>NC_071989.2:130105000-130458333 GCF_028885655.2 Pongo abelii | reverse complement strand
ATCTTGGCCCCAATGAGACTTCTCATTTATGAGACTAAACCCAAGAATAAACTTTGCATAACAAAACACCCCTAAAACTGTTTCCTCAAACAAATAAAATGATTCTTTCTTCCAAAAAAGAAATGATGCTCCTATGCCTAATATATGAAAATGGCTACAATTTTTTCAAGTTTCACCTTTTTTTGTCTTTATTTGCCAAACTTGTCTGCCTTGATGGCAAGAGCAATGCCTTGTCCTCCTAGGTTTGTGCCCAAATATTGTTGATTTTCCATAAGAGGGAAAGCGACCCCTTAACAAGAAGCCAGGAATAGATTCATGTTTGAGCTGCTTGGAGACACCATTAATTATTCCCCCAAATTCTTGTGCACCTCTCCGTCCTGCGGCTGCAGTAAGAACACAGTTTTTATCCTTTCTTGCACTTAGGCACTACCATGTGGCTGAGATTCAGCTAAGGAATGTTAGTGATATGAGGAGCATTTTTTCCAATCTGGGCCTGTACAAAACTGCCAAATGGCTAACTCCTTGATCTTTTCTTCTGGCAAGGCTGAAAGGAAAGCCCTCCCCCTCCCCCACTCCCCCACAACCAGGGCAACTTCTGAGTGCCTCATATGGAATGTTGAAAATAGAAACTTCATCGGCCTAGGACCCTGACTGATTTTATGAGAAAGGGATAGCTTCCTAAACTGCTCACTTGCCCAGTGCTCTTTTTAGTGCAAGAAATAATTTTCTATTTTATTTAAGCCATTATACTCTTTTGGTCTTATTTATTGCAGCAACCAGCTTGTCTCAGTACAAGCTATAAATGGATACCTATAGTCAGAGAAGCCCCTACTCAGATGGAAAGTTAGCAAAGGTCTGTGTGGTGGGATAAGGCACACTAATGGTTAATGAGAGGCTCACTCCCCATGCCCTCTCAGCCTCCATTTCAATACCACTGTCTAAAATTCCACCACATGGATTTCATTACTTTGGATAACGACGTAATACTTCTAGGAATCTTCTTTTAAAATAACTATCACCTGAAAGAGATAGTACATTCAACCATGATCTTCCATGAACCTATTAGGATAGATGAGTTTCTCAGATGTCTTTGCAATGAAATACGTAGTGAAAAGTTGAGAAAGGGATACAGGCAGTAAAATGTTGAAGGGAAGATTAGGGGAGATGAAGGAATATATGGATCATGGAGCACTCGAGTTTTTGCTCCAACAGAAACAGTGGAGCTGTTTTGACTCCACTGCGCAGTGGTGGGCAGAAGGTGGCAATGGAGACTGCAGAAGAAACCTCGATGGGGAAATTGATGCAGAAGATTCAAAGAGGGAAGATGAAAGAATTGAAGGTGGGTTTCTTGCTTGATAATATAGATGAACTCTGGTCCTCAAATCAGGTGCTTTTGAACACCCTTTGTCTACCCTATAAGCAAGTTATTTTGATGGTCCAGGCTACTTTTTAGATCTGTACATGGCTCCTTAGAAAAGCCCCAGTGAAAATCTTAAGAGAATTTTGGAATTTGTTCAAAACATATGTGCATTTCCAGAGTTCAGATGTTTTGATTATTTTTTCAGTCAGTGCCTTATTTAGAGGTTCCTATAATAACTGTCTACCATTCTAGATTATGCAGTTATTATCTTCTTTCTGCAGCTCATGGAAAGGAATATGACTTCTCGTACAGACCGGTGGGCAGGGCAAGGCCATAGGGCTATTGGTGCCAAAAGTCAATCATCAAATAATTCAACTGCATTTGTCCATTTATTATTACTTTAAAAACAAGTATGTACATATGACAGAATCAGCTTTATGATTAAGAATATTAAAGACAGTATTTTTCCTTAGCATAACATCAGTAGTCTGCAACCAAAATTTATATACACTGCAAAATAGTTGTGTATTCAATGGTGGCAAATCTTGGAGCCAGTCTTTATATAAGGATATCTGCCCCTCCAGAATGTGTCTAGTTGCTCTCTTGCTAAAGCAAGCTGTGGAGGTAGCCAGTGACCTTTATGGGCTTGAGAGCTCTATGCATCTGATCAATAGGAGATTTTATTGGTCCTACCTTATGCCACATAGATGCATCTTGCATTCGTTGTCTGTTGTTGCCATAACAAATTACTACAAACTCAGAGGCTGAAACAACACAGATATTCACACAGTTCTGTAGGCTTCAATCCTAGGCTCACCTGAAACAAAATAAGGTAGCGGGGCTGCATTTCTTTCTGAGGCTCTGAGGGACCATCTGTTTCCTTGCTCATTCCTGTTCTTAAAATAATTTACTTTGCTACTTGTGCTTGTGGAACTGAGGCTCCTGTTTCCTTGCTGGCTCTCAGCTGAGGGTGGCCCTTAGCTCTGAGGGCTTCTCTTACCCTTCGCACGTAGCTCCCTGCAGCTCAGAACCTGCAACAGAGTATTAAACCTTTCTTATGCTGCCATCTCTCTCACCCACACTTCGCCTTCTTCTTCTACTTTTTAGAACTCAAATAAGGTTTCCACAACTCAAGGTCCATAACCTTAATCACATCTGCAAATTTCCTTTTGCCATTTAAGCTCCTGTGTCCACAAGTTTTACAGACTAGGATGTCAACATTTTTGGGGCCCATTATTTTGCCTAACACATTCTCAGCTAACTAAAAGACATCTGAAAACCTTTGGCCTCTAGGGTGATCAGTGTCAACAACGATGGGACCCAGCCCCATGATGCCTAGGGCAGATTTCACTTTCTTATCTCACTCAGTTAAGCTTATGTCCATGCTGGCTTAATTTTATGTTCCTGTAAGTAGGACTGAAAGGCATTGTCAGAGATATCCCGGAATCTTGGGATCCCAGCAACCCCTCCCTGCCATCTTCTTCTTTCTTTTAATTAAAAATAGTAGTAGTTGGAATTTAAACCGTTCAAATTCAACCTCAGTGGATGTCAATGACTAAGTTTACCTAGATGTAGAGAACATGAGACTTCATTATATTTTTCTCAATGAGTGTATCTATTTTATAACAACATTTTAAAAGAACTAAGCATAAATGTCTACCATCCTGTGATAACCAGCAGTGGTTTTCCTGGTGTATATTCTTTTCACAGCACCCAATTTGGCCTCTACTGGAAAATTCACTGGTTCTCATTTGCGTGATTTCTTCCAAGTGCAGAAAAGCTTCTTTTTCATATCTCGCCACAGTGCTCACAGAGAGCAGGCAGGGCTGGCAGAAACAGGTACAGCAGTTTGAGTGGTCCAGACAGTGAGTCAATATGAAAGTCATAAATGATAAGGGAAGTGGGACCATTGCCAGAGGAGGGAAAGGACCTCTCTGGAGTGGGGAAGGAAAGGGCAGGACTTCCCGCCCTGACATGATATGGGATTTAAGCCATATGAGTTGGTCTCAGTAAGGAGTGTAAAGAAGAAGTGCTACTCATGCCAGAAGCAAATGAATACAGAAAGACCAAGTGCTGTTATCTGGTTTGCAGAGGAGAAGACTGGATATTTATTTGCTATATATATATATGTGTATATATATATATATGTGTGTGTATATATATGTGTGTATATATGTGTGTGTATATGTATGTGTGTGTATATATATGTGTGTGTGTATGTGTGTGTACATATATATATATATATGGCTTACAAATGGTCCTGATTATCAATAGGAGCTTCTTTTTTCATAAAGACTCTCAGACTCGTGTTCCCCAGGCTATTATAGCAGTGCATCAGGGAGCCATCCTTGAGACCTCACTTAGAAGTACTTGTTAGAGCCAGGAGTGGAGGCTCACAGCTCACGCCTGTAATCCCAGCACTTTGGGAGGCCAAGGTGGGTGGATTACGTGAGGTCAGGAACTGACACCAGCCTGACCAACATAGTGAAACCCCATCTCTACTAAAAATACAAAATTAGCCGGGTGTGGTAGTCATGCCTGTAATCTCAGCTACTTGGGAGGCTAAGGCGGGAGAATCTCTTGAACCCGGGAGGCGAAGGTTGCAGTGAGCCGAGATTGCGCCACTGCACTCCAGCCTGGGCAACAAGAGTGAAACTGTCTAAAAAAAAAAAAAAAAACAGGTAATGTTTGTTAGAAAATACTATGATATATGGAGCCAAAAAAGAGTCCAAATAGCCAAGGCAATCTTAAGCAAAAAGAGCAAAGCTGAGGGCATCGTGCTACCTGACTTCAAACTACAATACAAGGATACAGTAACCAATACTGCATGGTATTAAAACAGACAAATAGATGAATGAAACAGGGAGAGAGCTGACAAATAAGGCTCCACACTTACAACCATCTGATCTTCAACAAAGTCGACAAAAATAAGCAATGGGGAAAGGATTCCCTATTCATTAAGTGGTGCTAGGATAACTGGCTAACCATATGAAAAAGATTGAAACTGGACACCTTCCTTACATCATATACAAAAATCAACTCAAGATGGATTAAAGACTTAAATGTAAAACATAAAACTATAAAAACCCTGAAAGATAACCTAGGAAATACCGTTCTGAGCATAGGACCTGGTAAGGATTTCATGACAAGATGCCAAAAGCAATTACAGCAAAAACAAAAATTGACAAATGGCAACTGATTAAACTAAATAGTTTCTGCACAGCAAAAGAAACTATTAACTGAATAAACAGAACCTACAGAATGGGAGAAAATATTTGCAAACTATGCATCCAACAAAGGTCTAATACCCAGAATCTATAAGGAACTTAAACAAAACTATGAGCAAAAAACAACTTTATTAAAAAGTTAGCAAAGGACATGAACAGATACTTTTCAAAAGAAGGCATGCATGTGACCAACAAGCATATGAAAAAATGCTCAACATCACTTATCATTAGAGAAATACAAATCAAAACCACAATGAGATACCATCTCATACCAGTCAGAATGGCTATTATTAAAAAGTCAAAAAATAACAGATGCTGGTGAGGTTGCCAAGAAAAGGAAATGCTTATACACTATTAGTGGGAATGTCACCTAGTTCAGCCATTGTGGAAAGCAGTGTGGTGATTTCTCGAAGAACTTAGAATTTCCATTCTGCCCAGCAATTCCATTATTGGGTATATACCCAAAGGAATATAAATCATTCTACCATAAAGACACATGCACATATATGTTCATTACAGCACTATTCATAATAGCAAAAACCTGAAATCAACATAAATGCCCATCAACAGTAGAATGGATAAAGAAAATGTGGTACATATGCACCATGGAATACTACACAGCCATATAAAAGAATGAGATCATGTCTTTTGCAGTAACATAGATGGAGCTGGATGCCATTATCTTAAGTAAACTAATGAAGGAACTGAAAACCAAATACTACATGTTCTCACTTTTAACTGGGAGCTAAACAGCAAAAACACATGGACACAAAAAGGGAAACAACAGATGCCAGGACCTACTTTAGGGTAGAGGATGAAAGGAGGCAGGAGGGAGAAGATTTTAAAAACTACCTATCAGATACTATGCTTATTACCTGGGTGATGAAATAATCTGGGCACTAAACCCCTGTGACACAGAGTTTACCTATATAACAAATTTACACATGTATCCCTGAACCTAGAATAAAAGTTTTAAAAAAGGAAATGCTATAATGAAGCTATCTAAAGACCCCCCATAATGGATCTGAGAGATTGATATGCTCACTCAGAGTGAGAGATTTCCCCTCTCCATGCCCCTGACTAGAACATCCTTGTTCAGCCCCCTTCTGGTAGGACAGACCCTAAAAGTTTGACATTAATTGAATGCAAATGAGCATCAAGAGATCCTGGAATTCCTCCTATAACTTCAACTAGAGGGGAATTCAGTTAAACTTTGTGCAGTGCCAAGTAACAGAATGGTGAGGAAATTGCATTGTTGTTGATGCCTGTAAGAGCATTACATCCCACACCCACCAATAATGGCCTGGGTTAGTGTAGACTTCCAAGTACCTTCATCTAGTATCTGCTCTTTATAATCTAAAACAGTATCTATGGAACTATTTCAAGGTTTGAATTCATAGTTCATGGAGGTGCCAAGCATTGTTAAAGAAATTATTTTATTTTGAGAGTTACAAAGAGCTGCATAGATGTGAACTCATTGTGGGAGGGCCATTGGCAGAGAAGGTGAGCTCTTTCCCATTAATAGAGAGACTTTAATGACTTGCCTTGATAATAGACCAGAACTCTTGGGTTGATGTCATTATAACTGAGCTTGCTCCAGATTTAATTCCATGGAACATTTGTAGGCCAGCCAAGGTGAAGCCATCGTGGAATCTCCATACTCAGTACCTTGATGTGTCTCAAGCTGGCTCACAGTTCCCTGTGGCTGCAACGATTTCTACAAGAACTCATTCTTTTCAACCACTTCAAGAACTCACTGACTTAATGCTTCATACACATAAGGATGCTGGGTTTTTAATTTTTATTTTTGTCATACTCAAAAGTCACTTATTATGACCTGAGTGACAACTCATTTCATAGTTGAGGCCAGAATTTTTTATATTCCCTGCTACTTGATTTCTGAACATCAGCAAAATGCAGAAGTGTCTTTTGAAAAACTTAACACTGTCCACTTCAAGCTTGTTTCACCTCAGTCTAAGTTAAACCCAAACCAGCAGCAGAACTGCAAGATTCCCATTTGCCTTAGTTACTTAAATAATATACAAAATGTTTCAGATTTGTCAGATCATTTGTGTTAGTATGGATAATCTTATTAGTGATGAAATCTAGCATATATATAGCAATGGATGAGTGTGGGATTGGAAGTCCAGCAGTCCTGAATTTACTTCCTTCACTATTCCTCAACTCAAGCTCAGTGTGACCTTGAGTTAACTATTTAGACCAAATATCAGTTTTCTGATCTGTAAAATAAAGATAATGATATCCATCTGTAGGCTTGACATGAGATGTATATAATGTAACATATATGGAGCACTTAGCACAGTGCCTGACCCACAGTAAACTCAACATCTATTTGATGTTTTTGTCATTTTGGTTAATAAGGTAAAACAACTAAACCATCAACTATGAGTCATTAAATGCCGTGATTTTTCACAAGATTTTTATTTGAGGGTATCTAAAGACTTTTAAAAAGTTCATCTCTTGCTTCCTTTGAAGCACGCAGGAAAAACAGAAATATCTGCACAATATCCTAACTTAACCCTGTGTAATAAGTAAAAGTATGACCAAAGTATTAGGTAGAATAAATTTGCCTGTGTAATTTGGATCTGACTATGCTGTGTAAAGTCATGAATGTGAGGCTTGCAGGAACCCACTGGATCCAGAACGGCCCTGGAATTCCGCCATAAAATGAACAAAGATCTCAAGCAAAACTGCTGGGAGTCCAGGCAAAGCAGCACAGCCCGGGGGAGCAGAATTTCCTGGGCAGAGTCCCTCCCTGACCCTGGCGTCCTCCCAGGAAAGCCCCACCTCGATGAATAAACATTCAAGGACTCTAAAATACTAAGCAGTTTCACAACCCACTTACTGTGCATGAGCCTTGGGTGGGGAGGCACAGAACTTTCTGGCAGGCATTTAGACCACAACAATAAAACACCTATAAACCCCTATGACGGCATAAAGAATTCATGCTGGACTTCTCCTAAAGAAGGAAGGAGTTAGCCTCCACCTATTTTGATGAATTGTATTGCAGCAGTCTCCTGACACATGAGGCTGGCAGTGGCTCTGAAATATCTTGTATCATTTCTTGCCATTTGAAAGCGAGAATGAGTTAGATATGGTTCCAGTACATTGAGTTCTCAGCGATGTTTTGAATGTCTCTGCTGTTGAACAATCTTATAGAGAAAAGAAGCACCCCAATCAATAACTCAAAAAATGTCCCTGGATAAAAGGACATGTGGAACGACAGGTTATTTCAGAAAGCTCAGGGAGAGGAAGGAATCCGGTTCTTCCTGGGATTAAGGAGTTGCCTGAAGTTGCCTCCAAAACCCTTGTGCACTGAATAAGAGTCCTAATTGTGAAGTTCAAAATCTTGTTCAGGAAAGAAAATGGAAGGAAAATGGGGACCATTGGCTCTGAAATTTCTTTTAGACAAAAATCCGAGCTCTGATGAGAAGCAGCCTGCTTGTAAATCTGCCTGACAAAAGTGTGAAATGGTCCCCAGCGTGCCTATGCACATGCAGCTGCTTGTTAAAACCAGAGCATTTGCCCAACTGCATAATAGTGAGCAATGCTTGCAACACCGAAGCGCTGAACTGGGCCTCCCCTGCTAGACCAACCGTTGGTCAATTCCAGTTTTCCTTGTTTCCCCTCGTCAGCTCCTTTTTCTCCTTCCCATTCTATCCCAATCTCTTTCAAAGGGATTAATTTCTGTAACACTTCAGTAGAGAGAAAAGGGCTTTACTTGGCAGCTTTGGGTTTACAAGATCGTTGGTGAACAATCAGTCTGTCTGGCAGGAAGGTACGCCCACAAACATTACAGGGAACCAACTGGCTCTGGGCACTTGTCCAAGCAGCTTCATTTAAAGCATCAAGATCATAGAAGCCTTTGGCTGGAAAGTTAAAGGAAAAAAGCAAAAAGAAACAAAGAAAAAAAAAATACCAAAAACAAAAGGGAAAGAAAAAGGTAAAATGGATCAGTTTTTATTCGGGAGAACCATATTCTACTTTCTATGGAAAATATTTTCAGGAAATACCTGTTGACTGAGTATTTTAAACAAATTATATTACTTTTGCCTCCAAAAAAGAAAGGGCTGCTCGCTCTTTCATGTGTTGAATAAAATTAGCTGGGAATCAGACAGAGGCTTTTCACTCTTTGGATTTTAAAAAAGGAAAGACATTGTTTTACATGTTATGATATGCATTCTTCACTAATTATTAACATCTTTGCATACACATTATTATTTTGCAAATATAACTTTTGGCCTTCTTTCAGTTGACTCTAAATATAAGCTTACAAAGGGGAATGAGCATGTATTTGTATTTTCCTTTTCTGTAATCCTTCAGTGGAATGTTTTTAGAAGCCAAAACTGACAGTTGAGAGTGAATTTAAGATGAATTATATCCTAAAAACTTATCATCTCTTCATGGTCATAAACTCAGATATTCTTTAAGTAATCAAAGTGGAGAATACGAACAGAATAATCTGACAAAAAGATATGTCCTTAAGAAAATAACAAAGACAGATGAGAAATGTATAATCTTCATTGGTAGAGCACAGGGAGAAAAAAGCATATGGCTTTACTTTAGAGAAACAATGTGGCATTTAGCTTTAATAAACCTTAGTTACAATAGAATGACTTTAGTACATTAAATTGACTATGTCTTAGAACCACTGAAAATAGGCCCCCAAAATGTAACAAGGCACTCAAAAACATATTACTTAGTTTTTATCTTTGGCACAGCATAGATTACTTCGTTAAAGCTTAAGCAATTCTCATATGATTTCTAGCTAATGGTTCACACAACTACAGTGAACCTTAAATTTTTTAACATGTCTGCTCCTAATACTCACTTTCTTGCTCCATGGGAATTTAAATCCCAGCAAAATCTAGTATTTATTCTTTGGATAAAGCAAATGTCACTGTCTATGTGGGATATGAATGTGTATTTTGAGTGCTTTGAAAAATGAGAAAAGAATGACACTGACTTTCTCGTTACTCATGCGAGTTTTAAAATGAACTCAAAAATTCCAGAGTAGTCACTGACTCTCACTTGAAGGTGATTCATCACATTTCTAAGTGTTTTTGCATAGGGCCTTGACTTCAGATCAGGAAGAGGGGTTATTTGAACCCTATGACTACAATGAGTTCATGGGATAAAAATGGTAATGTGAATTCTTTTTACCTAGAGAGGAAGGGCATCTTCAGAGATAAATAACACGGGAGTGAGAGGAAGACTGCAGGGAAGTGCAGTTATAGGACCTATCTTTTCCATCTGTAGGCAATAACAGAATAGTGAACCACCAGGGCTTTCAGACCAATCATTCCTCTTACTTCTAGCCTGATGGTAGTTATGGTCAAGCAGAGAAAGTGATAAAGATCAGAAGGGAAGGAAACATCTTTTGACACCCAATGAGAAATGCTGGAAAGAGAGTTTCAATGAGGTAAACAACCTGTTTGTGGAAAATGCTCTAATTTCAGTAGCTGGTTGTTTTCATCTTTAGCTGTTTTCCCACCTGTATGAAAAGTCCTCTTTTTGGCAAGGACTGTGAATAGCTGGGGTCTAGCAGGATATAGAATTTATCATACAATCTAGGCTCTACTTTGTGGGTTGTTATAAAACTCTCTTTGTGTCACATCTCTGACACAAGTGCTTTGGACTAATTGACATTAAATGACCCCCAACGTACTTTTCAACATTGCAAATCTACGGTTACATAGGAGAATGGATGAACTGAAAGATACTCCTCTTAAAACCAACACTGTCCTGTGAGATGGTTTCGGGGATCTACTGAGAAAATGACAATGGTAAAAATATGCTAAGCAAGTCTGAGCTTGCATGGCAAAAATATTTTCTTAACTATTCTCGTACCCTAAATGAATAAACTTGAGGCTTTGTGATGAGGCCAAACATGGCAGTGTAGTTTCAGTTTCATTTGGTTTGCACCATGCTTTACAAATGATTAAATGCGAAAAATTCTGGACATTTAAAATAGATGTCTAGATTTCTAGTTTGTTTTGTGTTATTGAAAGATATGAGTACATTGGACTAAATTTCTTAATGATAACACCAGCTGGAACTGGGCAGTTGCTTGTCTCCTTTAGAGTGAGCTGACGCTCCACAGCGCATCATAGTCCTTACCTCCCCTTTGTTGCACACACGGACCCAGTTTACTCAATGTCATAACCTGACTAGTGGACTTGGTGAAAATTCGAGTTTTGTATCCCTGCTCTATGAACACCAAGACACATTCATATCTGGAAACATGACTTTGGATGTTCCCAAAGGTTTTTTTTAAGTTTCATATTTTTTAAAGTTTTATTCATTTTTATTTTTTAAATATTTTATTATTTATTTTACATTCAAAGAGTTTAATGATGAATGAAAGAAACTTTTGGGAAATACAGCAAATTCCCATAGGTCCCTCTCATGCACAGTGTTGCCAGGACATAGTGTCTTTATGTCTCAGCATCAGAAGATAATTCTTTGGACAGGCATTTCAGAACTGTTTTTCTTATTTTTCTGTAACCAAGGCAGGAAATGTTGTTGATTTTGGTCGTTTGAACAAGTAAAAAAAGAATACTTCTGCTCTTATTAGTTTAGAGAGAAAAGTCTCCCCTTATGCACTCAAATCTTTTTTCTAGGAACTTACCAGTAATGGTCCTGACTTCTGGTTTTTTAGGTACTAGTCTCCTTAACTCTTTAGGCAACAAGTTGTTTTCATTATGCCATTTTTTCAGACATTGTGGCTCATGAATGCTAATAGATTTTGTTCCATATTCACAACCACAAATGTAGCAAACAACTGCTGGTGGACGCCGTATCATTGTTGGCTGCAAGTAACACAAAATAAGTCATGAGTGAACTCCCATTCACAATTGCTACAAAGAGAATAAAATACCTAGGAATACAACTTACAAGGGATATGAAGGACTTCTTCAAGGAGAACTACAAACCACTGCTCAAGGAAATAAGAGAGGACACAAACAAATGGAAAAACATTCCATGCTCATGGATAGGAAAAATCAACATCATGAAAACGGCCATACTACACAAAGTAATTTATAGATTCAGTGCTATCCCCATCAAGCTACCATTGACTTTTTTCACAGAATTAGAAAAAACCACTTTAAATTTTATACTGAACCAAAAAAAGAGCTCGTATAACTAAGACAATCCTAAGCAAAAAGAAGAACAAAGCTGGAAACAGCACACCACCTGACTTCAAAACTATACTACAAGACTACAGTAATCAAAACAGCATGGTACTGCTACCAAAACAGTTATATACACCAATGGAACAGAACAGAGGCCTCAGAAATAACGCCACACATCTACAACCATCTGATCTTTGACAAACCTGGGAAAAATAAGCAATGGGGAAAGGATTCCCTATTCAATAAATGATATTGGGAAAACTAGCTAGCCATATGCAGAAAACTGAAGCTGGACCCCTTCCTTACACCTTATACAAAAATTAAGTCAAGAAGGATGAAAGAATTAAATGTAAGATCTAAAACCATAAAAACCCTAGAAGAAAACCTAGGCAACACCATTCAGGACATAGGCATGGGCAAAGACTTCATGACTAAAACACCAAAAGCAATGGCAACAAAAGCCAAAATTGACAAATGGGATCTAATTAAACTAAAGAGCTTCTGCATAGCAAAAGAAACTATCATCAGAGTGAACAGGCAACCTACAGAATGGGGGAAAATTTTTGCAATCTATCTATCTGACAAAGGGCTAATATCAAGAATCTACAAGGAACTTAAACAAATTTACAAGTAAAAAACAAGCAACCCCATGAAAAAGTGGGCAAAGGATATAAATAGACATTTCTCAAAAGAAGACATTTATGCAGCCCAAAAACATATGAAAAAAGCTCATCATCGCTGGTCGTTAGAAATCAAAACCACAATGAGATACTATCTCATGCCAGTTAGAATGGTGATCATTAAAAAGTCAGGAAACAACAGATGCTGGAGAGGATGTGGAGAAATAGGAAAGCTTTTACGCTGTTGGTGCAAGTCTAAATTAGTTCAACCATTGTGGAAGACAGTGTGGCGATTCTTCAAGGATCTAGAACCAGAAATACCATTTGACCCAGCAATCCCATTACTGGGTATATACCCAAAGGATTATAAATCATTCTACTATAAAGACACAAGCACACATATGTTTACTGCAGCACAGTTCACAATAGCAAAGACTTGGAACCAACCCAAATGCCCACCGATGATATAGTGGATAAAGAAAATGTGGCACATATACACCATGGAATACTATGCAACCTTAAAAAAGGATGAGTTCGTGTCCTTTGCAGGGACATGGATGAAACTGCAAACCACCATTGTCAGCAAACACAGGAACAGAAAACCAAACGCCCCATGTTCTCACTCATAAGTGGAAGCTGAACAATGAGAACACATGGACATAGGGAGGGGAACATCCAATACTGGGGCCTGTTGGGGGTGGTGGGCTACGGGAAGGATAGCATTACGAGAAAAACCTAATGTAGGTAACGGGTTGATGGGTGCAGCAAACCACCATAGCACGTGTATACCTATGTAACAAAACTGCACATTCTGCACATGTATCCCAGAACTTAAAGTATAATTAAAAAAAGAAAAAAATTCTGTTAGATAAAGCTTAGATTTGGAAATAACATTTTAAAATTATACCACATTTAAGTTAGCTGGAAAATCAACGTGATTTAAAAAAAATCCCCACTAGTCTGGTGACTTTATTTTTTTGGCAATTAAAGGATTAAACTATATTATTTGAGTAACTAGGATTGGGGTGAGGACATGGCTTCAGAGGAAATAAAAAAGAGCTAACCAGAATTCTTCATATCGGTACTATATAAATTATATTTTCTCATTTAATAAATATTGATTGATTGCCTTCAGACTATTATATCCAAGTTACTATGCTGGGAGAATACAAAGATAAATCAGGTATAATTGCTCTTCTCAATAACACCAGGCTCGAGTACACCCATATATCTGAGAAGAAAAGTAATAAATGTCAATGGAAAGTTTATAACAGACATTGTTAACACTATTATGCCCGCCCACATTGGGATCATGTCAACAACTTTGTACTGCAAGCACTTGTGATTCTTTGCCTTTTTTGATATGGAGTAGGCTCTGCCCACAGCAGAACAGCTCATCAATTGCAGATGAGAGTTAGCGAATAAATACCCAGCTTCCTCACCAAGGTTGATTCCATATAGTCTTCCAGAAGTCCTTAGAGTGACTGTACCACAGTCGCTTGTTAACACACTATCTAGGCTTTGTTCTCTTCCCTGTCTCTCTTCCTATTCCTTTACTGGGGTATCATGAGATCACCTCCCAAATAAACTACTTGAACTCAAATTCTTAGTTTTCTTGTTCCTGGGAGAACCAAATCTATGGGAGAGTTAAGGATAAGATACAATAGGGAAATTCAGCTTCTGTCTAGGATATAGAAAAGGACAAGAATCATTGCTTCCACCCAAACAATGAGAACAAATTGAATAGCTTACAGAATCATAATTTTTGAGCCCATTGGAGACTCAAAGTTGCAAGATAAATAGATGAACTAAAAGGCCTACCTAAGTTTGAAGATAGATCAATAGTACCAAGAAAAAGCCTCCAAGCTCCAAACTTTATATGAGACATAATTTTCTGCCACAAGAAAAGGGCAGAGTAGCTGAGTGTAAGCCCCTCTAAGGTGCAGGCATGCAGGGACCGTCTGTGTGTACTCTCCTACCCACCATGTCTTACACTCAGTGATAGGAGGTGACAATCTGACATTGGGGAGAGGAAGGGGCATTGACAGAAGCCTCTACCATTTTAGGAACCCAGGGCCTGTCTAAATCTGAGGATAGACCTATAGAAAAGCCTTGCACAGAGTACAAATAAAACTTATAAATACAGAAAGGCAATTTAGAGAAGGAGAAAAACATTGATTTTGTTCTGGATCTGTTGAGTTTGACATAATTGTAGAATTTAAATAAATAAGTGCAGCCAAAACAGGAAATACAGGCCTGCAAATTCAGTATTCATTTATTTCAGAGCTAGTCACACATTAAAAAAATGTTTAAAACCATGAAAATTCTATAAATAGGAGTATGGAAAGAATATATGGAGAAAAATTCTTGGGAGAATATTTATAGTAGGGATATTGGACAAGGGAAATTACAGCTAGAAAACACAGAGAAAGGTTCAAATTTGTAGTTAAAGAAACAGGGCACGCAGACAAAAGATTCTGGAAACATTTCTGGTTTCCAGAAATATGGTGTCATCAACCTTGTCAGATGCTGCAAAGAGTAATGAGGGGCTGAGAAAAGGCTATTAGATGGAGTTATCAGTGGATTCCATACCAGTGACTTTTGAGTGGTTAGTTCCAAAGGAGTGGTAAGGGTAAAAGCTAAATTGTTAGGAGTTAAAAATTATATCAAGGAAGAGAACAATACACTTTCAAAAAACTTGCAGAAAAGAAACTTGAGAGACAAGCAAAGTAGAAGAAAGGTTTGTTTTGTTGCTGTTTATAGGATAGGGATGCCTTAGGCAGAGAGGAAAAGATTATAGGCCCACAATAAAATAGGATAATTAAAAATTACAGAGGAGGCAGTAGAAGATGAGATTAAGGGCATAATTTGAGGTGTCAGCTTCTGAGAAAAAAAGAAAAGTTAGAGAAAGGGAAAAAAGAAAAGTTAGAGAAAGGGAAAAGTTGTTTGTAGAGAAGTGAGGAATTGGTGATGCTCACATACATGGACTTAGTCTTCTAAGTATGAGACAAAGTGATCTTCAGAGAATGAAGAGATTTGAATTCTGGGAAATAGTGAAAGATCCTGGGATTATGCACTCTGCGGAATGTAGTAATGATTCAATTAGGGAAGAATATTCACTGAATAATGGAAAAGACCTAGTTACATGAAGCTGCAAGATATTTTGTTGGAATTAAATGACTTTTTTTCAATATGCTCTTTAGTAGCACCAGGTGGCATGAAAACAGAAACGAATTAAGCTGATTGTGTGGTCTCCTTTGGGGAAATAAAACTTGGTTAATGTGCATGTCTTAGAATCAGCCTACTTTTAACTATAACTGTTGGGACTTTCACTTTGCACAGACCAATATCAAAACCAGAAGGAAACACATTTATGATTTCTGATTACCAGACATAAAAAGAAATTTTATATGAATAAATCCACAGTTAATATAGACCAAGCAAAAAGGGAAAATAAAGTGACTCCCTGGATGATTGAAGTTTTTATAAAAAGGGTATTATTTGAAGTGGAATTTTTTTTCTATTATTCTATACTAACTTATGCCAATAAACTGTCTACATTTATCAAAATAACTAAATAGTTATCTATCCTTCTTTTTCTTAGCCATATGGTAGGTTCTAACAATTGAAAAATTGAAAAGTGACATTAAAAATATTTGAGAAATTCAAGAAAGACCCAAGAGAAAGTACAAAGCATAAGCAAAAATTTTCAAGATGTTTAAATGTTTCTGTTTTTTTACATGTTTATTTACTGGAAAGGTTAATTAAATGCAGATTTTTAGATTAAAATGAGAAGTTATTCTTTTCACTTTGAAAATAGCGAATTTAATAAAATTCCACATGGAAAGTATGAGCCAAATCCAGTATTTAACCACGTATATAAGCAAAATAAATGGCATGGGTCATAAATGAAGACATTCGTGTCACCGTCAGAAGATTTCCTTTGGAAGGAAAGTTAGAAGAAAACAGGCAGACACAGAGGTCAGAAGACATGTACTGAACAACTGAAATGGATGTGGGAGAAAATTAATACCATAAAAAGGCGAAGATGTTCTACATTATATTTTCTAAAGCTTCTCCCATGCTCTATATTTGTGGTTGAACTTCAGTTGAACCTGCAATATACTCCATATTCTTAGGTTTTGAGCATCTTACTCCTAAGCCATGCTCTGGTGAAGCTCAAACAGCCCAGCCACAGCAGAAGAGAAAAATACATCCACATGGGTCTGAACAGAGATAAGACCTATTTTATTTTTCATTGATTTTACAATTGTCAGTCTGAAACTTCCAGGGAAAGCTGAGCAATCTCCAACTTGTGGTTATTGCCACTGCCCCAGCTGCCAAGGTTTTCCTATTTGGCCTCTTTCTCCAGTCCATGGTTTTGCTATTGGGCCTTTTTCAGATAGAAGCGGATATGTGGGGGATGGAGAGAAGGAACAGAAAGAAGAGACTGTAGCTCTGGCAGAACCAGCAGAAGTCCCCCTCTTAGCAAATGTGCAGCCTGTAGCTTTCAGTGGCATGGCATAACAGAGTAAGGAGGGCAGTGGAAGGGTGGCTGAGGAGGTTATGTGAGGGCAGGGGGCCCTGTCTATGGAGGCCCTTGCCAGGACCAGCCAACTCCAGGAAAGTGTTATCAAAGAAAGGCAAAGAGGAAGTCGATAAGTCTGAGGTTGCTGAAGAGCAAAGAATTAGATCAACAGTTTTCCTGTAATATTTCAGATAATATTTTGCTGATGTGGCATTACTTTTCTAACATCAAGGTAAAAGACATGTTTCACAAAAAGTTAATCACTAGATCTATGTAAGTGTGCATAAAAGTCTATCAGGGCTCACCACAATTTTGTTTCTGTGCTCTCAGTTTCCTGGGAAAGTTGATTTAGGCTAGATATAGACAGGCACTTGAACATTTTAGGGAAAACTTTTAACTTGAATCCACTAACTTTTCATATGTTTTCAATTATTTTGCTGGCCACTATTTGGAATTATCATATTATTTTCCACACAGCATCTTTTTCTTTCTGTTAATGTCTTTTCTCTGTCAGGAATACTTCATGTTCAATGTTTTAGGCCAGGTTTGTGTAACACACAGGGAAGTGGATATTTAACAACTTTTATCCTAATTATTGTATATAACCTGGCATCCATACCTTCATTGTTACTGTTTGAAATAAATAGTCATAATGTCACTATTGAAGCAGGAGAGAAAGATTAAGGACCAAGAAAGGAGGCTGATTTGTTGGAGAACCTTAAGAGAGGTTTGGATAAAAGAGGAATGGACATAGCTGTTTCAGAAAACCGAGACTAGAATACCTATATTTCAGATAGGTTCAAATTTCTCTAGATGACCTCTCTGATAGCTCAGGCTAAAAGGAAATTACTGTGAAATACACAACTCAGTAACTAATAGCGTTTATAGAAAGAAGTATGACAATTGGTCAGAAGGAAAAAAATATTCCTAGCACTAAATTTATTGCATGAATTTATGAATTTTAATAAAAGACATAATGAAAACTAAAATGGAAGTCATTACTAGCAGTTTTACAAAATATCAGAAACACTCCACATTTGTTCATTTCTTTTTTTTTTTCTGAGACGGAGTCTTGCTCTGTCGCCCAGGCTGGAGTGCAGTGGCACGATCTTGGCTCACTGCAAGCTCTGCTTCCCAGGTTCATGCCATTCTCCTGCCTCAGCCTCCCAAGTAGCTGGGTCTACAGGTGCCTGCCATCATGCTCAGCTAATTTTTTGTATTTTTGGTAGACACAGGGTTTCACCATGATAGCCAGGATGGTCTTGATCTCCCAACCTGGTGATCCATCCGCCTCGGCCTCCCAAAGTGCTTGAATTACAGGCGTGAGCCACCGCACCAGGCCTACATTTGTTCACTTCTTATACTAATTATACAGAAGATACGAAGTGATAACTTATAGCGTGAAAGTATAGTTCTGTGATGTTATTTACAAGGGAGTTCAGAGAATGTGATCCAAGCATCACCTTATGAAATAGAAATTGGTAAGAAATGTTGATGGAGCAATAGTCTTTGAAAATCTGATTAGTGTAACAGTGATCTCCCCAGAAAAATGCATATGTATACAGAATTGTGGATATGATATCGAATGATTGGTAGATTCCCTAAAACCCATCTATTAGCCCCAGGAAGTGAGCTATTGGGCCTTTAGACAGAGCCAAACTTTTTCTTCCAATAGATGATTCGTTGTTAAAGGGGCCATTTGGCACTGTTTAAATGGCTCAAAAAGTTCTGAGTTGAAGCATTCAAGAACTTGGCACCATATCTGGCTTTAGGGTGATTCTAAGCACTGTTTTGCCTAGAACAGTCTTATTATATACCTGTTGTCTTGGCTAATATTAATAGCTCTTCTTTTACTCCCTAAAATGTCCCTGTATAATAAATACATGATATAGCCACTCTACCCTGATCCTCTTTGAAAAACATTAGTTAATATAAGAAATCAAGGGATGAAACAACAAAAAAGCTAAAAAGTATAGAGATTGTGATTCAAAGAGTGGCAATTAATCCGCTTAAACCATAGAAGGCAAAATAACTACAGAAATTGTAGAGGCTGTGCCCAGTGGCTCTTATCTGTAATCCCAGCACTTTGGGAGGCCAAGGCAGGTGGATTGCTTGAGCCCAAGGGTTTGACACAGGCCTGAGCCTGAGCAATCTAGTGAGACCCCATCTTTACAAAAAATATAAAAATTAGCTGGGCATGGTAGCACATGCCTATAGTTCCCAACTATTAGGAGCCTGAAGTGGGAGGACCACCTGAGCCCAGGAGGTTGAGGCTGCAGCGAGCTGTGATCATGCCACTGCACTCCACTGTGAGCATCAGTGTGAGACCCTGTCTCAAAAAAAAAAATTATAGAGAATATAAAATTAATTATCAAAATTGGCAGGGGAAGGAGCAGTACAAAGAAGTTAATGACATTAAATTCCTCACTTTTCATGTGAAACAGTCAATTGAAGCAGTGTAAAATTAAAGTTTGAAGTTAATCTTTTGCAAATACATTAATAATTACTTTTTTTAACTTTAGTGGGTCCTTTTAAAAACTAAACTTAGTGAAGAAATATTATCCTACAGTTCAGCAAAATTATTAGTTTCACTTTGGTGCCTTTTTGTCAAATGCAAGTAATTTAAATTTATCTCTACTAATAATCTCACTTCTATGAAAACATATACATGTCTACTTATGCATGTCTGTGTACACAGATGCCTGGAATGATATTCACTAAGGTCAAATTAGGGGAATGTGGGGTAATTTTTATACTTTCCTAATGGCTTGGATTTTTATAATGAATTTGTACCATTTTTATAATAAAAAGTAATAAAAAAATCAGCTCTGGAGTCAAAAGTTAACCTGGATTGGGCAATAAAATCAGCCTTAAAGGTAAAATAATGCAGACTAAATTATTTTCTGCAAATTACTTAAATAACTCATAAAAGATATTCAAAGATTATATATATAATATAGTTTAGTATTATAACAAACTAGTAGTTGGAATTAGAATGAATATTAAGAATGAATACAGCTTTGCATAGCATAAAATTACAATGCTGTGGCATAATAAGAAATGCATATTTGGTCTCTGCACCTACTTCCTGACACAGAGCTTTCAAAACCCTTGTAACTTCTTGAGTGACAGGGGTGATAGGAGCTTTTAAAATTATATTTGGTCTTTTCCCTGTTTCTGAAACAAGAGCTTCTAAGACTTTTGGAATCCCTGGGGGTGATGAGTGTCTTTTTGTATGCTAATGAATGACTGGTGGCTAGGACCCCCCAGACAGCTTTAAGATTCGGGCTGGTTGCCAGAATGACCAAGGCCTGATCAGAGGGCTGGAAATTTCAGTTCTTCTCGCTGACCTCTGAGGAGGGAAGAGGGGCTGGGGATTGAGATAATCACTAATGTTCAATGATTTAATCAATTATCTCTGTGTAACGGAACCTCCATAGAAACTCCAAATGAAGGGTTTCAAAGAGCTTCCAGGTTGGCAAATCCATTGAGGTGCTGGGAGGGTGGTGCCCCCAGAGAGGTCACAGAAGCTCCACACCACCCCTAACCCCATACTTTGCCCTATGTACCTATTCATCTGACTGTTCATCTGTATCATTTGTAGTAAACTGGTAACATAAATAACACGATAAAGTGTTTCCCTGAGTTTTGTGAGCTGTTATAGCAAATTATTAAGCATGAAGGGAGGATCATGGGAAATCCAGTTTTTAGCCAAGTTGACAGAAGTGTGAGTAACCTGGTGTCCCAGTAGTGGAGACTGGCTTCTGAAGCTGGGAAGCAGTCTTGTGAGACTGAGCCCTCAACTTGTGAGGTCTGCGCTAACTCTGGGACAACACGCAGTTGTCTGGAGAACTGGAGAACTGGTTGTTGCTGTGGGGGAAAAAATCCACACATTTGGTGTCAGAAATGTTGTCAATAGAAAAGATTTTCCTTTTAAATACAAAATAAAAATACAGTACTTTAAGTTACATTATTCCAATACTATTTTATTTTGCTAATTGTTTATAGTTGAATACATATCAGTTAAATACTTGTATGATGAAACATAATTGAAATTCTAGAATTCTGCTCCACTGCTTTAAAAAGCAGTAACAAATGTCTGGAAAAATAGTCTGAGAACAAGATTTAGCATGAGTTCATTTCCACCATAAGATAATCCTAAATGCAGCTTTTACAGATATTTTAATTTTGTCTAGGCTGTTTCCCACACCTGAACGCATTAGTCAAAAAATGAACTCACAAGTAACTAAGTGGGGCTGTGTGGTACTAGTCATCTTATTTTGAAAAGTGGTGGTCAAAAGGATAATTTGGTGGATGGATGAAGCAGGCCATCCTTTGGATCCTGTATTGCCCATTCTAGCTGGCTTGACATATCGCCATATAATTTTTATCTTCTCAACTATCTCCACTCCCCGCCACTTGACTGTTTTGTGCAAACTTGGCCTATCTAACATGATGTCAGTAATTTTATGGTTCTCTGTGGCTACAGACTAAAGTCCAACACTTCATATTGACTTCAGCCATGGCCAGTCTTAGCCCCATGAAACACATCTTTGAGCCACACCAAACTGGACACTATTCCCCAAGCTAGAGGCCACAGTCCTCAACTTTGCTGTCTCCATGCCTTCATTCATCTACTTCATCCAGCACCAAGCTGGAGGTTGTGGGGAATCCCAATCCTTAACTCTTCTTAGTTATGGAGGCAAACATATAAACTATTAATTTACAAGCCAAAATGTGTAAGTGTCATGATATGGGGACATAGTGCCACAGGAGTCTGAAGCAGGAAGAAAGGGAAGTGTTTTGATCAGAAGCCAATCAAGTGGATAATATCTGAAGTGGGTTTATTGAATGGTAGAACTGTACAAGAGAGAGAACTCCCTCAGGCAAGCTGCTAAACAACATGACCTTTTCAACAACTGTTTAATAGTACTGTAGTATGTGAACATGAAAGTTGTAATGCCCATAATGGAAACAAGAAGTCTGCTTAGAGGAAGTGTACAAGTGAGGATCAATCTGTTCCACATAGGATGGAAACACGAGTGGTTAGACCTTGAGAAAACAGTTGAATGTCGCAACATTTTCTAAGCGTCTCCCCTGGCCCTCTGCCTTTCCACCTCGGTCCAGATCCCAGACTTCATCCTCCTGTCAGAACAGTGGGGTGGAGATTTGACAAATAATACTAAAAGGAAGGGCTTTCTATAAGAGAGCTGCATCAGTCAAGTTAAGGTGTTATGCTGTTTTGGCTAGAGAGAGGGCAATTTTGGGGATTGTGTTGAGCCCTGAACGCAAGGATGAGGACTTCATATGTTTGAGACACAATCAGATTAAGAAATGGGCCAGATGGGACAATTTATGATTTTTTTTAGACGGAGTCTTGCTCTGTGACCAGCCTGGAGTGCAGTGGCACAATCTCGGCTAACTGCAAGCTCCGCCTCCCGGGTTCACACCATTCTCCTGCCTCAGCCTCTGGAGCAGCTGGGACTACAGGCGCCCCCCACCATGCCCGGCTAATTTTTTTGTATTTTTAGTAGAGACGGGATTTCACCGGGTTAGCCAGGATGGTCTCGATCTCCTGACCTTGTGATCCATCCACCTTGGCCTCCCAAAGTGCTGGGATTACAGGCTTGATACAATTTTTATACAATAAACCATCTTGGTTATCCCATGTTGGAGAAATGCAAATTGGTTCTGCCTGCACTAAAGCTCTGAAGTCACAATAAAAAAACATGAATGAGGCCAGGTGTGGTGGCTCACGCCTGTCATCCCAGGGGAGGCCGAAGCGGGCGGATCACCTGAGGTCAGGAGTTCAAGACCAGCCTGGCCAAAATGATGAAACCTCATCTCTACAAAAATACAAAAATTAGCTGGGCATGATGGCAGGTGCCTGTAATCCCAGCTATTAGGGAGGCTGAGGCAGGAGAATCGCTTGAACCTGGGAGGCAGAGGTTGCAGTGAGCCGAGATGGCACCATTGCACTCCAGCCTGGGAAACAGAGTGAGACTCCATCTCAAAAAAACAAAAAACAGAACAAAACACGAATGCAACTGGAAACATCCATAAATAGAGCAAGAAAGTTGAATACAGTGATTCAATGGTCTATTACTGAGCAATAAAAAAGAACTACTGCTACTTGCACCAGTGGATGAAACTCAGAATCATTATGCTGAAAGAAACCAAACACAAGAGTACACACAGCATGATTGTATTTATATAAAATCCAAACTAATCTGTAGATTAATGGTTGCCTGGAGGCTACAAGTGGAAGGTGATAAAGGAATATAAGACATTTTGGAAGGTAATGAAAATGTTCTATGTCTTGGTTATGGTGGTGGCATAACAGGTTTCTAAAATCATCAAAATTCATGAATTGCACATGTTTAAAGGATGCAGTTTATTGTTTGTAAATTATTTCTCAATAAGGCTGATTTAAAAACACTCATGCAGATACAGTTTAGTGGAGTATTTTTGCATTGCCATGCTCATGCATGCAGTCAGTTAAAAGTCAGCAGTACACATTGTAAAAGAAATTCCAGAATCAAGCAGTGTATTTTAGTTATTTTTGCCAGGAGCTAGAGAATATTTCAAATGATCTCTATTCTAAACTCTTTAATTTGTCTCCCAAGAAGTTTTCCTAGTTCAAAAAACAAAGCATATAACCACAAAAGAAAACAAATAAAAAGACCTAGAGAAAATTAGAAAATATTTTATCAAGACTTTTTTTTCAGGACATTAAATTTTTTGTAGGAGAAAGTCCATTAGGAAGCAACCCCATTTACATAAGATTTCATCAAGAAAACTCAACCCTAGAGTTTCAGGACCTGAGCCCTGCAGCCAGAGATGAATAACATAAAAGCAGGACTCACCCTCTGCACTCACGTGCATGGCATCTTGTCTGTTTGAAACATAACTGACCGGTTTCTTGGCTAGCCATATGTAGAAAGCTGAAACTGGATCCCTTCCTTACACCTTATACAAAAATTAATTCAAGATGGATTAAAGACTTAAATGTCAGACCTAAAACCATAAAAACCCTGGAAGAAAACCTAGGCAATACTATTCAGGACATAGGCATGGGCAAGGACTTCATGTCTAAAACACAAAAAGCAATGGCAACAAAAGCCAAAATTGAGAAATGGGATCTAATTAAACTGACAGTGTGGCGATTCCTCAAGGATCTAGAACTAGAAATGCTGTTTGACCCAGCCATCCCATTGCTGGGTATATACCCAAAGGATTATAAATCATGCTGCTATAAAGACACATGCACACATATGTTTATTGTGGCACTATTCACAATAGCAAAGACTTGGAACCAACCCAAATGTCCATCAACGATAGACTGGATTAAGAAAATGTGGCACATGTACACCGTGGAATACTATGCAGCCATAAAAAAGGATGAGTTCATGTCCTTTGTAGGGACATGGATGAAGCTGGAAACCATCATTTTCAGCAAACTATAGCAAGGACAGAAAACCAAACACAGCATGTTCTCATTCATAGGTGGGAATTGAACAATGAGAACACTTGGACACAAGGTAGGGAATATCATACACCAGGGCCTGTCATGGGATTGGGGGAGGAGGGGATAGCATTAGGAGATATACCTAATATAAATGACGAGTTAATGGGTGCAGCACACCAACATGGCTCATGTATACATATGTAACAAACCTGCACGTTGTGCAAATGTACCCTAGAACTTAAAGTATAATTAAAAAAAAAAAAAGAAACATAACTGACCAGTTTCTTATCTTCCAACATAAGAGGCACTTCAAAGTTCATTAGTATATAAATGTGTAAGTGTGTATATATGCACAAAACACATATAAATTCAGTTAGTCCTCATCTACAGTTGATTTTAGGGATACTGAAAGACTCCCCTTGTGTCACACCATTTATTCCTTTATATTTTCCTTGTGCTTGCCCTTGTCTACCCTCCAGCCTACAATTATTTTCTTTAGGGTCATTCAGCTCAAAAAGAGAGAGCTGAGAACTTTGGCTCTAGAAGGGCACAAGAACAATTACCCATCTGCTACCAGGGAATAAAGGAAGCCTCCTGCATTCACACATTGGAAGGCAGTAATTTGCTGGATTTATTTTTAACCATTACAAAAGCAGTAAGCCTGTTCTTTTAGATGAGGTCATTTTAGTGGGCCTTTGCCAAAGAGCCACATCAAAATGTAAACTATGTTATTACTAAATATGTATGCAAATGAAATGCCTGTGTCCTTCTCCCAAGTAACATGCTTTGTACATTCCTTGGAAATATTTTTTTAAATGCAGAAAGTTTAATGGTCTTTTTTTTTTTTGTAGGTTGCATCATCCCTACATCAAACCTACATTTTGTAGGTTGCATCATCCCTACATCAAAATAGCCATATTCCCTGTGTTCATTTGAGGTTATTCATTAACCTAAGAGTCAAAGAGAACTCAGGGCACCCAGAGGTAAGAGAACATCCTGCAAGGGAAATAGCCCCTGTAAGCCTGAACCGCGACTTGGAGCAAATCAGAAAAAGGCACTCCTACTTTCAGACACTTTCCAACCATACGGTTGTAATCATTAATCTGTAATAACACAAGTCACAACATGTAGAATTAAAAAATGGCGACCACGGGTGAGATACACATGACAATCCTTACCCTGTCTCACAACTGGGCCTAGAACTGGCCGTATATGTCAATGTGTACTTTGTCTCTCAGATGGAGCGTGACTGGTAACCACTACAATATGCTAGTCCATAAATATCTGGGATGAATCAGATGCTTTTCAATTTGAAAAGCCAATAAAACAATAGGATTCTAGATTTTGATACTGCATTTCCATTGTGAGCAGAAATAAACCAGAGACATCTGCTGGAAACACAGCTGAGACTGATTCACGTGAGACCCGCACTAAATGCAAATGCATCTGGAAGAAAGGGCTGTCCCTCAACAGGTGATTTAATTGAAGCCCAGATGTTGTTGCTCAGAAGTATTTTCTGATTACTGACAATGCGCCAGGGACTGTGCTGGGTACAGAACTGAGAACTGGCCCTAACAGTGGGAATGACCATATTGAACTCACCACTTTATTTACTTTCTTTTCTTTTTGCCCCTTTCATCTCAGTCCAACCCCTTTATTTAGAAAACAATTTTTAGCTTTGTCCAAAGCTCTATCTCTGAGACAGTATCAGGTTGACAGATCCCTATTTGGCTTGTGCTGAGCCCGTTCACTTTAAATTACTCAAGATACAGGGGCAGGGTGAGAAGGGGACCTGCTGAGTGGAGGAAGCATTCTGACTTCTCTGCCCACTAACATGTTTGAACTCAGACTGATTAGTTTTGAAAACTACTCTCCAGATGTGCAGCCTCCCTAGGATCCTGGACTTTTGGTCCTTAAAAATTATCAGAAGGTTTGGCTCCAAGGGTCTGATCCAGAAGAATAGCTTCATCGTTCCAGAGACTCCCACAGGTGATCCAAATGGTAGTTGGCTGCTGGGGTGAGTTACCCTATGCTCAGGTATGAAGTGTGCATGCCCCTGGTCCCGGCACACGGCTATCACACAAACATGTGGCTCCTTCAGCATCCGCAGCTGTCTTCTCCTGGCCCAGGCATGGGTCTTTACAGCATCTCACCTGGACTACCCAATAGTACTGCCTCCTCTTGGCTTTCTACTCTGGATTTCAGGTTGCAAGCTGATGGACCAACAGCCATTTTAACCAACAGGCATGTTTTACTTGGTCAGCACAATGTTCTTAAAAGTTTTAAATGTGAATATCTTTAGGTGAGGCTTACTCTCTAGTATACCACAAGCTCTACCACTCCCTGTTGCCCTCTATGCAGCCTGTTCTGCCCCTGAAAGCATTTGAGCTTGTGACTCTGAGCTGCCTATTTTTCCAATCCCTCTCCTCACTCATATCCCCAATAAAAGGTATTTTCCTTATATCTCATTTCTAAGAAATGAACTAACCTTATTGTTAATTCACATTAATATGCCAGTGACTAAAAAGGGTTTGTCACCTATCAAGGGAATCTTTGCATTTTAGCTGAGATCTCCTGTAGAGTCAATGCTTTCACTCAAAAGACTGAGTCATTGACTGAGGAATTAAAACAAAACTTGCCAGGTAATAGGAGAGGTATTTAAGAGAAAAAAAAAAAAAAAAGGGTAGTGACACAGAGATTGTCACATTGAAGATTCCTTGCTCTTTTTGAATTTAAGCATAATGACAATTACAACAGAACTTGACAAGAGGCTTGAAGCCTATCCTTAGGCAAAAGAAGCTGTACTTTAAGGCATGAGACTGATTTCCAAGATACTGTGCACACAGTAAGCATGGGTAATCCTTGAGTCATTTACTCTCTGGAGGATTTTTGCTTTCCCTGCTCCCAGCTGGATCCCAGGCTGTCAAAAACAGGGCACATCTTGCCAAGGTCTGTGGGAATTATGTGATTGTGTAGCTATTTGAATGTGTGTCATTCCATCAATGAGTGTTTCTCTTTCTCCATGATAAAATTAAACTAAAAATTTGGGCCTTAGCTTCTGTTTTAGATTTTCCACACTCCTGATTCCTTCCATTAAGCCAAATAATTGAGATTTCTGTGGTAAGTGCACAAGGCATATCATAGAATGCAGGAAGTTTGGATGGAGGAAGTAAGAGTGAGCGTTCCCCTCCCTCCAAACTTGGTGAAAAAGGCTAAAACCTCTTTTATAAATACTTGTGTATGTTGCAATATTAAACATTCTGACCAAGTGGCATAATGGCAGCTAATTACCAGCATTTACTAACAGGCCCTGTACTAAACACTTTACATGCTTTATTTCATTTGTTCTCATAATAACCCTCTGGGCAGAGCTCAATGCCCCTATTTTATAAACCAGGAAACTGAGGCACACAGTGATTACTAAGTGGAATAGCTGGTTTCTGTTGCAGAGATTTGGGTCTCCTGTGAAGCAGGCAGGGAGAAGCTGACAGATAAAGTTTTGTTAAGCACCATCCCAGGTCCTTTGCAGGCATCCTCTCATTCCAACCTCTTATGGTGGAAACTGAGGCTTGGGGAGGTTAAGTAACTTGTTCAAAGATATTTGATTTAATTGTGCATCTATGATCTGAATCCAGGTCTGTGTGATTCCAGTTGCTTCTAGAAACATGGGAGATACAGTCATCAGTGGTCAGTGGGGTATCATGCCCTGCCTTACATGTCCAGAGTCAGCCATTGAATGGGACTGGGGAAAAACTAGCAAAACTCCTGCCCTTGCTCTCCCAACTACCTCAAAAGTTTATTCCTTTGGGTCAAACATTACCTTCTCCCAGATAGGTTTTCAGAATGCAAACAGTCCTATGAAGGATGGTTTTCTGTTAAGTTTATAAAATTATCTTGACCCTTTCCAACAATACCAAGGGGTGGGGTGCAGAGGTAGAGAGAGTGCAGAAGGTGCTAAAAGGCAAAGGAGATTAGAATATGAGGCGAGGCCATCAGAGACTCATTTCTCCAAATCAGAATTTTGCCTTCAGCCATTTAAAACATAATTTCAACCAACTCGACTGAGACTGAATATATACAATTAAGTTTCTACTCTCTTAGTCATGTCCTACTACATGCAAAGTATAAATAGCATTTTAATGTATAGGAGTAACTGCATAGTTCAATCCTAAACCTTAACAATTGCAGAGTTTGATTGTCTAGAAACCACTGGTATTTCACATTTACTTCTGGTGTTTTTAAACAATTCTCCCCAAATGTCATATCTGGAAGGATCATTGTTTGAAATTAAATTGTTTTTGGAAATCACTGGATGCCACATAAAAGAATTTCCCAATCCGGCCTGTCTATTGGCCAACTATAAAAGAGTCTGTTACTTGTGATTTGGAGTTTTGTTTTGTTCCTTTGAACCTAAGAAAGATTTGACATTCATTTGGAAATGTTGTTTTTATTAAACTATCTTTATGTATTTAATTTTTTAAAAGGAACTATTGATATTTCCCATGCATGCCTGACATTTTAGTTATTTAATTGTTAATCTTGAGTTACAAAGCTGAAAAACATAGGTCAAAGAATGAATTCCAAATTAGACTCTAATTTGGTCTAGGTTTCTGAAAGAAACAATTTCCTAGGTGAAGGTTTTTTTTTTTTAATTTTCACATTTGAGATAAGAGCTGTTTCTGCTTTGTTTTTCTGATCTTAGAAGAACATAGTTGGAAGGTGAAGTGTTTGAGGTATTGATTAAATGTCTTGCCAAATTCTTGTCTGAAATGACTTTCCTTGAAGAAAATGGTTGGAGAATGTTCTTGGTGTTTGGTTCTTGTGCTCATCAGTTTGGATACAGGCCTGACTTTTATGCCAGTTGGCTTCTAGGTCACAGAGTAAAATGGAGAAACAAGGGAAAATGGAGGAAAGACAAGAAAAATCCATGGGCTATGGCAGACAATTTGTCCAGTGCATATAATTAAAGAGATGAAAAAAAATGCTCTCTGACCTGAACTTGGATGTTGGGTTATTTCTAGTGCCTGATTTGTCTACAGCTTATGTGTTAGAGAGCACATTGCTCAGGGGCGGAGGCCAAAAAAAGGAATTTTCCTATAAAAAGGAGACCATCACCTTGGATAGGCCAGAAAGAATTCTAACTTTAAGATATTTTTTAAAAATTTTCCTATCAGAGTTGACCCCGCTCTCTCCTTATCCTTTGCTTCTACTCTCTGCGTTCAATTACTTGAAGCTTTAACATGGGACCAGTGATACCTTTATGTTCCCACCTTCTCTGATTAAAGGTAACCTGGGATATGAGAGCAGCATGGGAGACTTTAAAGATGGGACCATGACATCAGAGCAGGTGCTTGGGCTGAGAATATTGGAAACTTATTGAGTTCCTGGATTTACTAGCCCTTTCTTCAATTTGTAGATCATTTCTTTTTATGTATAAGACAAACTTATAAAGTAAATGTTAGAAAGAGACAAGAGATGTAAGGGAGAGGAACACTACACAACATAAAGGGAGAGAAGAAGATGGAGTCCTAAGTAAAGTTCTCTCAATTCCCCACCTATCCATAAGGCTGAACTTATGCCTCACATTGAGCAGTGAGATTCTGTTCATGAGACAGTCACCTCTGTTTCAATAAGGACTCCTTATAAATTGCGTTGCACTGCCTTTGTTGGAGTTTTAAGAATTTTGGGAGAGATTGTAGTTGTTGATTTTGGAATTTGGATTTTTAAGTACTGAAGCGATATCCATTTGCTCATTATATAAAGATTCAGTATGCATGATCACTAGGAAATGTGGATGTACGTGTGTTTGGACTGGAAGCAAGTGATGGGGGAAAAAGGCTTTGAAGACATATGAAATTAAGCTAGATTAACTTTTTGAGAGTATAACTATGTTATGGTTTTTGTTCATTTTAGGCCTAAATAATATTTGAATTTATAATATGTGATTCTCTCCTCTCACAGAAGTGACAGTCAGTATTTTTCTTTCTGGAGAAGCAGAAAGCCACATACAGAAGCGCCAATGCAAAGAAAGAGCACCTATTTTTGCTTTGGGCTTTGGGCTCTGGGAGATGTAGTTGTATCTATCACAGTCTCTCTACCCAGCAATATGTGATATATAATTATAAGTCAAGGATGAGTTTTTAAATAATTATATTAGACTGTGATTTGTACAGGTGAGTATTATCCTTTACATTTTTAGATTAGAAAGCTACATGTCAATTTCACTGATGAGGCTGTTGCTCTAAAATGTGTAACTTTCCCCACCTTCAACACACACATATTCCACACATGTAATACATATACACAAATTCCCTTGGGTTGCCTTCTGAAGCCAACAATGTAGAAGAGAACTGGTCCTGTTACCTTAGTGTTGTGGTCTGTCGATGTGAGAGCCATGGGATCATAGAATGCTGCCCAGATATGCAGGCATGGTTGGCACCAAGGAAAGATGAAGAAATGGCACAGGCAGTTGGATATTAGTGGTCCAGCGGTCAGCATCATCAAGGGGTAGTTTGTGAGGTCGAGGCTGGTTTTCATGACATCAGCACAGCTGAGGAGGTGAACTAGGACCACTGAAGATTATTAAAAAGGTCGGATCTACAAGTAGGATCCCACTGAATGTTTCATCTACCACCTCCAAAGAAGCGGAGATCATAGAGGGAAATAATTCTAAAAGACTGAGTCTTTTTTTTTTTGAGACGGAGTCTCGCTCTGTCGCCCAGGCTGGAGTGCAGTGGCGCGATGTCGGCTCACTGCAAGCTCCGCCTCCCAGGTTCACGTCATTCTCCTGCCTCAGCCTCCCAAGTAGCTGGGACTACAGTCACCCACCACCATGCCCGGCTAATTTTTTGTGTTTTTATTAGAGACGGGGTTTCACCGTGTTAGCCAGGATGGTCTTGATCTCCTGACCTCGTGATCCACCTGCCTCGGCCTCTCAAAGTGCTGGGATTACAAGAGTGAGCCACCGCGCCCGGCCTCTAAAAGACTTAGTCTTGATTTCAGGAGCTCAGTTTAACAGAAGGCATGAAGAGACAAAGGACTAAGAAGGTTCTTAACATTAACCTTTTTCTATCTCTTTATACCTCTCTCTTTCTCATCTGATAGGCTTGATAAGATTGCCTGATATTTCATTGAGAAAATATGAGATACAAGCTAACAGATAGTAGTTACTTTATCTCCCCACTAATAACCTACAGGCTTGCCTTCATCTATATTCATCACTCTCCTGAAACAAAAAAAAAATTGCCCTCTCCTATTGAAGACCTTCCTTCCACACACACTGGTGATCTCATCTCCTGGTGCCTATTTTTTTTCCAGGGTTTGCACTTTCTCTGATCACCTCTCTTGCTTCTTCAACCTCCTTTTCTCCACTGGATCATTATTCTAAGCATTAAAACATAATCTAGAAGCTCTCACCTTTAAAAAAAAAACCTCTCATCCCAATACCTCTATTCCTAGCCTACCTACTATTTCTCTTCTAGTCTTCAAAGCCATACTTCTCAAAACACATTCTATCTTTATTCTCCATACGCTCTGCAGCTCTCACCACTGCACTATGTTCTTTCCAAGGTTAGCAGCAGCTGCATCCATACTGCCAAATTAAATATTTTTTGGTCCTCATTCTACTCAACCTCTCAGCATAAAACACTGTTTTCCACGCCTTTATTTACAACATTTGTCTGATCTCAGCTTTCATGGCACCCTACTCCAGGCCTTTCTCTTGCATCTCCAGACCTTCATTCTCCAGCTTCTTCCCCTCTAGTCCCTAAATATTGTATCTCAGGGCTCAGCCCTGGGCCTGTTTTTCTATCTGAGTATTCATTCTGATTGCTTTAAATATACGTTAATAATGCACAAATGTATATCCCAGCCCAGTCCTCCCTTCTGAGTTCCAGACTCATAGATACAGTTTAACTCAAAGATCTCATATGCATTTTGAATTTGATAAGGCCAGAATTAAACTATAGAACTTACTTCCCCAAATCCAACCCTTCCACAGTCTTCTTCATCTTAGAAAATGGTACTACTAGTGCGGTTGCTCAAGCTAGAAATCTGGGAGTCATCCTTGACCCTCTTTCTTGCCCTCCACATCCCAACTATCACCAAGATCTGCCCATTGTACCTTATCTTTATCTCTGCTACCAACATGATAGGCCAAGGCATCACCAGCTCTCACCTGGGTTCCTGCAGTAACCAAACTACTGACCTCCCTGTGTCGACAGAGCAGCTGGAGGAAACTATGCTACCTCTTCAGCCTCATCATGTGCCTGTCCCCTCTCTCATTAGGCCCCGGCCACATGCGCACTCTTTCACTTCATTATAAGATCTTCCTTACCTCAGGACCTTCATACATGCTGCCCTTGATCCGAATGTCTTTTTCTCTAACCATTCCTTTCCTCCACATGTTTCCTCTTGGCTAGTGCTTTCACACCTTTTATGTCTTAGCTGAAATATCTTCCTCCCACAGGTTTTCTCTAGCCAAGATCCTGAATGTTTGTCTTCCACCATTCCACACTGTCATATCACAATTTTAAATTGTATGTTTTTAAAAAATTCCATATGATTTCCTCAATAGGACCAAAAACTCCAAGAGGTCAAGAACTATGCCTATATTTTCATGACTCTATATTTAGTACTTAGTCCAATGCCTAATGATAAGTGTTAATGAATGAATGGAATTCTGTCCTCTTTTTCCTAACACTCACAGGTTGGCAGGGTAGCAATACCCATTTTTTATATCACTTCTGTGCCCCTTTCACAGTGACATGAAAATATATGAATTTTTGGAATTAGAATGACTCTGACAGCCACTTGCGAACCCACTGTATGACTTTAAGCAAGTTGCTTAACCACAGTCTCCCAACCTGGAAAGTGGGAAAATAATGTTTATCTTATAGTAACATAATGAGAATTAAAAAGACATCAGGTATATAAAATGCTAATCATAAGGTGCTGTGGTTTCAATGGTGGTGTCTCGTCCAAAATTCACAGTGGATCTTACTTCCTAGTGCAACAATGTTGAGAGGTGTGGCCTTTGTGAGGTGATTAAGCTGTGAGGGCACCACCCTCATGAATGGGCTTCACACCCTTATAAAAGTGTTCAAGGGTAGAAGAGGGAGCACCCTTCTTGCATTTCCATCCCTTCCACCACAGCATTTCTCCCCTCTGGAGGATCTAGCAACTAATTACCATCTTGGAAGTAGAGCATTCCTCACAAGTTCATAAAAATCCTGCTGGTACCTTGATTTTGGACTTCCCAGCCTCCAGAACCATGAAATATAAATTTCTGGTCTTTATAAACTACTCAGTCTTTGGTATTTTGTTATAGCAACACATATGGACTAAGACATTAAGGCATTCAGTAAAAGTTAGTTGCCTGTCTTCTATGCCTTCCTCTAAACTCCAAATTCTTCTTACCCAATAGATACACATGCGCACATACAGAATTTGAAAAGATGAGAATATCCTGCCCTCATGAGTTTTTCTGATTATGCTCTTCCCACTGTGAGTTTTGCCTGTAAAGAATAAGATACTTAGCCAGAGAAGAACATTTCTGGCTTTAAATCAAATATGTAACTCTAGCAATAAATAACTGGAGTTTATCTAATAAGGGCACCTTCTCAAATACATTTGGGGATAACACAAAGGAGGAAAAAGTCAATAATATTATTTGATAGTACAGAACACATTACTTTAAAAGAAAACACCAGATGGCAGCACCAGATGCTGGAGATGTGTCTGATGGGGCTTTAGCTCAAACCTGAGGACTGAGGATGCTGAAAGTAGCTTAAAACTGTGTTCAGAGAGACAATCATTTATAGAAAAGATAATTCCCCTTAAGAAAAATAATACATATTTTGCAACATAGAACAAGGTTTTTAGGAACAGCATTTCAAATGTTACAAGTGAAATCCTAGGAAAATAACCCCAAGCCTTAGCTAATAAAAACTTATTAGGCAAAAGCTTCATTTTGGTTTATAGTTAATTAGCTCTCTTCTGTTCCAATTAGCTTGAAAGGGCCTAAAGCTAAAGAATGAATTACAATCACCTTCTAAAAACAGGCAAAATTTTATCAACTATTAAATGCAAATATTAAAATTTATTCATTCATATTAAAATAAGAATAATTACTTCTATTATATTCCTCAGCATAGCTTAGAAAATAATTTACTAAAATAGACATCAAAGAATCTCATTAAATGTATGTGATATTAAAATTTAAAATGTTAACATATAATTTGATCCATATTATGAATCAAAATTTTATCTGCGATTGACACCCCTTTTAAATTTTTGCTAAATTGGTATTACCCATCTAGGCTTTTCTTTTAGAGGAAAGAAAGGAAGTGTGATGCTGCTCATTACACCATGAAATACATATACACAGTCCCAGGACCATTCCACCTTTTAAATAAAAATCCACACTGAAAGTTTTATTCCCCTTAAATACTGTTTGGTGTCCTTCACAACTTTCCCGGGAGATCAGGAAGAGTGAGTTCAGTGCTATACTTTGGATGTGAAACAGTGAGACAATTTGAGCCAATATATTGGTTAGAAGGCAATGCAAAATGCCCACTGAGATCCTGGAGCAGAACTTGTCTAATCAGTGTTTGTGTTTAGATTTGATAGAAGGATCACAGGAGCATCTGTGTCATAAGAGACCTGAGCCAATCTATTTTGGAGAAACATTCTGAGGGAAAGGTAATTCATTCTGCCAGTGAAACAGTGACTGTGGGGTCACTGGAGTGAATTGTTTTCCAAGTACTATGATCATAGTTCTGAAACTATTTGTCTCACCTGAATCCACTACAAGATTGAAACCTGTGAGAACATAAGGCAAGATAGCTGATTCTAATCTGAAATCAGACCAAGGATTCCGGAGGGAAATCTGAATTGTAAGAAGGAATGTATGAGTGTCACAGGCTGCCAAAAGTCAGCTTTCACAGACAGATGAAATTCTGAAATCTAATAATCATTAGAGTAGTGTTCTTTATGGAAAATGAGTAATTCATAGCACTATCTAAAATTTAAATGATAGAAAGAAAAATATCTATAGGGAGGATCAAATCATAACTAAACTACACAGTGAAGGAAAGGCTTTCTACTGAAAGCACTATGGAATGGTAAATATCTTCTCTAAGAAAGGGCTAAAGCCCACTGCTTTGAAAGTTCTTATGCTCCCTGGAAGCCTAAGAGTTTTCTCCTTCATAACTAACCCAAGCTTGTTTTAAGTCTGGCAGCCAAAGGGTCCCTATGTTGGATGACCTTTCTATGCCCTCTACGGAATCTTGTGTGGTCCCCAAACAGGCCAGCACACATCTGACAGTGGTCGGGGCCAGTTTCCCATTCACATGTGTGTTCTCAGGCCTGAGAGCAGGGTTGGGTGTGCTCTGACATAGCCATGTCCTCTAGACTGCCTCCCCCTACTCTCGTCTAAATGCATAAGTAGAGTCACTGAAGGGCCATCGCTGGCCTCTCCTGACATTCTCCCCTCCAGATGACTGGGTGAGTCAGGAAGGTGTTTCCTCAGGAAGCTGGGGGCCCAAGCCAGACAGTTTCAGCCATCGTTACTGAGTAAGAACATGCTGTGCTCAGCCTGTTGGCTCCACTCTTGAGCACAAAGTATGTGTTACAACAACAAGCACAAGAATACTGACCACACGCTTCCCTATCTCTAGATCTGTAATGAGAACATTTGAAGTAAATACATACCATCAAGAAACAGTTCTGTAAGGCAGAAATTGAACAGAGTTTCTGATTTGTGGCCCTGAGACACAGCTTCTTGTACTCTCTGAATCCAGACCCCACACGTTATGGAAGAAAAGCAACAGACAGAAGATGGGAAAAACAGGTCATGTTTATAAGACCAGCTTGAAGACCATGCCACACTGAGGAGTTTGGTTTTTCATTAGGCAAAGAAACTAGCTGTTTTTTCTTCAATGTTCATCGGAAAACTTGCTCAGCAGCTGTGAGTGACTGTTCAACTTTCGAATCATTGTCTTGGAATCTTCTAAACCAGTAAGACCATACTTATTTTATTTTAAACATGGAATTTAGGAGCAAAGGACTAGACAGTCCTCAAAGTAACAAAATAAAAAAGAAAGAAAAATCAAATCAGAAATAAAGAATGCCCCCTCCCCAACCAATTCCTTTGGTTTAATCTTTTATAATAGCTTGGTATAATCTTCGTTTTCTTTCTTTTTTTTTTTCTTTCTTTCTTTCTTTTTCTTCTTCTTCTTTTTTTTTTTTTGAGATGCAGTCTCACTCTGTCACCCAGGCTGGAGTGCAGTGCGTGATCTCAGCTCATTGCAACCTCCAACTCCTGGGTTCGAGCAATTCTCCTGTCTCAGCCTCCCGAGTAGCTGGGACTACAGTCGTGCCCAGCTAATTTTTGTATTTTTAGTAGAGATATATTGGTCAAGCTGATCTTGAACTCCTGACCTCAGGAGTTGGCCTCCCAAAGTGCTGGGATTACAGGCATGAACCACCACACCCGGCCAAATCTTAGTTTTCTTAAGAATCCATTATCCCTGCAGGCTGGGCTTTACATTATCCCCAAGTGCTGGGATTACAGGCATGAACCACCGCACCGGGCCTAATCTTAGTTTTCTTAAGAATTCATTATCTCGGCAGGCTGGGCTTTTCAAGTAGCAAGCCATGGAAAAAAGACTTTTACCAGTTCCTGTTTCTCATAATTTGATATTCTGTAAGGCTGACACAAGACAAAGCATCCACAATCTGGTTTAATGGACAAAGAACATGGACCAGGCCCTATCTTGCAGGTAGCCACCCTCGTAAGCATCTCTCTCCAATCCTTGCCCATGGTGAAACTTTAGATAAAACCCTAAAAGCTCTTTGCCATTCAAGCTGGGGGTTCCTGGCGTCATGCTTATTCAGAATGGCTCAAGTTGGGGGGGTGGGGGTCAGGGCCTTGTCTTCAGCCTGAACACAGGGCACAGAGCAGCAGCAGGAACCAAGCACCTCCCAGAACATAACCTAGTTGCTTCAGTGTCTACACTGGGGTTAATTTCCTACTTACTACAACCATATAAGTGTCAAAAGAAAAAATATGCTGTATTTACAGACCATGTGTATTTTTGCAAGTGCTTCAGTGTTTAATTGTTGCTAAAGTCATTTGGGGATTTTGACATAGATTCTATTTTAGTAAGATAAACTCAGCATAACCCAGCATTGCCAAAAATGAATTCCTAAGGTAGATGACTAAGATAAACCGGCAATAAATATTGGCTGTTGGAAAGGGAATTATATCTCTGTAATGTAGACACAGCATTAATGACTCATTTTCAAATTACAGTCTCTCCCAGGGATTATTCGTATCAGGGATCAGGGAAGAAAGAAGTCCATCTCTTCTTCTTTTAGACAGCAAAATTGAAGAGGAATATGAACCCATCAGGCAAGGATGTTCTTATATCTATTCAGCCAAGAGAGGTATAGGCCGTGGAGTTCAACAGGGAGTTAACTTGAACAGGATGCATTGAGGCTGATACAAGGCATTGATAGAAAAAATACTGGGGCTGAGGTGGCTGATTCTGGGGATAGTTTTCTCTCGTTCCCCTACAGGAAGAGGGCGCCACCAGGTTCACCTAATGCGTCTTGTGTGGCATGAATTACCTTATCAGTTACACTGGGTGCTGCCCTGTTTCTTTGCTGCTTGGAATTAGTGGACTCTTTTAGGCCTCCTTTACTCCCTAAAGTCAAATTCTGATATTTTGGCCCATGAGGATGACTTTTACAACTTCTCTGGTGTACCAGAAGGCGGTCTGAGGTAAAGATTCGGCTACAATGTGGGCAGGATACAAGCTGAGCTTGATTTGGTCCCGCTTGGCTGGACTGTGCATTCAGAAGGGGCTGAGGCTTCTGTGGGAGTGGCTGGTGGAGCTCCACAGGGAGCTGGTCATTTTCTATTTTCCACTTTTCCAGGCATTTGGGCTCATGAATAGGAAGGGACAGGGTGCCAAATTCCTTACCACAAATGTAGCAGATAACAGTCCTTGGTCGGGCTGGGGTTCCACTACAAGCTTTCTTGAGGCCAGTAAGATGATCAGAACTGTTAGAGTATGGTGCTCTGGGACCCTCACCCTTTGACTTGCAGCTTCTGTGATGAAGAAGAAGATGATCTGGCAAGAATGTGTGGCCACAGGATTCACAGGGCAGTAGCTGAGCCTGGGCACTCTGAAATGCAGCCTCATTAGTTGCCTGAAGACTGTAGGACCCACTGCTGCTGAGGGACTGTGGTTTGGAGGGTTCTGGCCTCCTCAAGTGCTTGGGCAACTTGCTGTTTTCAATATGCCACTTCTGCAAGCACTGGGGTTCATGAATGGCAATTGACTGGGACCCAAATTCTCGACCACAGATATAGCACACCCGGAATCCAGGCCTGCGGGCCGGGATCACAGGGGGGCTAAACTGGCTTTCCGATATAATTCTTCTACTTGACGGTTTTGATAGTATCACAGTCCCAGGTCTCTTTTTCTGAGTGTCTGTCTTTATCTTTTCACCAGGATTAACACTCTCTGTTTCTGGCAAAAGGCTAGAATAGGAGTCACTAGAGAGAAGCCCAGCTTGGTTGATAAGGAAAGTGGGTTCTTTAGAATGGTGAGAAGTTTGTTGTAACTTATTGGAAATTCTTTTCTTCTTTCCTCTTTCCATTAACAAAGATGTCTTTCTGTAGTGCTTGCTCTGATTTCAGGCCAGACTCACTTTCGGCTTCTGCTTAGAGTGAAGGTTAGTGAGGTTAGTTGTCCTGGGGTTCACACTGTTGCCAGTACCTTAGCCCCACAGACCATGACTCAGAGCTTCATTGCAGGACAGCAGTCTGGAATGTTGGAAAGTCCTCATTAAAGCTGAGATGTCTCCAAGATCTGTGGAGGGGGGTGGGAGACATAAGAAGTTATTATGTATACACACACACACACACACACACACACACACACACACACACGGACGTTTAGGTTGTTTGTTCTGTGTTTTTTTTTTTTTTTTTTTTTGCTTGTTTTAAATATTGACCTTGTATACTTTTTGACTAGCACAGTAACCAGCATATGGGATTTGGTCAATAAACTGACATAAACCTGAGGAAATCTTCCATCATCAATTGCACTATCACTGTATTGAAAATCGTGTTCTGCCCAAAAAGTTAACTTGACAATTACAGCACATCATAGATACAGAAGACTCAAACCAATAGAGGCTGAGACCAGGGTGGTGGGACCATAGAAGAGAAAACTGCAAACTGTGAAAATTAGATTAATGAAATCAGCAGGTCATATGAAAAGACCCCCTGGGCCCCACAGAAACTTCCACTACGTCAGAGATCCTTAACTTGTTAGTGACATGGGTTTCTTTGACAATTCTGTGAAGCCTCTGCACTTCTCAGAAAAATATTTTTATAAGAAAAAATAAAAATTGTTGCTATCACAGGTGAAATCAGTTTTACTGAAATAATTTGTCAACTGTTTCTAGTTGTGGTATACATTTTAATTGAGGTAAAGTTGTGTCACAGACTTCTTGAGTGTCCATGGACCTGAAATTAAGAACTCTTGCAGAAGAAGTAATTCAAGAATGAATCTTATGAGGATTATCAGGATAGCCCTCAGAGGGACATAAACTTCTTGTGACACATCATGTATTCACTTTTGTTTATTATGGGAATAGGGTATTAATAAAGTGGAGCTATAATTCTCCAGCAAAGAGTACAGCCTAGGCCGGCACCCATCCTGGTGGGATATCTGCAGATCTTTCATGGAAAGATGATACACAGCTGCTGCTTTAGGCTCTTTTTTTTTTTTTTTTAAAAGGGATCATACCTACTTTCTTGTTTTATATATGTATGACTTCCAACTATTTTTAAATATAAAACAAAGGCCCTGGATTCTCCAAGGATCCCCACCAGAAGAAGTGGCAGCTTAGATATCCATTTATGGGAAGAATCCTAAATTTTTATATTGGGAAAAGTTATGAGTAAATTTTACCGTGGGTTTATAATCTGGCTCCCCAAAAGATTATTTCAGAAGCCTCAGGACCTTTTTCATTTCCTTTATCATTTCATTTATCAGGATGATAAACTCTAAAGCATCCATTCTTCACAGAAGAGCAGCCCCTGGTGTGAAGCTGGATCCTGTACATCACGGCAAACACTTCAGTTTGGACAGTGCAAGGCCAGCAGTCCTGGTAATATGGAAACCCCGGGTCCTGGATTTGATAAAGAACAAGAAGAGCTGTGATATCTGTGCCCAGCTCCTGTACTTTGGTGCCAACAAAGGTCTGAATCCTTGCCTTCAAGAGTGTCAAATCAGGTCTGGCACGGAGAAGGAAGTTATTCTTCATTTTGACAGATCCTAAGACAGTAATGTCAACAGATGTGGGAAAAGTATGTGTTGGCCCCAGAGTGGCCAGCACAGAAAATAAAACAGAGAAATTTATCACTTGATCAGTACCATCTAAAAGAGAAAGTAGATCTATGGAACACAGGAATAGGGTAAAATTATTTCATTAGGTTTTAAATCCAGCCCATGGGTTATTTCCACAAACTACTCTGCTTCATTGGCTCTGTTCACAGAGAAATTTTAGTTTATCATTTTCCTTGGTACTAGGAAATTGCAGACACTAATATGACTTAAGAAGACAGATTAGAAAAATAAATGCAATCAAATAAGCCTCCTTCCCCTAAATTTTCTCTCTCTCTGCCTCTCTTTTTCTCTCTCTGTCTCTCTTTCTCCCTCTCATACACACACACACACACACACACACACACACAGAGTCAATTCTGTTCCCAGCAGATTAGAATACTGAGAAATCCCCATGACTTTCCCCAGCAACCCCTCCATCTCCCTTTTGATAAGGTGAGAGAGGTAATATTTACTGAATGCCAATTATGTATCAGATAGGGCACAGATTTTTTTGTAAACCTAATTTTAGTTAATTCTCAAATGATTATGAAGCAGATATTATTATTTCAATTTTATAAGTAAAGAAACTGACTCAGAAAAGACAAGTAATTTGCCCAAGACTGTCAGTTTCTAAATGACAGAACTGTGAATCAATTCCAGCTCTCTTTGGCTCCAATACGTGGCTCTTTCCATTATTCATTCTGCCTAAATTCCTCCAGCAGAGCTTCTTCCCTTTAGTTTTTATCCCTGTTTTAATGTACTATCCATATGCCTCAGGGGAAGGTAACTAAGCTCTCACCAGCTGTTATGCTTCCTTTTAGGAGAAAGAAGAGGCAAGAAGGAGGAGTGCAGACAAGGTACAGAGGAGAAGCCTCTGAGAGGGACAAAGCAGAAGAGAGAGACTGGGGCTACGGAACACAATGTTTTCAATGTTAAGTGACCGGGGACTTTTTTTCTTCAACTTTCATTATAGGTTTGGGGGTACATTTGCAGGTTTGGTATATGGGCATATTGTGTAATGCTGAGGTTTGGAGTACACATGAATCTGTCTCCCAGGTAGTAAGCATAGTACCTAATAGGTAGTTTTTCAGCCCTTCCTCCGCTTGCATTCACTATCTGTTGTTCTCATCTTTATACCCACATGTACTTGACATTTAGCTCCCACTTATAAGTGAGAACATGTGGTATTTGGTTTTCTGTTTCTGCATGAAGAATCACTTTTGCCAGGCTGGGTGCAGTGGCTCATGCCTGTAATCCCAGCACTTTGGGAGGCCGAGGTGGGCGGATCACCTGAGGTCGGGAGTTTGAGACCAGCCTGACCAGCATGGTGAAACCCCGTCTCTACTAGAAATACAAAAATTAGCTGGGTATGGTGGCTGTAATCCTAGCTACTCGGGAGGCTGAGACAGGAGAATCGCTTGAACCCGGGAGGCAGAGTTTGCAGAGAGCCAAGATCGCGCCACTGCACTCCAGCCTAGCTGACAAGAGTGAAACTCCATCTCAAAAAAAAAAAAAAAAAGAAAAAAAAGAATCACTTTTGCCATATACAGTTGTTTTCTACATGTAGTTTTTCCTGAGTGATGTGCAGTACAGATTCTTTTCTTAATTTCACCAATATCTTCAGAAAAATCTACATAACCAGCAGAGGTAGGGACCAGTTGGGGGAATGGGGCAGACCACCAATGAATGATGTGTTTTGTCTGTCTTGATCATGGGCACAGGGTAAAAGTGAAGGCTTCCCCAAGAGACCAGGTAGTGCTCAGTTTGAAGCCACGTCACCATTTTGATTAGGGATAGATCTTACCGCACACAAACATTTGTGCCCTGCAAATATTTTCTATGCAGCAAACACGATGAAACATCACAAAACGTCCATTTGAATCTTCAACTTTTCTTTTTCTACCATCCCTTTCCTTCTCCAATGTTCTCCTGAAATTTTTCCCTTATTGTGACTAAAGGTATCAAAATATGAAAGATGAGGTAGCTGGAAGCCAGTGAAATTTTTGGGAACGGAGGTGTCTTATGGAGAAATGCATAATGTTTCCGCCAGTGACTGTGCAAAGGCAACATGCCATGGCACAGCAGTGTTGGTTGCTCTCCCTTTATAAGTTAGCTCTAAAAGCAAAAGTGCTGGAAAATACTAAATGCATATATTTAAATCACCTAAGAAATTGGCCTGTCACCCAAAACGTCATAAAGCAATGTTGCTAGTTTATAAAAAGAACCACTTTGCAAAGCCAGACAGTTTTACCTCAAGCATCTCTGGAGAAATGTTCACTCAGTTGGCCTGAATTATTCGTTTTGACCATATCTGCACATAGGACATTTACAGAATGTCCTGGAAGGCATCACTTTTTATCAACATGATGCCATTTTTCCATTCTCTTCAGGGTTCATGGGAAGGGAGAGACAAACACACAAAGATGAATGTAATAACTGTGGAAATCCAAAAACCATCTTGGCATTAGAAGGTGTCTCTCTAAAAGAGAGGGAACAGAACACAATGAAAAGTGTGATCATATCTTTTAAAAAATAATCTAGTCCTTTGAGGATGAGTTCATGTCCTTTGCAGGGACATGGATAAAGCTGGAAACCATCATTCTGAGCAAACTATCACAAGGACAGAAAACCAAACACTGCATGTTCACACTCTAAGTGGGAACTGAACAATGAGAACACTTGGGCACAGCATGGGGAACATCACACATGGGGGCCTGTTGTGGGGTGGGGGGATGGGGGAGAGATAGCATTAGGAGAAATACCTAATGTAAATGACGATTTAATGGGTGCAGCAAACCAACATGGCACATGTATACCTATGTATCGAAACTGCACGTTGTGCACATTTACCCTAGAACTTAAAGTATATAAAAAAACTAGTCCTTTGAAACAAAAGAAATATAGTTGATACATGATATGACCCCTTCTCTATTAGTATTGAATTCAAATTCTTTAAATGAACAAAAACATAAATAAGAAAGATGGAGTTGGGGCTGATGGTGGCTCTGATCAAGATTCTAAAATAGAGGAGGTTCATCTTCAATGTTCTTCACCCACCCCATTCAGCAGCCTCCACTCCCTAGCCTAGTGTTCTTGTATGCTCACCAGTCTGTCTTACCTATGAAATCTTGCTTTCCAAAAGGAACTGATGGACTCATTCACACCAAGGCTTATAATTGATGAGATAATGTCCCTTCTAATGTCTGGCAGAGACAGTTAGTTCCTTACCAATAGCCATTCCATTCAACTCCCTCAATCAATAGAGCCCCAATTTTCAGCTGGGCACATCTACAAGCTCCTTTGTCGTTAGTGAAAATATTGTGTGGAACTTGTAAGAACAATTCTTGAAAAGGAAGAAGAGAACAATTGCTTCTCTTCCTTTCCTTCTTACTGATGCTTAGAAGATGGATGTGATGACTGGTGCTTTAGCAGCCAATTGAGAACAGATTTCATTTATGTAACCCTTGATATGACAGAGCAGAGACCTGGATGGACTTGGGTCCCTGGTAATACCGGAACCATCATAGAAGCCCTGGAGTGCCTTCCTTGGACTTTATTTACATAAGAAAAGTAAATTTTTATTTTTATTTTAGCCATTTTTAAGAGTCTGTTATTCACATGGAAACCTAATACTAATTGAGAGATATCTGTATTTTAATACTGGTGATTAGCACAATTCATCCTAATAATGTTATTTCAAATTTCAGATTTTTTTTGATGAAGGAATTTTTTTTGAGGGAGTAGAGGTTTGGGTGCAAAATTGACTTATTAAATATACACTTCTTAAAAATCAGAAATTAAAAAAATTGATACTATAAATACTGGGTCAATGGTTCTTATGAAATTGATCACAACACTTCCTTTTTTAGAGATTCTTTTAAGAAAAAAAATTTAATGACTATTTTTTTTCCACACGCTTATTAAAGAGCTAGCAGATAGCAATATTGTGCCAGTTATTAACTTATTGTCTCTATACTCCCAACCTTCTTTTCTATATTTAGCTTTATGATACGGGTACAGGGACTCTGCACATCCCATTTCTGCTTTGCAAGCTGGCTCTGTGTTATGCTCTGCCAACAGGAATAATGGAAGGAGAATGCAAGAATTGGGGAGCAAGAGGGCATTTAACCCTTTTAAAGGCTTCCTGTGTGCATGTGGTCACTGTGAGCATTATTCCAGCAACACTCCTCTACTCCAGCAGCAGCAGTTCTTTTCAGTAGCAGCAGCTGAATCCAACCAAATTTGTAAAACCAGACGAACTGACCCTTCCCCAACAGGTGCAATCACCAGCTAGTCTGTGCCTCCTCCTTGGAGATCTGATTTTCAACTCCATAGGGTGCCTCTTCTAAGTTTCTAAATTTTAATAATTCAAACGGATGTAACAACCCTCAAAATATAAGTAATAATAATCTGTGATATTCAAGCTACATATTACTTAAATATTGCAATAAATATAAATGCAAATTAATTCTTTCATAGAATCTCACAAAATAAGATGCTTATCTGAACATTTAATCCTCAACTCATTCAGACCACTGAAAATGCGTTTTTGTTATTTTTACACTATCGAAGTGCTTTAAGAGCTAGAATGTATTGTTCTTCCATTTTCCAGTAGCTGAACAAATTCATAAGGGAAGCCTACTGTTCTAAGCATGCTTGTACTTTGCTAAATTTCATGTGACACTCTTCACCTGCTGACCCCCCAGCCACAAGGCCACCACTGCCACAGAGGGAGCCACAGCAAAGTGATCCTACTCATAGACCAAAAATGACCAGGAGTGTTGAGGGCAGCTTGTCTGGCTCATTCTCACTGGTTCTGCATACTCTCTTCTAGGCAGCGTCTGGTCCCATGGCATCTGCAGACCTCAGCCAATCTGATGTGGGTGGGAAAGGCCATGTGAGAGCAGCTGGGACCTAGGGGCAGTATGGTTTAAGAAATATAGGAGCAGCATTTGAAAGGTAAAAAGTGGAAACATCTTCATAAAAGCCACTTAGCCTGAGGCATGGCTTTGAGAAAATATTGGCATTTCTAGACTGATTATAAATAACTGATGAAAAATTCCTTTTCTTTGTCTCCCCTTCACTATGAATAATTTTAGGCCAAGAAATAAGTTATTTCACTTTCATTCAATCTAATTGTCAGGTATGAACATAATAGTCTATGGTGTTAGAAAAGCTATGAAAAAAGTGGGAGAAATGCACTCTTTGTGCTTCTAACTAGAGCCCTCTGCAAAAGGCATTTTATGTTGTTAAGGCTTATAATATCACCCTGTGAAAACAGTTGTTAGATCAAGCCTGTAATTTTCACTCTATATTGAGTAGCCAAATCACAGAGTACCCAAGAGTCATGAATGCCACACAGGTATGATCATATAATTGTAATATTGACATTTGCAGTGGTGGAGCACTGGTTATACAAACTGTCAGTATAATCACATTAGAGGCCTATAATATATAGAAATTCAAAGGATAGCCCAAAAAAGAAAAAAGTGGAAGAGTCGAATAACAAGTCTTCAAAGGAATTTCACATGCCATATTTTATCACATTTAGGATAATTTTATTCCAACAGGATAGCTCTATACCAATATGTCTTTTTCAAGATTGTTTAAGCATTGGCTGATAGGCACATCTGGTCCATAGCTATGTTCCTTTTAGCCTGCAGAAAGTCAAAACTGCTTGACTTAGTTCCTATTATTTTAAAATTGGGAGATGTCATATAAAATAAGGATTTTTGGTTTCTCTTGAAAAGTGGAAGAGCTGGCAGAACAGAGCCCATATTCCTGTGTGGCAACATCTAACATAAGCTGATGCTGAGTAACAGCTGTGCCTGTAGCTCAGAGAGCCAGCCTTTACTCTTCCAATGCTTCTCACTAGCTGGATTCACTAATTTATAGTTCATGCTTCTTGCTTGAAAGTGTCCTGTGGGGACCTTTTTCTTCTTAATTAAATATTGAAAATCACTTCAAGGAACTGAGAATCCAACTGAAGTCTTCTAGGATATAATTGTTATAAATTCAACATATTTATTAGTAAATATTTAGAATATTTAGGAAGGAATCTTCCTAATGAAAGTAGGTTAGGGCTGAAATGCTTCTGTCTAGGAGGGAGGGTAAAATCCAAGAAGAAAAGACAGAATCGGTGACCTAAGAAGGAATTTTCATAAGTTATCAAAGGGTTATAGAAGATGATATATACATAACTTTAGAGAAAAAAATAAAGCAGCCAGTGTTTAGAACAACTACAGGTGGGATTATAGAAGAAATAAAAAGAAAAAAAGGAAAACACAAACAGACAAAATTGTGTTTTGTGGATCTTCTAAACTTTTTGGAGGCATTCCCATAATTATTTATTGATCGGTTGATATCATAAGAACTACTCTTCTATTTAAGCCAATGGACCTTTCTTCACCATTAAATGACTCCCCAGATGAGGACTGTTAGATTATTAAAGAAATAATCAGCCAATTAAAAGAACCATAAATAAGCTATTAGCAATATAGACCATAGTTGGATTGTAAAGATTTGCTCTGGAAATACTTTATAAGAGAATTATGCTTCCTCTTGGGGATTACAGGATTTGGTACACTTTTTCTTTCTGCCAAGCTGTCCATTTTGTCAAGAAATACCTATAAATTAGTTTGAACTGCAAATGTATAAGAACAGTATAGTAGCCCCTTCTCAACCTAGAATGAGATCTATAGCCATCAAGTGTCTAAAATTGATATATTATGGTTTTTAAACATTGGATGGAAAAACCCACAGATAACCATATTTCAGTATCTACATTTTAAAAGAATTGCAAATAGATGCATATGTTTGCCAGCCCCCATTATGTGATATGCTTGCACAGAGTTCCCACTGTCTTTATACTCTTGATTTAGTTGAACTCGGTACGACACTTTTGGCACAGACTTCTGAGCCACGCTGTGTTAGTATCAGAAGTGTGGTCACTTCTGTGTGTCCAGGTGGAAACAAACACAATGAAGAATACAGTTGTGCATGAACGGAGCTGCTAGGCCAGGATAAATTGGCATAAGAGAGATGGGCTCACTGAATCCGGGAGGAATCTTTCTAACACATCACTCACTTACCTTACAGCAGTTTCAAAGTTGTGCCTTATTTCTGTCCACCTCCAGGAGGTCAGTGCCTCCTGGAGCCTGGCTAACACTTACACTGATTATCAATACCATTCATTACAGACATCAACACCCTTTGTTAATAATGCGCTCTCCACCCAAAGCTGTTTCTGAGGAAAATGCCTGGGAAGGAAGTCAAAAACAGCAGAGTCCATAAGGCAGCCTGGGCCTCTGCTGTGTGCATGAATGAATGTGCCTCTATTTTCTGATATGCTCGCCATGACGTTCCTGGCGGTAACTCTGGAGACCTGGTAGTTTGTATGTGCCCACAAACTGAAGGCTGTTTCTGAATATGGGCTTTTTGTTGCTGTTCTCCCCACATCTCTCATCCTTCTATGTGAATAAGTCATTAAAATACGATTGTCATACTATTTGACATCGCTGAATCATGGCAACAAGGCTCTCTTTCATGGGCCGCATAGTTAGAGCTCACTGATGATTCAGAATCCTCAGCCCTGCAAATTCTCATTTCCCAGGAAAGCTTATACAAGATATCCACTGCTGGAGAAAACCACCAGAATGAGTCTCCTGGTGTCTAGGGGAAACTTGTTCATTCTTTGTGTCCCCAGACCCAAACAAACATGCAATGTGGTGATGGTTCATTTAAAAACCTCTTCAGCTTCTAGTTTAAATTTTTTTGTGGTTCAACATTTATAGAAAGCCTCCTTCCACTCCATGACCAATAACTCTCAACTGCCTTGTTCTGTTTGCCTTTAGTAAACACAAAGATCACGTGTATATTTTAAGTCACACTTAAGATTGGAAATATTAGGATACTGGATGGGAAGAGTTTAATTTAAAATCAACTTTGTGGTTGCTGATGTGTCCTATCTTTCTTGTGTTTTCAACAGGGTCTTTTTTCCCACCTTCTGTGTTCTATTTCACTTTGTTTCATTATTTCCACTATCTATCTGAGCTTTAAGTTTAGGACAACCCAACAACAATACCCAATAAGGACAAGATGCCATTAGAAAGACAGTGAAGAATATAGCACCCCATGATTGACACCACTGCTAATGTCCTCTGGATTTTCCATTTGGCTGGAGAGATAAGGCAATGCCAACAATTCCAGCTCACTACTAGAAAAATGTGGCTTATATTTTAATTTCATTATATTCTGGAGAAAGCAGCACTAGAAGTGACGGGCCCAGTCTAATCACATGAGTCGTCAAATGTGGAGAACTTCTTCCCCAGTCAGTGAGAGAGAGACAGCAGCAGAAAAAATTTCAAGTGTGAAAGGGCCTCAATTAGCTGTTCCAAAGAAGGGGTCTAAGAGCCAAAAAAATGCAGGCACCTTTTGAAGCCAGGAAGACCAAGGAAACAGATTCTCTCCTACTGCCCCCAAAAGAAAGATGATCGTGCTGTGAGCCGGGTGTAGAGGTTCATGCCTGTAATCCCAGCACTTTGGGAGGCCAAGGCAGGAAGATCACTTGAGGTCAGGAGTTCAAGACTAGCCTGGCCAACATGGTGAAACCTCATCTCTACAAAAAATTAGCCAGGGCCGGGTGCAGTGGCTCACGCCTGTAATCCCAGCACTTTGGGAAGCTGAGGTGGATGGCTCATGAGGTCAAGAGATCAAGAACATCCTGAGCAACATGGCAAAACCCCGTCTCTACTAAAGATACAAAAATTAGCCAGGTATGGTGGCACACGCCTGTAGTCCCAGCTACTTGGGAGGCTGAGGCAGGAGAATCGCTTGAACCTGGGAGGCAGAGGTTGCAGTGAGTCGAAATTGCACCACTGCGCTCCAGCCTGGCAACAGAGGGAGACTCCATCTCAAAAAAAAAAAAAAAAAAAAAAAAAAAATTAGCCAGAGGTAATCCCAGCCACTTGGGTGCCTGAAGCATGAGAATAGCTTGAACCTGAGAGTTGGAGGCTGTTGTGAGGTGAGATCGCACCACAGCACTCCAGCCTGAGCAACAGACTGTTTCAAAAAATAAAATAAAATAAAAAATAAAACAAAAGCTGAAAACACATTTCCATTTTGTGGTGTCATTTCCTATATGGAATCCTAACCTAAAATGGATCCCCCATCCTGCTGTGCCATGACACTTCTGTATAACCCCGTTAAATGTCCCCTTGGCATCGGTAGCTCATGGGCATTGCTGTTTATCCAGCTCATACCCATTCTGTATGCTCTACATAAACATGAGCAATGCGAGGATAAAATTTGGAATATACTGTAAAATAGCACAAGAACATTGGAGATGCTGCCTGTGGTGCCCAGAAAGAAGTAGATTTCATTTTAATACAGGAGTGAGACTGAATATTTTGTCTATAATTGAGCCAGAATTAGAAATTCTCCACAGGTAGAAGAGTGTCAAACAAAGACAAATGGTAGCATTAACATGATGTAGCTGTCCCAAAGATGGGGGTCCCTTACTCTTTTCCTGCCTGTATGCTCCCTCATGAAGAAAGACATACATGGTAGTTTGGATTTAATTGCAGTTTATAGTTCCCTAGGTGTATTTCACTTTGTTTTGTTTTATCATACTATGATCTTTTAAAATATATCTTGCCACTCAGATGTTAAGAATTAATGTTAATTTTTTAGGTTTGATGACATTATAATTGTATTTTTTATTGTAATTTTTACTGAGATAATTGTAGATTCACATGTGGTTGAAAGAAGTAATACAGAGATCCCTTGTACACTTGCCCAGTTCCCTCAATGGTAACATTTTGCTGAACTATAGTGTAGATATTATACTATAATAATACCTCAACCAAGATGTTGATGTTGATACAATCTACTGAGCTCACTCAGAATCCTCAGTTTTATTTGTACTCGTGTGTGTATTAAGCTCTATATAATTTTATCAACTGTTTAATAAGTATCCACTACTGCTGTTTTTAATAAGAATTTATCACACTGGTAGCATCCGAATTTTGGTTGGAATTAAATTTCAACATGAATTTTGGAAGGGACAAAACATTCTACAATAACACCTAGGGTTTCCAATTCCAGGGTCTAGAAGAGCTCTTCACCTGTGAGGGTTTTCCGTGATGGTTTGTGGTTAGCCCAGCTTCTAGGCAAACTTTTCAGAGAATTCCATTGGCCTGCGTTCATGGGACACCAATAATAGGCATCATGAACATCCTCTTTTTTCACTCTTGTCCTTTACCTTTCCTGTCCACTGTGCTTATAAGTCCTCTCTGTGAAGACCACTCCATTAAATGCAAATATGGCAAATAACTCCTAAGCTGCCTTAAAAGGTTTTTTCTTCTCTATCTTGAGAAATAACAAGTTTACTCTGGATCCCAGGGTGGGAACGTACAGATGTGATGTCATGTCCTTATTTCCTTTCAACAGGCATTAACAATTTCTTAATATTTCACTTTTATTGAGTCACTACTCTTTCTTTCCAATTTAAGTGTTATAAGTTGATTTTCATCTACTTGTTCACATCATCATGTTCCTTGTTTTCTAGTTTTTCAAATACCAGGATCTTACAGTACCATAATTATATGGAAAAAATACACAGAATAGGCTGAACTACCTGAAGATGTTATGAAATCAATATTTGAAAATTCTTACATTTAGGATTTGTCCTGTAAATATCATGAAATAACGACAATTTTTTAGGTAACAAATCTTGATCCTTTTTAGTTGACTGTAAAATTCCAGTTACAAAATTGACAATAAAATTAATTTGGTTACATGAAAGATAATTACATTTTTAGGGAATGATAATGAAGCCTGTTTCATATAGGCAAGGAATGGGTAGTGTTAATTTAAGTAATTTTAGCTAAAATAGCATTCCTGTGCTACTTCTGGGACTCTCTGTTGAAAACTTTATTTAGAAACTGCTTAACACACATAAATGCCCCAATAGTTCAAATAATTAAACTCTGTTTGACATGGTATTTTACACTGGAAACAGGTTAACTGAAGGGGAAAATGTGGTTTTAATTTTTGTTGATTGAAATGTCATATGTTTCATATATAAGATGGTTCACTTGGAACTGAACAGATAAAGCAATCCAAGATTTATCTGATTTTAATGTTTCACAATCATTTAGTACTTTTGAGTGGAAATGCCATGAACTGATTCAAGGAATGTAAATATTAACTTTTATTACACATTTGTGATTTTAAAATGAACCAAAATGGAAAAAGTCTTTCACAAAATAATTATATATTTTTCTATTCTTTCAATGGATATGTATACTTGATTGTCAAGAAAACAGAATTTTATCAGTTATATTTATTATAACCTCACTGAGGACTCTGCTTCCAATTGTTCAGACACATGAATACACATACACATACACACACAGACATACACACATACATCACAGACCTTATACATTCCTCTCCATATTTCTTCCGGGTCAAGGGGATGTATTGATAATCAATGTTATAATCTTCATTTAGTAATTAATCCATGCCACAATGCTAGTCCATCTGACACTTATTTGGTGATGATATGCTGGATTGTAACTAGGTCATATGGTACTAATAAGGACAATTGTTGGCTGAGGGTCTAACTGAAACTCGAGATTTGAGTCTTTGCCCAATTGCCTTTTTCTTCTATTTCCAGTCCTCACTACTCTTCATTTTGTTCTTTGTTCATTTCACAATAATTTCACTAAAATAACCTTTTGAACATATCTTTGAACTTGGGAGAAGTCACATTGGTGGTGAGGCCAGGCTGAGAAGATCATGAGGATGTTTGCCTTTGCCTCAGCTCTTCAAGTAGATTCCTCCTCTTATTGTGGGTTTGCATGTGAAATGCAAGGTAAGGAATTAGACAGCGAGGGAAAAGGGAAAAAGCACTAACAGACACTCTATTAACAATATTTAGCATGTTTTTGTTTCCTATGTGATTGCCCATTAATAATTTGGCTGAAAAAAACATCTTATCCTAAACTATCATCTTCTTATATTTTCCTTCTGCTCCCCTTCTCATCTTAGTATTTTCTGCCTTTGCATTTTAATATATCTCCTTTCCCATGTTTTTTTACTCCTGTCTTCATTCTACCTATTTGATATTGGATAACCTCTTGTGATGTTACATCAATTTATGTAGAAGCATTTCCACATCTAGCATTGAAGTGGTTGGTTATTCCTTTTGGCTGTTTTGCCTGCACTCATAAATCTAATGCCAGGCAGGTGAACGGGTGCGCCTCGCATCTGTGGGCTGTTTCAACCACGTAGGTGAAGAGGCACTTTCACTCTCAACCCCCATCTATCCTTTTCAGAGCAGTCACATTTAACTCCTTAAGCTACAATCACAACTTAAACCTCTGCTGACTGACTGCTCCATGGTTGTCCCACTACTCTCAAAATAAAATCCAACCTCTTGACCTTGAATGCCCTCTGTAACCTGGTACCTCCCTCAGTCTCTGCCTGTCTCCTTTTGCTCTCCCCTTTCTGCACCATGCTCCATCCATGTTCACCTCTCAGTTCCTCAGGCAAGTCAAACTGTCTCTTACTTTGGGAGAGACTCAGGGAGGGACTGGGAAGAGGCTTTGCATATGCTCTTGCCATTGCCTAGAATCTTCCTCCAGTTCTTTGCTTGGCTTTCTTATTTTATCCTTCAGGTCTCTATTTATTGTCAACTCAGGCCTTTCCTAACTACTCTTTTTTTTTTTTTTTTTGAGACAGAGTCTAACTCTGTTGCCCAGGCTGAAGTGCAGTGGCATAATCTCGGCTCACTGTAACCTCTGTCTCCAGGTTCAAGCAATTCTCCTGCCTCAGCCTCCCAAGTAGCTGGGATTGCAGGCACCTGCCACCACACCTGGCTAATTTTTGTATTTTTAGTAGAGACGGGGTTTCACCATGTTGGCCAGGCTGGCCTTGAACTCTTGACTACTCTTTTTCAAATAATTTCTCTCCCTCTGTCCCAAACACACACACTTACACACCCACCTGCACCCATACACATGCACATACACATGCCCATTCACGTTCATTCATGGAACTGATGTCACCATCACCATCCATCATAGTTATGTTCAGTGATGCCACTGTTTATCATCTTTACAGCACTCAGCACCTATGTTTTTGTTCTGTTTGTTTGCATGTGTAATATTTATCTCTTTAAATTGCATGTGAACTTCAAGACAATAGAGACTTACTTGCTCTCTACATAGTTATATCCCCAGCACCTAGCCCAGTGCCAGGCACATTGTAGGTCATAACAAAATAAATTTAATGTTGACTGAGCTGAGTGAGATTAGCTTGATTTTATATTAAATTTTTAAACAAAACTGAAGTTCATTATTTATATGAGGAATAAAAAACATAAAGGGGATTTTGGAAAAGAAGCGTTATCAGACAGCTTTGTAATATTTTCTCAAGTCTTACACATATGTGATCATTTAACTCTTGTTCATTTTTATAATGCTATCTCAAGGAATTAGCATTATGATAATATTATAGCTTTAAAAGCATAACTATACTGAATCCAAGATAAATGAGAATCTCTCCAAGGACCATGAACTAGACCAAGCACTATACGTCATGTTAAAGATTATCAAGTAGTGAGCAACCAGAATAGATGGGCTGCTGCTCCCTAGAGAATGGACCTAGACAGGCACACCAAAGGTAGCCATGTGAGCAGCTAGTCACTTGTGCTGGGGGCACTGCCTAACTAGGTAGAAAGCTGAAGGAGAATCACAAGAGTTTGGCTTCCCTGAGCTAAATTTATTCATACATTGTTTTTCTTGACCACATATGTTCTGAGTGCTAATGACTTTCAAAATTTAATTTCCCTTGGAAGTCAGATCTCTTCTTTTTAAAATTTTTAATTATTATGAATACATAATAATTGTACATATTTATGGGATAGGTATGATATTTTGATGTAAGCATACAACATGTAATAATCAAATCAGGGTAATTGGGATATCTACCTCCTCAACATTTATCATTATTTTGTGTTGGGAACATCACAATTCTACCATTTTCATTATTTTGAAATATTTACAATAGCTTATTGTTAACTATAGTTGCCCTATTATGTTCCTGAACATTACGTCTTATTCCCTCTAACTGTATTTTTGTGCTCATTAACCAACCCCTATTTATCCATTTCCCATTACCCTTCCCAGCTCTGGCAACCAACATTCTACTCTCTACCTCAATGAGATCACATTTTTTTTTTTTTTTTTTTTTTAGCTCTCACATTTGAGTGAGAACATGTTCTACTGTCTTTCTGTACTTAGCTTATTTCACTTAACATAATGTCCTCTAGTTCCATCCATGTTGTTGTAAATGACAGGATTTTACTCTTTTTATGGCTGAATAATATTCCATTGTGTATATGTGCCACATTTTCTTTATCCATTGATCCACTGATGGACACTTATCTTGACTCCATACCTTGGCTCTTGTGGATATTGCTGCAATAAACATGGGAGTGCAGATATCTCTTTGGCATACTGATTTCAACTTTTTTTGTCTATATACCCAGCAATTAGTTTGCTGGATCATATTGTAGTTCTACTTTTAGTTTTGTGAGGAACTTCCATACTGTTCATAGTGGCTGTACTAATTTACATTCCTACCAACAGTGTACAGTGTACAGTGTGCCCTTTCTCCACATCCTCGCCAGCAATCAATATTGCCTGTCTTTCTGATAAAATCCAATTTACCTGAGATGAGATGATATCTTGCTTTAGTTTTGATTTGCATTTCTTTGATGATTAGTGATGTTGAACATTTTTTGACTGTTTGTGTGACTTCTTTTGAAATATGTATATAGACCTTTCACCCATTTTTAATTTTTTTCTAATTAAAAATTTTTTTTGAGATGAAGTCTTGATACGTTGCCCAGGCTGGTCTCTAACTTAGGGCCTCAAGTGATCCTCCCACCTCAGCCTCCTGAGTAGCTGGGATTATAGGTGCATGGCACCAAGCCTGGCTTTTTGCCCATTTTAAAAATGTATAATTTGGTTTTTCACTATTGAGTTGTTTGGGCTCCTTATATTGTCTGATAATCAATCCCTTGTCAGACGGGTAGTTTGCAAATATTTTCTCCAATTTGTGGGTTGTCTCTTCACTTTGTTGATTGTTTCCTTTGCTCAGTAGAAGCTTTTTAGCTGGCTGTGATCCCATTTGTCCATTTTTGTTTTGGTTGCCTGTGCTTTTGAGATCTTACTCAATAAGTCATTGACCAGACCAATGTATTAGAGTGTTTTCCCAGTGTTTTCTTCTAGAAGTTTTATAGTTTTATGTCTTAGATTTGCTTTAGTCCTTTTTGATTTGATTTTTTTCTATGGCGAGAGATAAGGGTTTCGTTTCATTCTTCTGCATATAATTATCTAGTCATCTCCCTTCTAAAGAGAACCCCCAAGTACCAGGCACTCAAGAAGAACATTTTCAAGGCCACAGGTCTTTCAATATCAATGTATGATTTTTGGAAAGTGTCTCATCAGAACTCCTTGAACATTAGAAGGGCTGACAAACTATGGCCTACAGGATAAATCTGGCCATTGTTCAGCTCTTTTGTAAATAAAGTTTTATTGAAACACAGCCATGTTTATTCATTTATGTTTGTCGTTGACTGCTTTTGCCCTACCATGGCAGAGTGTATGGCTTACGAGCCCTTAACTATTTACCATTTGGGCAAAGACAAGAAAATTTTCTAACCCTTCCATTACACCATTTAAATTAGATTTCATTTTAACATTAAGACATCAAGTTATTAATCAATGTGAACTTACAGCACACAATACAACCAGAATCCTACTAAGTGCTGTCTGCACAGAACTCCATAAGGTTCCTGTTAGAGTCTCCTCTCAAACAAATGCTTGGCTGCATTGCACCTTGGGGGACCTTCTATTTGCAGTTTGCCATCCTCTTTAAATGATTAACAACTTGCCTTCTTTATATTCTCCCTCTCTGCTGCCCCCAACATAGTGTATTCCTATTGCCATATTTGTGGGCAATGATATTTAGAAATTGCTTCTCCGTGTTTGTAAGACTCCACAGAAGTCATCACTGATCCCTCAGGAAGGGTGTTCTGGAATTGTTCACATTCTTCACCATTTACAACTTACTTCTAGAATAGTATATAATCCTGAAAATGTATCATTCACCAGATAGTCTGGGAAAATGAGTTAAAATAATATTACATATTTATTCAAATTATGTAGACCCAGAGAAGAAACAGTCATATGAAGGTCCAGTTGGTAAAACTAAAAATTCTCTTAGAAATAATAGATAAGATTTGAATTCTCAAATAAGCTGGAGCTGGGCGCTATGGCTCACGCCTGTAATCTCAGCATTTTGGGAGCCAGGGTGGGAGGATTGCTTGAGCTCAGGAGTTCAAGATCACCTTGGGCAATATAGTAAGAGCTCATCACTACAAAATGTAAAAAAAAATTAGCCAGGCATGGTGGTGCACACCTGTAGTCTCAGCTACTTGGGGGACTGGAGTAGGAGGATCGCTTGAGCCCAGGAGGTCGAGGGTGCAGTGAGCTGTGATTGTGCTGCTGCACTCCAGTCTGGGTGACAGAGCAAGACCCTTTCTCAAAGAAATAAATGAATGAATGAATGAATGAATAAAATAATCTGGAAAATGCAACTAATAGAAATAATAGTTTACATTTTAGTCTCAAAAGAAATAGGTATTTTATGGAAGTGATAGCAAGATTCAGAAAGGCTGGAAAATATTTTTTCTTAGTTAACATTTGAATGTTTATAATTTTCTGTCAATTTGCAAGAATATGTGATGACATTTATTCTGATGCGTATTTTACCAGGTATAGATTTTTCTCTGTAATTGTGAGAAATATACTGTTAAACAGGAAACAGAGTTGATGTTATAAATAATGTTTTCTTGCAGAAATTATGAACAAATAAATATTCTCCTCCGCTTTTTCCTGTCTAGAACAGTGTCTGGAATACAGTAGATGCTCAATAAATTACTGAATAAATTAACAAATAAAAATTAAGTTCAAGTCACATTCTATATTAATGGGCTTGAAAAATACTTATTTTTTTCACTGGGATTATGATTCCTGAATAAGTTTATAACTATATTTGTGGCTTTTGCTTATTACAGAATCACTTAAAATAAGGTTGCTGCCTGGGGAAACATTTGGGCAACATGCAAGGAGGACTGCCCAACCTGATTCTAATTCTTGCATATGGTTCACTAGTAAGCCATCATGGAAGAATTCAGCTTCCATATTTATTTTGAATACTTGTTTCAGGTATTCAAATAATATAAGTTGGCTTATTAAAATTAATATGCCAATAAGGATAGACAAACAGATCCATGTAACAGGATAGACAGTCCAGAAACATATGGTCAATTTACATACATGATCAATTCATTTTTGATGAAGATGCCAAGACAATTCAATGGAGAGAGGAAAATCTTTTTAACAAATAAGAGTGGAACAACTGGATGCACATAGGGAGAAAATATCAACTCCCTACTTTCACTACACACAAAAATTAACTCAAGATGGATCATGGCACTAAATATAAAAGCAAAAATGATAAAACTTTAAGAAGAGAATATCTATGATCCTAATATTTGCAAAGATTTGTTAGACAAAACACAAAAGAACTAAGTATAAAAGAAAAACATAATAAGTTATACTTTCTCTTAATTATAAACTTCTGCACATTAAAAAAATTAAGAAAATTAAAAGGCAAGACATAGATTGGGAAGAAATGTTTGCAATACGTATATTTAAAAATTGGATTATCTAAAAATTTAACTTTATAAAGTTAAATTCTAAAATACCCAATGGTATTGACATTTTAAATAATTACCTAACAAAAATGAAAGTATATGTCCACAAAAAGTCATTTACAGTAGCTTTACTCGTAGTAGTGAAAAACTGGAAATAACATAAATATACATCAATGGATAAATGAATACAAAATTATAGCATATTCATACAATAGAATATTGTTTCACAATACAAATGAAGAAACTACTAATATACACTACAGGGATCCCTTTGAATAATGTGCTGCCAAAAAAGTCAAATGCAAAAGAAGTATAGGTACTTAATTATTCCATTTATATGAAACCCTAGAATAAGCAAGGCTAATCTGTAGTGACAGAAAGTATATCAGTTATTGTTTGGTGAGTAGGTGCAGGAATGGAAAATTAACTACAAAGGTTAATGGACATTTTCTTATATTTATATCTTTGTTGGTTTCATGGATATAATCATTTGTCAAAACTCATCAAATTTTGTACTTAAAATGGGTGCATTTTATTGTATGTGAGTTATACATCAATGAAAAATACATTAAAAAGAAAAAATGTTAAATGAGTAAAAGTTATGAATAGATAATTTTTAAAAAGATACAAATTTCCAAGAAGTTCATAAAAAGTACTCCATTAGTCATCAGGAATATGCAAATTATGACCACTGTGACATATTATTCCATATTTATTACAAATATCTACCCTATCACTCATTAGTTTCACTCCTGGGTCCGAATCCAGAATAAATAAAAACATATATCTAATAAGACTTGTGCAGGCTTCCTTTTTTTTCCCACATATAAGTGAGATCACATAGTGTTTGTCTTTCCTTATCTGGCTTATTTCACTTAGTGTAATGTCCTCAAGATTCATCCATGTTGTTGAAAATAGCAGTAATTTCTTCTTTTTTAAGGTTCAATAATATTCTATTGTATGTTTATACCACATTTTCTTTATCCATTTATCTGTTGATAGATAATTTGTTACCATATATTGACCATTGTTAATAATGCTGCAATGAACAAGGGAGTGTAGATATCTCTTTAATATACTAATTTCATTTTCTTTGGATATATACCCAGCAGCGGGACTGCTAGATCAGGTGGTAGTTTTCCTTTTAACTTTTTGAGGAACTTCCATATTGTTTTCCATAATCCATAATGGCTGTATTAAATTACAATCCCACAAACAGTGTATAAGGGTTCGCTTTTCTCCACATTCTCACCAACACTTGTTATCTTTTGTCTTTTTAACAGCCATTCTCACAAATACATGGTAATATCTCCTTGTGATTTTTATTTTCCTTTCCCTAATGATTAGTGATGGTAAGCATCTTCATATACCTACCTGTTGAGCGCAATAATGGTTACCATGAGTGGAGGATGAGGTGAAGGGAAGATAGGCAAAGGGTACAAACCTTCAGCTATAAGATGAGTAAATGCTAGAAACCTAATGTACAGCATTGTGACTATAATTAAAAATTATTATAATTAATAATAATTGAAATGTGTTAAGATAGTAGATCTCAAGCATTCTCACCACAGCCAAAAAAAGGGAATTATGTGATATGATGAATACTTCAATTAGCTTGATTGTGGTAATCATTTCACAATGTCTACATATATCAACACATTTCATGATAAACTCCAAATATATGTGATTTTTATTTGTCAGTCATACCTCAATAAAGCTGGAAAAAAAGTTAGACATAAAAACTAAAATTAGGAGAAAAATACTTTGTGCAAGAATCTTTATAGCTGCTTTAGCTATAAGAGGCCCAAACTAGAAAAAAACAAAATACCAATCAATGTAATAAACAAATGTAAAGTAAGCATATAATGCAATTATACTTACCTTTAAAAAGAATTGTATTACTGACTTAAAAAGTCACATTGAAATGCTTGAAAAAATATTCTGCTGAGCCAGAGACGTCAGTCCAACAATATAATATATATGGTATCATTCTATTCATATAAAGTTCATGAATGGCCAACTATTCTTTGAGGATAGAAATCAAAACAGTGGCCCCCGTGGAGGGAAGATTGGCTGGAAAGGATGTGAGGAAACATTCCAGGGTAAAAGAAATGTCCGGTGCCCTGACTGAGGTGACCATGACACGGTTGTATATACCTGTTAAACTCATTGATTTTAGAAACTTGAATTTAAGAACTCAAGATTGGTTACAATTTACTCCATGTCGATTTTATCTCAAATAATTAAAAAAAAAACAGCCAAGACAATTGAGTAATTACAGCTTTTAACACCCCTTTTCTTTCATGGATAATCTGGCTAATAAACATATAGTTCTGAATTAATGTTAAAACCCGACTTCATCTACTTTTCTTTGAAGAAAGTTATTTTAAAAATCATTCTTTTAAATACAATTTTATTATCTTTTAGATATTAGAACATCTAATCCATAGTTCACTCATCATTGCCAGCATCCAAAGAAGTAAAATGACATTTATTGTTTTGTTTAGTAGTACTAGAGATTTTTCACTTAAGAACTAATTATTATTATTATTATCATTTGGGTTTCTTTTCAATAGCAAGGAAATATTTGCTGAATACTGGTGAGAAGCCAATGGAAGAGAACAAGAATATCTAAGAGAAGCAGTTGTTATTAGTTGAAAGGTTTGGGATTTAAGACCTACCAGACAACAGAGAATGCACACACCCTGCGAGAGCCTCACCTTGTGACATTTGTTCTTTACCTTTGTATTTTGCCTTTTAGCATGGCATGCTGAGCACCTCTGAGTTTTCAGGGAAGGAGCTGACGGAAACAGGAACAGAATAGCTGGGAGCTCCAAGATTCGCATTCCTTGCAGGAGTTGGTGTGAGTTTTTGAGGCTGCTGAGTAACAGGAACCGCAGCCTTTGTTGCCTGGATGTATCCTGGCAACCTGTCAACAAAAGGGACGGGACTGAGTTCTCTAGTAACTGTTGGGAAACAGAGAACAAAGTAGGTATGGATTTCAGCTTTCTTTTAAATTGACTCCAGGAACTTTACCGATGGACTGAGCAACCAACAGGGACAGATAAATTTAAGTCACAGGCTCTTCTTGGTGTAGAAACACAATGTTTTATTTTAAAGAAGAAAAGAAAACAATATTTACTGATTATCTTATTGATCTTTTCTAGGGACTTTAAAAAATACTGTGACGGTTAATATTGAGTGTCAACTTGATTGGATTGAAGGATGCAAAGTATTGTTCCTGGGTGTGTCTGTGAGGGTGTTGCCAAAGGAGATTAACATTTGAGTCAGTGGACTGGGAAAGGCAGACCCACCCTCAATCTGGGTGGGCACCATCTAATCAGCTGCCAGTGCGGCCAGAATAAAGCAGGAAAATGTGGAAGGACTTGACTTGCTGAGTCTTCTGGTCTTCAGCTTTCTCCCATGCTAGATGCTTCCTGCCTTGGAACATTGGACTCCAGGTCTTCAGCTTTTGGACTCTCGGACTTACACCAGCGGTTTGCCAGGGGCTCTCAGGCCTTTAGCCACAGACTGAAGGCTGCACTGTCGGCTTCCCTACTTTTGAGGTTTTGGGCTTCCCTACTCCTCAGCTTGCAGATGGCCTATTGGGGAACTTTACCCTGTGATCATGTGAGTCAATACATCTTAATAAACTTCCCATCATATACACATCTATTCTATTAGTTCTGTCCCTCTAGAGAACCCTGACTAATACTAATACCATCTATATAGAAGAGCTTGGGCCAGGTGCAGTGGCTCACACCTGTAATCCCAACACTTTGGGAGGCTGAGGCGGGTGTATCACCTGAGGTCAGGAGTTCAAGACCAGCCTGGTCAACATGGTGAAACCCAGTCTGTACTAATAATACAAAAATTAGCCGGGCATGGTGGCACACACCTGTAATCCGAGCTACTTGGGAGGCTGAGGCAGGAGAATTGCTTGAACTCGAGAGGTGTAGGTTGCAGTGAGCCAAGATCGCGCCATTGCACTCCAGCCTGAGCAACAAGAGTGAAACTCCATCTCAAAAAAAAAAAAAGAACAAAAACTTGACCTCTAATATTCCCCAACCCTGCCCCTTGTCTCCAGATAATGGAATTGGGATATGGAGGTAATTCACAGGACTCTTAATTCTGCTGAAGTGACTCTTCAGGCCACACAGTCTAGAGATCCCAAGGGACAGTAATGTTTCATATCGTAACTTGTAATAACGCTCTAACTATTCTAGATATCTAATTTATGATATAAAATATTTCTAATTTAGGTGCTTCTGAAATCATAAGATACATATACAAATAATAATACATGCATACAATGACATAGAGCTGATATAATATCAGTGAGTAAATGTTGAGATGGGGGCAAGAAAACCCTGTTTTACATGTTGCCTTTTACTGACCTGTAGGCCCCTAGTTAACACACTTTTCACTTTACACAAACTGCATGTTTTATTGGCCTTATTGTGAACTAAATGTGATCTTTCTCTAAAGAAAGTGCCCAATAAATAAACATCATCCCAAATGCACACCCAATATTCAGTCCAGTGGCTGGCTATTTGGGCCAGATGGCAGAAGAGACAGGAAGTGTTGGCCTATGACAGGACAACCTCAGGAAAACATCACGAGAGTGGATATTTCTGAGCTAAAGCAGGGCAGAGTCTCTATCCTGGCTGGAGCAACTCTTAGGAGGCCCAAGAATAACAGAGCTTGCAGGCTTTGTTAGCTGTAGCTAATGGTGCACTCACGGCCCTCTCTTCCCTGGTGCTGTGGCTGAGCTGCCAGCTGCTTTTCTGTATTCATCGAAGCTGCTTCTAAAATTGGCTGGAGTGGAGCCTTTGTTTCTTCCCAAATTCTGGACTCATTTTTAATTCATGGGTTTGTAGTTTCAGTCAGAATTGAACTTCCTGGTGTTCAAATGTATTTCATCTTGGCAAAACAGGAGTTCCTAGGTGCTCTGTCTCTCCCTCCTTCTCCCTGTCTCTGTGTCTCTCTGGTCTTTTTGAGTGACCAAAACTTTTAAGCTGCTCGTATTTTTTTTTTTAAGCATGCGCAGAGGCATCTTGGACATCAAAAAGCTCTTACAACACACAACCTTTTGATGATTTAAGTGTAAATGAAGCAGAAACATATGGATTCTATTTTCCATAAATCACATACGGTCCTAAAAAATCAACGAGGGTGTGTGTTTTACACGATGTATTCTGTTTAGTTGAACCCAAAACATCTGAAGCATACTTGGAGGTTGATGAATCCAAAATATTTACCCATCCCTATTTATAACATTGTGGGGGAGCCCTTGATTTATGGTGACAACTAAACTGCTCACATCTGTTGAGTGGGCAACCAGCAACCAGTGTGAGCCTCAAAGATAACCGTGTTCCTTCTTCTGTTCTGGCTCCAGGCATTCAAGTCAGCCTCAGATCAAAGACACTGAAGCCTTTACTTGAGCTGGTCTGGTTTGCTCTTGCTTGAGCTTTTCTCACCTAAAACAATTGCCAGTTATTTCAAATTATGTGATATCCAATCACGCTTGTGTCACTGTGGGGTGATGCCAGCCTCCAGCAATAATCCAGACCTGACCCCTTGTGGCAGCAGCCCCACCACAAGGAATTCTGGATTATTTTCCCTTCATAAAACCACAGCTGTTGTGCCTGCACAAGCCCCTGACTTTTTCATTAAAGGAATGAATCACATTTTCATGGAGCAGGAGAAATGCTTCTCCTTGCTGGTATCTCTGCCCATCCTCAAGACTCTTCATTGATGCAAAGCCCAAATCTTACTTTGCAAGCTACCAATAATCCTTTGGAGTTTATTTAAACTTGGCAGAGACTACATTCTGTGAGAAAAAAAAAATTGCAATGGCAGCAGCAGGGATCCAAACAGGATGTTTGTGAAGTCTGGCAAAATAGGTGCACTAAATGCCTTGTTCTTGTCTACCTAATTATTGTTTACTTCATTCTTATCGCCTAACTCAGAAACAGCAAGTTCCAGCCACCTGACATCCGTTATCTCAAATCTTTTAACCATCCTACAAGGTAAGCATTAGTATCCTTGTTTGACAGATTAGAAAACTGAGGCTCAAGAGCATTAAGCAACTTGCCCCGTTGGCAAGGCTATTCCAAAGCAAATCTGGGATGGACATGTGTGTCTTTCTGGTGCCCAAATGGCTTCCCTTCACTGCCTTCTGCTAGATCTTGCTGCCATATTCCCATACCCAATAAATAATATTTTCTATGAGTTGCCCAGACTCAGTAAACACTTAAAACCTAGACCCTCATGTCTCTGAAACTGGAGGCTTGAAGAAACACTGAAGAAACATTATATATAACACTGAAGAAACATTCCCTGTCCATAGGAAGGGAGATCAAAAGACAGAAATCCTTCTGTCTATCCTGGCAATGTTTTTATTATGAGTCTGACCTCAAAAGAGAGAGTCATTTTTCAAATACGCCTTTTGTCACAAGAACAGTCTTTGTATAAATTGAGTTTTATATACTGTAGTAGATTGAACTGTAAAACGTCTAAATTTAAAATAGTGCAAAAAGTGTTCTCTGGTAGATTCGAAGGAAAGGAGGAGAGGGTGCACTTTAAATATTTTAAAACTTAAAAAAATGTATTGTATTTGATGCACCGGAGTCCTGTCCATCAGATCTTAAATCTTCAAGGAATCCTTGCCCTAAGATAGTATTTCTCAACTTTTTTGTGTTAGTGCCCCTCTGCCACAAAGACTTTTAAGGTTTATTTTCCTAATCTTCCCTCACCCACCATGAAATTTTAATATCACAGATATACCTTATATCTGTTTATGTACTGTGGTTCTTTGGCCCGCCACAAACAAATGCAATATCTAAGATTATGTCACCCTTGAAACCAATTTTCACTGCTTCCATGGGGAATGCATGCTGAGGGTCATACAACCAGAGAGCTGACAGTGTTGGCCTCAGATGATCTCATGGCCAAGCTGATGTACAGAAAAAGTGGCCAGGACGCCACAGAAACCATGGTAATCCTCCACAGATTGCCTAAACAGAAGAGAGGGGCAAATTTTCCTTTAAGTGTGTTCAAGAGAAAAATGGACTTGTTTGAAAAGGGGCAATAAATTTATGATATTTTCTATGTATTTGAGTGGTTTTATCATAGAAATAGAACTCTTGGAGCTGAAGTGGACTTCAAAATTGCATCTAGTCCAGGCAACTGTCCTCAGGCAAAAAGATATTTTTGGTCTGACTTTTTAAATTGATGAAGCATTTAAGTAGGGAATATTAAGTTATTTGTTTATGTAGCACAGATTTAAATTCTGACACCAAGAAAAAAAAATACCGTCAGAAGACGCCTTTGCTTGATCTTTGCCATAATAAAAACATTGCCAGGACAGATAGAAAGATTTCTGTCTTTTGATCTCCCTTCCTATGGACAGGGAATGTTTCTTTAGTGTTATATCTAGTGTTTCACAGATAATACAATATTTTGTATATACTGTGTTGTAAAGCCTCCTGTTTCAGGGACTTGAGAGTCTAGATTTTAAATGTTTGCTGTGAGTCTGGGCAACTCATCACAATCCTGGCTCTCCAGGCTGCCCTGGCTCAGTTCTCTACTCTGGTGTTCCACCTCTTTTCCTAACTTTCCCAACACCCCTAAATCAGGACCCAGAGCAGCTTTACATAGGAGGTTCTCAGTGAATATTTGCCTACTATGCTGGGCACATACCTTATTTTGTTAAAAGAGCTGATAGTGAGAAGTGGGTTAAAGATAATCAAAGTTACAAGATGTTAAGATCAGATTCACATTTAAAGATTTTTACCTTTAAATGTTAACATTTTGAAACAATTTTGCATCTTTTTAGAGATTTGGCAGAAGTCCAAGACCTTATGGCATGTGAACAATAAATATTTAATCAGTAGTTTATCACTCAAAGGTCTCTAAAGCTGGTTTAAATTAGAGTGTTCATGGCTGATAATAGTCTAATATTTGATGTTTTCATGTGTGTTTTATGAAGTGCTTTTCAACTCCTTAGTTAGAGATAGTAAGTTATAAGGAAATTCCTTCTAATTGTCCTTCTTTCCACCAGTCTCAGAGAAAGGGATATATTTGTCTCTGGTAATTTGCCCCCCCAGTAAGCCTCTCCTCTCTAGCACCTTTAGTTTCTTCTATTCTGTTGGCTTCTTCCCCTCAACTTTTAAACAGACTCAGCTGTCCTCTATCTTAAAAGAAAATAATCTGCATTTGCTGTGTGTTCCTACCTACTTCTTGAGTAGGAGAGATTCAAGCCCCTGGCTCTATTTTACACACACACACACACACACACACACTCACACACATTTAATCACCTCTGTACCCCATCATTTGGTTTCTATTGCTTCTCTCACTGAAGCATCTTCTGAGAACACATTGGTGCGCTCCCAATCGGCTCAGCCAAGACCTTTTCCTGGTTTCCATCACCCACCATGACTTTGATACATTTAACTGTTGCCCTCCCACCCACTAGAAATTCTCTTCTCCTTTAAACACCTCATTGATTTTACAGGCAAAAAATGTACCAAGTTTTTAGGCTGACTTCAAGACTTGATTAGTATGAATATAATCCATCCAAGAAGTGAAGAGTTCAAGACCTAAGTCACAGCCACAGTGCTTGGTGTGGAACCTGTTTGTCACCACTGTGAATGAGTGGAGAGAGAGAGATGACAGCTGGTTAGTAGGGAGCACTGTATTCTGAGACGTGGAGATTATTCTTGCTGCATGCCAAGTCTCGTGCCAGGCAATTTGCTATTGGGATCGCCCTTTGCTATGACAGGTGGAGTTTTCTGTCTGTTCCTTTCCTAATTTTCTGCAGATCTTTGCTAAAATAGAAACTTGGTTAGAGTAATAATACACGAAGGTTTTACCAAGAGGTGATCAATATCAACAAGACTAAGTCTATTTACCTTTTAGAGGCTTTCCTTGAACCCTGAAAGCCCTGAGCCGACTCAGATAAAGACTGTACCATGCCACTGTAGTCCTTGTTAACTACTTAATGAGGCTGAATTGAGGGCCTATGGTAAGGGATGAGGATGCTAGAAAAAGAAAATATTGTACAGACAATCACCCTAGGCTGACTTCATATGAACCAAAATAAAACTTAATAGGAAAACATCCTCTGGATCAGTGATTCTTAAATGGTGATAATTTCTCCACCCCAGGAACATTTTGCAATGTCTACAGACATTTTTGGTTGTCACATATAGGGTGAAGGGGAGTGCTGCTAGTAGATAGAGGACAAGATGCTGCCAAACATCCTAAAAAGCACAACTAAGCCCTCCACACACAAAAAATTATCTGGTCCAAAACGTCAGTAAATGCTAAGTTTGAGGCTTGTGTGCTGAACTCTTTGGCTATAAAATAGACTGAGTGGCAATGTTTTCTTTCTAGAACAGGCTGAGACAACAGGCTTTTTTCCAGATTCATGGTGCATAACCAAGGGGTTCCATTGCAAATGAAGCAGCAGGCACAGAGAGTCTCTATAGCTTGTTCATATTTCTACAGCCAATATGTGAGGACACCTTGGAAATGTGCACGCTGGCTCTGCCTGACTCACTTCACAGCCCACGCTTTTTTCCATATCACCTGCCCCAAGCGGCTGAGCTGCAGACATTCAGTTGCATGTGACTAAGGGCTAAATCACTTGTGCAATGCAAAAATTAGCTAGAGAAAATGCTAAGACAGAGAACTGAGACTTAGTGTTCCCTGTGAAATTTGTAATGGAATTAGAGTGGGACAGAATGAAGCTAGGGGTTGTCTGATATGTGGGCAAGTACAGACTCTGAGGTGTGAGGTCAGAGCCAAGTTATAGGAAAATAAGATGAGGTCAGCTGGCTCCTAGATAAAGCAAAAGACTGGCAAAGGCTCTTATGAAAGTGATGATCCCAGCCAGGTGAACCTGGTATTTACCAGATTCTCTCTTGCATATGCCCTATTTGTTATATCCTCTGGACCTGGAATCACCCAGCTCTCCTGTCCTCCCCCAGCTTTCACCACAAGTCACCTCTCCTTTCCCTTTGTTCTCCTCTAAAGCTCCTTCTCAGAGCAGCTCTTCAATAAGCAACCATGAATTTTCAACTTTTTGGCTAGTAAGATAGTGCGTATGCTTCACATTGTTATTATTAACAATATGTTGTCTCTCCAACATCAGACTCGGAATGGAAAATTTTATTTATACTATTGTATAGTCAATGCTTTGGGAAACATTAGCTGTTTTTGCAGACGAAACTCTATTCCATCTTATTTTGGAAAAGAGGCATCTGAAGTCCAGAGGGGAAAAAATTATCCACCCAGTTTAAAGTAGAGCCAATGAAAATATGGCCCTTTTCACTCTGTCTTTTGTTATTATTATTTATTTTCTTGGACGGGCAGTATGTGTGTGCACACACACACACACATACATATATATGCATAATATATATATACATACAGTACAAAACTGAAAAATAAAAAAAAATTCTATTTCCACCCCTGACTCACCAGGTTCCCACTCCTGGACCGTACTGCAGCAGCAGCTTCTATTACCGATTTCTTGTGTATCCTCCCAGAAAGTCTATGCATTTACAGATATACATCTATGTGTGAATATTGTCTCCTGGCCTGAAACCAGTGCCCTTCCCATTCCTCTTTGTGGCCACCACAGCCTCTATTGCTCAAAACAAGCCACGACAAAACAGATGACACATTTGTGCTGTTGAAGGAAAACTCAGTGACTCAGATAGACACAAATTGTTCCATGTACCTTTCATCCTCATTACCAGGTGACTTTGCCAAGGTCAAGTGGTGACATTCTGATTTACCACTAAACTGACTGGATGTAACTCACGTTTGATGAGAATATGAAATTCAGATATCAAAAAGGAAAAAAAACTCTTAAATTTTTGAGTTTCATAATTAAACTTGCTTTTATTGCTTTGTTGAGAATATTATTTCTCTTTTAGTTCAATGGATGCAATCTATCTGAAAAGCTAAAAATAGGATTTCTCCAAAATTGCCAATTAATACCCAAATCTTTAAATTTAAGTTCCAGAATCATCACATTTCTGAAATTTTCCTTTAGCATCTCAGGTAAAAGAGCCAAAAGGGTCTCACTGTTTTAACTGGCCAGATTAGGCTGAGCTTAATCCGAGTTCCTGGTATGAAATGCAAATTTGGCTCACCGTGGCTGTGCCATTTGCAAGAACCTGCATTTGAATAGACCAGGAATACATTTCTCTTGGCTCTTATAGAGCCCTTTTGATAATGACTCCAGCCCTCCTAAGGTTTTTGTCCAGGTTGCCTGAAAGTGGACAATTTTTACAAGTTTGCTTTGGCGCCCATGGCATGGATTTTTATGGAAAGTCACAGTTGTTTTAGTGGGCGCCAGTTTGCCCGCAGATCTCTGTGGGAGCCTCCCAGCCAATTTGATGAGAACTATATGCACCTAAAACATGCCAAGTGATGTAAGGAGTGACCTGTCCCCAGTTCTTTGCTCTTCTGCATAAGACCACTGATACATCTTTGCTCTCAATTTAAGGACACACTGTTGAGTATGTGCAGTATTTCTGAAGTCAAAAAACCATTTCTATATTGAAGCCTCCTCTGCTTTTTCCCTGCAAACATGTCTGTTTCTCTGGGATTAGATCCAATTTATTCTATCATATCAAACTGGTAAGGCAACAATGATACAGGTTCATTGGGAATATATATTTTCCATGAATGAAACAAAATGAGGATTTGGTTAGGAGAAGGTGGAAATGTGGCCCAAGATTAATTCTCAACATGCCTTTTAATAACCAGCAGGAAAAAATCACTCATTTAGGTGGCTTCTAAATGAGTGTTCAGATGTATTTATGCGACCACATGTAAATCATGATGTAATCACCAGGAAGTCAAACTGAGATTGGCTTAGATTAGAGTTTACAAGGTTCTTGCCCCAAGATTAAGACGTGTCCCATATTTTTCCTTTATTTTATTATTTTTTTCTACCTGCCATTTTACTCTCGTGTTTTATTACTTTGTATTATTGGAAAGCTTATTACAGTTTTACTTTATGAAACACTTAAGAAGACTAAGTTTATTAATGGCTTAATTTAGAAACAGCACAATTCTCATTTAATAAATTAAACTAGAATTCTGTAAGCCAGTTATTTCATATTCATAAACAATCCTCTTAGTATACTTTTTCAATAAGGCCAGAAAACTAATATATAGCAGAGAAAAAAGTGTACTTGAGAATAGATTTTATGTTTCATGCAAACCAAAACTCAAAAGTAACCTGTTATTTTACAGTCTTCACCTTCCCTTCAATTATACCAGCTTTAATATTTTTCCTTTGAATTCCCCTGAGTCAGATGGTTCTCTTAAGCCTCAAGATTTTAAAAACAAAAAACCTTTTCAAAATCACATGGTTAAAGTCTCAACCTGCCATTAAAAATACTACTGGTGAGGCCAGTGCTGCATTCTCTGGACAGCTTTCATAGGCTATATGAACTCAGAGAGTCACAGTGAGCTGTAGGGAGCATGGCATTCTGTACCACCCTTTCCCTGGAAAAATACCATGGCAGACTCTGGGAATTGTCTACCCAACATCTATTTCCTACCTCACTGGCCCTTTTCTCTTTCCAGTAAAGAGGCTGAAAAAAGATGATTTTCCCATCTTCCCTTCCATCTGGGGATAGCCTTGTCACCAAGTTCTGGCTAAAAAGACATAAGAAAACATCTATTAGAGCAGTGCTTTTCAAACTCTGCTGTGTATGGGTATCACCCGGAGACAGTGTCAAAATGCTGAATCTGAATCAGGCAGGGCCAGGGACATTGCATTTTAATAAGTTCACTAGTGATGGGTGATGCTGTGATCTGAGGACCACAGTTTGAGTAGCAAAGTTTTAATGGGCTTCTAGCAAGGATTTTCCTTCTTGATTTGGACAGCAGGGAGAAAACTTCCTTTTGTTCTCCCTTCTGGCTTCCTGCTTTCTAATAGAATTGAAGAAGGATGTAAATGTGGAGTGGGGTGACCCATCTTATATCCAAGAGGAATGGAGGCTAACATGCTGAGAATAGCAGAATACAAGAATAGAACATGTCTAGGACTTTGATGATGTCATTTTGCCACTGAAGTCAACTAATCTTGGCACCTTCTACTTCTAGACTTTTTAAAAAATGGAAGAAGAAGTATCATTATGATTTAAGTCACTACTTATAATGTTTTCTATTATATGCAACCTAATAGTTCTTATGTATTACACAAACTAACCTGATACATCCAGAGCTAGGTTCATAATCTATCAGCCTTGAGGCAAATCCCATTTCTTATAGTCAGTAGCCTACAGAGAGTCACCGGGCCTGGGGAATGGTAATTCTTTGGCTGCCAAATCTTCTGGGAGCAGAGAACATTCATTCATGTGCTGCTAGATGAAAAAAATATATATTCTTAGGATTGCGGCAATTAACCCATGGCACAAAAATGGGGAAAAGGTGAATGGAGAGAGGCATAAGATTTGAAATTGTTTCTTGTATTTTCTTATTCTCTAATTAAACTATTCTGAGGGATAACAGAACAAGTGGTTTCCTATGAGTGAGCTCATAAAGTGAAGTTTGCTGCTGAAACTCATTGGCATCCAAAGGCATTTTTTTGGTATCTAATACTGAAGGTATGTGTTGCAGAATTACAGTAAATTAGCTAATGTGTATTATTTTGGAAAAGCTTGACACTTGCTTCTCCTAATATTAAACAAATACAAGGTGAATACAACTTTGTTAACAATGCATTTTGAATTTGTTTGCTCTATCTTTAAGAATATTTTACCCCCAAAGCTCTGATCATTCCAATTCTGTCCAACCCTTTGATATCTTTCTCTCTCACATCTCAATTTTCTCATAGTATTAGTTAGGTTACAATCTTACCTGCTGTGAAAAACAAACAATAGTAGCTTAAATTAGATACAAAATTATGTCTGCCTCATCTAACATCCAAAGACAGATATGGAGCTTCATGGTCAGCTCCTCACATTTCCACATTCTCCATTGGCTATTGAATGGATATAGTTCAAAGCAAATCCATTGGATTTCATCTTCCACTGGCTAATGTTTCCACATGGAAGAGATACACATCACTTTCCTATTCTTCCCATTAGCCAAAGCAAGTTACAACTTACTGGAAGTTAGAGAATCACAATAACCACATGCCCAGAAGGAGGAGAATCAGAATATTTTTAAAGAGCCAAATAACTGCCACAATATTTAAACAGTGAATTGCAAATGCCATATAAGACTAGAAATACTAGTTATAATGATTGCTAGAACAAAATTTAGTTGCTGCTAACAACTGTGTTAATCAGCGTCCTCCCTACTTTGTGCAGTTTTTTTTTATGAGTTTCTCAGATACAGGCCATACCTACTAATGCGTGGCCTAGTAGCCAGAGTAGAAAGGAAACCATGATTCTATTGGTCTATATTACATTGAGAAATTGGCCATGCAGCTAAAAGTCATCGCATTTGATGTTCAAAAAAAGTTATCTTTCAAAGGTATTTTTCATTTTCCTCTAGAATTACTACTTTGGACAGCGCTGGGACTGGGAAAAATTGTGAATAGGGTATGATTTAGAGACAGTTTATAATATTTTGAGGGTAATAGCCCCTTTCTATTCTCTATCTTGCTTTCCAAGTCTTCTGTAAGTCCAATACCAACACCTAAGTTTTCACTTTCCAAGGAGAAATTCTTATTTGGGATCATTTCCATCTCAAAATTTACGATCAAAATTTAACTCCACTGTGATCTTTTCTTTAAAGACACAGGTCTTTGCTAATAAATATGAAAAAAAAACTTATTACAAAGTGTTCATGGCCAAAAGGAATTGAATATGTAATTATTCCAACTAATACATTTGTAAATTTACAAGGGCCTTCAATACCTTAAGCCAAAGGAGAAAGAATAGGAATCTCAGTATTCAGGAAAAGAATTATGGAAGATCTCTTTGAACAGATCTTCCCTGGGGGTTTCCCTTAAATCACTCCATAGACCTTAAAATGCTTGTTATAAACATGAATGATATATCTTTTTTATTATCCTGCTATTAAAGTAACCTAAGTGATACCATCTGATGCCGGCGAGGATGCAGTTTAACTGACCTCTAATACATTGCCTTGTATTGGAATGGGATGACTTCTGTTGGAAAGGTAGTTTTGATCATAAACTCAATCAATTAATCTAAGATTATGCATTAGATGTGATTGCTGATGAATGTTAGGTAAAATGCAAAAGAAACATTTAATGGTCCTATCCACAGTCTCTTCTCCTGGCATACTACCTTCTTTGAGTTCCTCTAACACATATATGCCCCTTTGCTTTCACGTGCCATTAGATTTCCTGAAATGCACTCATCTCCTTTCCTCTATCCCATCTTACAGTTTTGCTGACTAATTCTTCATTTATTGTGCTTTATTTCAATGCCACTTCCTCTAGGAAGCCATTCAAGGCTCTATGAGGAGGGGATTCAGTTCCTTCTATGTGTTTCCATAGGACCTCTACTTCCTCAAAGTACTGGTCACTCTGTAGGCTAGTCTACACTACCTGTAATAAGGAAAACCCCATCAAGACAGAGATGGTGGCTCCCTTGGTGCTATGGTCTGAATGTTTGTGTCCCACCTCCCCCTTGCTCTACAAATTTATATATTGAAACCTTAAGCCCCACAGTATTAATAGGTTTGGGGCCTTTGGGGAGATGATTAGGTCATGAGGGCAGAGCTCTCTTGAATGTAACTATTGCCGTTGTATTATAAAACAGGCTTTAAAAAGCTTGTTTGCTCCTTCCACTCTGTGAGGACACAATAAGAAAACAGTCTGCAACCCAGAAGAGGGCCCTCACCAGAACCTAAACATGCTGGCACCCTAATCTGGGACCATCCAGCCTATGGTATTTTGCTAGAGCAGCCCAGTATACCAAGGTACTTGGTCACTGTTGCCTTCTTAGTACATCAGGAATAATATCTGTAGTACTGCTCAAAAGCATATTTTGAATAAATTAGTTAATATATTTAGCATTGTAGAAGATTGTCTCTTTATAATATACTTATGTCTCTTTATAATATACTTATGTCTCTTTATAATATACTTCCCTGATGTTAGGGTTTCAAAATTTAACAGTTGTAAGAAAGCAATAATAGATACAGAGAGATCTACTCTATTAGATATAGATCTAGGTAGATTAATACGTTATCTAGAAATATGTAAACAATCTCACTATTAGGTGAAACAAAATACGTAAAAAGCTATAAGTACAAAGATGCCCCTAGCAGTCTTCTTTATCTTATCAAATATCAAGTGTATTCCAAATATTCCTAAATAGGGGAATATTTAAATTAATTATAGAGTTATGCTTGAATGGAATAATATGTAGCCATTGAAATGATGGTTATAAAAAAGGAGGGTTGAGGAGACTATGTCACAACGTGGAAACACCTTATAATAAAATGTTAGTCAATTACAAAGTAAGATACTAAATCATGTGGACATCATTATTATAAGTATGTGAAAAAATTTGTATGAAAAGAAATAATGATTGCATTTAAGTAAAGAATTGTGGATTTTTTTGGTTTACATTTTTATTCATGTGATTATGTTGCTTTTATAATTAAAGTATGTAATAATGATGTTTGTAACTTTAAATGCAATGAATCTGCCTTACGGGTAACAAAATCAGAGTTTGTCTAACCCTTGTGGTTCAAAGTTTAAGAGATAAGATACAAAGAATGCAAACCAATATTGACTGGATCAAAAAGGAGATTTTACTTCATGTGATCGATTAATAGGAAATAAATTGCGAATTCAATAAAAATTATTTCTTTTGCAGAACTCTTTTTGCCCAACAGAATGTGGACAGCAGAACTGCTTCATAAATCAGGAGGAAGGCACACCTGGAGGGTGGTGATGCCGGCGCAGCGGGAAATGTGCCAGTGTGTACAATTCTTCTCTGGTCTTTGTAAATAGAAATGCTCACTTTCTATGTGAAACACCTAAATGATTCGATGCCAAACGCAGAATAAATGTAAAGGTAGAAGAAGCAAATAGCTAAACAAGGGAGTGTTTCAGAAAGGAAATATGTCAAGCCTTGGCTCAAAAGCAAAACAGTCTTTTCATGAAGGGAAGTGTTCACAGCATTTATTAAATGCATACTCAATCACAAAAATAAAACCCATCTGTTTAATATTAACATTTGTAATAAACATTTAAAAAAGGAATGTAGAAGGCAAATATGTATCATAAAACAAAATGTACACTCTTGGGATAATTAAAACTTCCTCTGAAAGAATTGTAGTACTCCAAAGCTTGTTCTTTACACCAAAAGCAATAACAATTAGTTGCATGACACTGCAATAGCAGAGGCATATTCTGCCCTTTGAGAGGACAGGATATTAAGCTGAAAATTGAGCATATGATCCCCTAGTATAGAATACCAAACTTCCCTGGATGCAACTTACCAAAGCAAAATTATATAGCTGAAGTGTATCCTAAAATTTAGAGACAGAAATGATGTATTTTAAAACCATGACTTAGATATACTAAAGTTTTTGGCTACATTAAGAAGTTAATTGTCATGTACTTTGATACAGAATCAAGATGTACTAATTTTTATTGGTACACTGGCATTAAATGAATGTATAGCATATGTTTAAAAGGATGTATCTGAGAAGCAAGGATGAGAGTAATAGAATACTAAAGTCTAAACTGAGGGTCGCTTCAGTATTTTATTAGCCATTTTATGCGTATGAACACAGACCATATTAGATACTTACCAAGCAGGGGAAAAAACCTGTTTCTATCAGGGAAAGAATTATCTCTATTGAGAAACACATGTTAATAGGTCTGTCTAGTTCGGAAGAAGTTGCCTCTCTTGGTCAACATTGGATGATGTGGAGCTGTTCTATCCAATATAACAAGCACTAGCCACAAAGAGCTATTGAAATGTACATGGTAAATTAATTAAAATCTAATGTCATGTTTAATTCATTAAGTGCTTAATAGCCATATACGATTAGTGGCTACCATATTGTGTAGTGCAGGTTACAGGACATTTCCATCATCATAGAACATTCTATTGTATAGGACCAGTCTGGGTAAAGTTTGGGAGATAGAGAAACTACTCCACGGGAATCTTGGATTTAGGGGCAAGTAAAAGTTTCACAAAGTGGCAAGGAGATCTGAACAGAGAGGCGAAAATTGCAGTGTGGTGAGAAGCCAGAATCTTGTTAGAAAAGAGAGATTGTTGGCTATAGAAATGTCTGAAGTGTTTTTTCAAAACCGAATACCTAAGATTAAATGTAAACTGCTCCACCTCCTCCCACTGATACCTTTTGTTACAAATCTTCAGGAAACCTAGAATGGAACAACACAGCAAGGGCTGCTGCCTGGGCATTAGAAATAGAACACCACACCCAATGGCTAAAGCTGGTGGCCAGAGATAAGAACTTAGAGGCATCTCTCCTGCCTAGCCGACTGGGCCCCCTGTTTTCCCACCACTTCCTTTAAATAAACCATTCAGGCATTTGCCTGTAAACTTAAAGTGACCCATATTCTGCTAGCTGCCACTCTCTCTTTCTCTCTGCCTGACCTTTCATTCCTGCCTTGCATGACCCAGGGATGGAGGGCTGCCCTTCAGATTCATTGCACCCTCCCTGCCCAAGGCCTGTAAGTAAAAAGCTTTGACTTTGCTTCTTTTTGTGGTGGTGTATTGAATTTTCACCTTCCATCTGAAGACCTGGGGACTACCCTAGACTAGATTTTCCAAGGGAGGCCAGGACGAACACACGAGCAGGCTGCCAGTACTAAGGCCATGGTCAGGTAGGCATAAACTATATACGGGTCAGGCAAGAGTCTCAAGGGTGTCTGCCAATATAACCAAGTTCCCCATGTGAGGGACATCCTGGTCTCAGGTCAGACAGCTAGGCATTAAGCCATCTGCTAGGTGAAAGAAGTGTCCTATGAAAGGCTCCTTTTCATTTCCTGTTAGGGCAGGATTGCTAGCCTCTCTGATACTGGAACCACAGTTTAGCTAGGGGCTCTCAAAACAACTCTCTTCCACACATAGCCATGGGTCAACGGTATCTGGGGCAGTACAGGTCAGTGTCATATTCAGCAGATGCAATGAAGCATGGAGATTAGAAATTCAATAGAAATAGCAACTTAAGGTCAGAGGTAACCAGGAAACAAAAATAAGACACCAGCCCCACCTCGGTACCCCAACATAGCCATAAGAAAGGATCACCAGAGAACTGTCTAAAGCAACTTGTATTAAATTAATCTAAGGCAACTTCAGTTGATTATAGAATTACTTCAGTTCTCCAATTGACAAAAGTTACACACATGTGAAAAGAATTATAAATTACTATTCCTTTGTCTTTATTTCCTGACAGACAATAAACATTTTCTTAGGCATTAAGAAGGATAAAGTATAGAACCCAAATGCATTATCCTCTATTTATTCAGCTCAGAAAAGGCTTAGGTTAAAAAGTCCTAGAGATAATTTTTATGAGGTGGAAATTTCTGGATTGACAATGAGAGATTGATCATGGAAACTTCCTCTTACCCTTCTTTTATCTTTGCCAGCTCTTTGCTGCTGTTTTCAGATGTGTTAGGAGTAGAGAGAAACTTCTGGCAGGCCTGTTTTGTGAGGTAGATGTTCTAGCTCAGAATAGAGTAAAGGTTTATGTCACCAGATTTCTTGGTCAATACCAGGAAGACGTTTAGCTTCTTGGGTGGGTGCAAGAGTAACTGACTGTTCATTTGTTTTCCAGAAACCAGTCACATCCACCATATTAAAAAAGAATTTGTTATTTATTTGTGTATTTTTTAAGTATTTTGGTCAGCCCTGCAAATAATAAAGACGTCTAAAATTAAAGGAATACCAAAATAACTATGGCATTTCCTTAGTTAAGCATAATGGCTTCTTCAGAGCAGACCCACTGCATAAATACTGAACATATTCTTTCCTTCCAGTAACATCTGTGAACAAGTTTACCACTTGGGAAAACGAGAGACTAATAACTATGTCCAGACACGGGTGGGCACAGGTGCTTCAAGAAACCATTCCACAAACACACCCCAGTTCCGACAAGTGAGTTATTTCTGACTGATCCTTTGAGACTTCCAGTCATACTGTGTGTTTGGCCTGGGAGCAGGGTGACCCACTGGCAGGGCAGTCAGCATCATCAGCTCAGGGGATGGACTTTACTGGCAGAGTGCCTTCCCTGATTATATTGACTCTCCCAACAGAGAACGGCAGCCCAGCGATTTATTAAAAGCAATTGTGTGTTTCCTTAGTCTAACCAAACATTTGGTGCATGTTACACAACCCTCTAAGACCAAGCTTCAGTCTGACTCCGAAGAAAAGCTGTCCCCCACTAGCCCAAATTATAATGAACCTCTGATCTCCTACAGCGACCAATTTCTGGGATGTTCATTGGTACTTAATCATGTACTGCCTTGTGAGAGGTACTTTTTCCACTTGTAATGAAAATTTTTTATTTTTCTCATTTAAAATGTTTGCAATTTACCCCTGTTAAATTAAATTTATGGGGTGGCATTGTCTTGAATTCAGCTTGTACACAAGGCCCCAAGAGACCAGCCCAACCCAGAATGGAGTCATGTGTGCTAGGTGCCACATAATCAAACTGATCATGGCTTTTAAAAAGCCAGTTTAAACAACAACAACAAAAACAAACCAGATTTTCAGCAACCAGTCCAAAAAGGTCCAGTCACCTTAAGCTGGTATGATAAGGAAACTCTGTCTTCCTTAACCCTGCAAGGAAAGTAACTTTTAAACAATGAATCCACATTTTGTTTCTTGTTTTATGTTCTTCAGCCTTTCTGCCTATAAAGCCTACTCCCTCTGCTTAGCTCATTCGAGTGTCTTTCTGTTTTGTAGATGGAATGCTGCTTGATTCACAAAACACTAATAAAAAACAATTTGATCTTTGAAGCACAACTTGCTGAAATTTTGTTCTTTGACACCCTTAACTACATTTCATACTCTTTAACGGTAAAGACATTTTTAAAAAATTTTATTTGATTTGTAATAATATTAAGTGTGACAGCTTATGTCTAATAGGCCTTAATCTATTTCTGTGAATTTGAAAATAGATTTTTAACATTGGAATTTAGACATAAGCATTAACCCTTAACCCCTTATAAAATTGTTTTGGGTAGCAAAATGTCATTTATCTAGCATTCTAGTAGCGTCAGAGGGAGAAAAACTAATCCTCTTTTATTAAAGTTGGGGATTGGTGAGTGTGTGAAGAGAAAAGGCAGAACAGAAACTCTAAGGCTTGGGAGATCCAGAGTCATTATTTCATATGCTAGCAGAAGGAAATCCGCTGAATCAATTAACTATTCAAATGCAAACTGCCCATCTCTAGAATCAGCCATTTAAAAATGAAATGCTCTTCTCTGCTTCCTAACACCCACTATATTGAAGCTGGTTATTTTATAATAGTGATGTTGTTCTGGTCATAGACACTGAGTATCTGGATTTTCCCTATAAGTGACACTTTGTATGCTCACATATTGTATGCATCAGCTAAACCATGTTCAATGTTTAGCAAGTCAGTGGTTTTAGAATTCAAAGTTAGCAAACCAACTTTTTTCAAATGACATTTCACTTCAAAGACCTGTGAGAAGTGAACACAACCTATTATTCTTGAATACTGTAAAAAAACCCTAGAGAATTGGATTTGGCCTGTGCAAAAGAGAAAATTTTGAGAACAAATTAGCTGTTCTCAACCTTATCAAAAGACAAAGAGGAAATGCATAAATAAAATGCCTTTAATACATATATAGCAAGAGGGGGTTTTTCTTTACTCTCATTTTTGAGAGTGGCAAGCATGTGTGTTTATTAAACCAGAGGCAGACTTTGTTATCATAATGGTGCATCAAATGTATATACACACGAAACCATTACCATAATCACGATAGTGAACACATTGATCACCTCTGAAAGTTTCCCTGTGCCTCTTTTGTCTGTCTCGCCTGTCCCCCAACCTGACCTCACCATCCCCAGAGGGACATTGATAACCTTCCGACACTATAGATGAGTCTGTATTTTCTAGAATTTTATATAATTGGAATAATATGTAACCTTTTTTGTTTGACCTCTTTCACTCAGCATAATGATTTTATGATTCATCCATGTTGTGTTCAGTACTTTTTATTGCCGAGTAGTATGCCATTGTATGGCTATATCAAAATTTGTTAATCCATTCACCTGTTGATAGATTTTGGGGTTGCTTCCAGTTTTGGGCTATTACCAATAAAACTGCTAATATTTGTATGTAAGTCTTTGTATGGGCATATGCTTTTATTTCTCTTGGGTAAATACCTAGGAGGGGAAAGGCAGAATCATATGGTAGGTGTATGTTAATCTTTTTAAGAAACTACCAAATTGCTTTCCAAAGTGGTTTCCATTTTATATTGCCAACAGCAATATATGAGAGCTAAATTTCCTCTACTTCCTTGCCAACATTGATGTGATTGTACCTGTAATTCTAGTTATTCTACTAGATGTGTAGTAAAGTTTTGTAGTTCTTTATATTCAGCTTATATGTTCAAATGCCAGTTTATAGAATGATATTCTCAACTCACTATATTTTAAAACTACATCTTTACCAGTAATAGTCACAGTGTCACTGGCCACAGGGTCCTGGTAGGATTCAAAACCATAAGGCAATCAATATCTAAGTGGAGGCTCCTCATCATCTTGTTGGCTTCATAGTATTTGTAGTTGAGGGAATGCTAGATCACCAGTGCATCTGTCAATTTCTCTTTGGAAAAGACCCAGTGAAATGGCTGTCATATTATATGAGAAAACACCCATCTGTGGCACTGTTTTCTTTAGGTCTGTGATTTAATGAGCAAAAGAGACAAAGAATATGTTCTTAAGCTACTTTGTGTTTGACAGTTGAGAGAGATGTGTAGATCAGGAAGGGTTTGGACTGAGCATAAAGGGCCACACTGCCCTGTTTTCCCAGTCCTAGAATAAGAAAGCTTATGTAAGAGGTAATGCTTTCAGAATCCATCAGTCATATCCCATATTGGATAGACTCTACCTTCTGGTGTTTTTCTTACTCACTTTTTCAGCTCCCTTTTAGCTCATTCAGGAACCCAGTTTCCTAGGGATTTTTTATTGCTATACCTTGGACTAGAACAAGGTATAACTTTGGGCAGATGTGTAGCCAGATAGAAACAACAGGGCTTGAAGAATGCGGTGGGTTGTATCTCACCAGGGAAGAATATGTGTAATGGGAATTTTAATGTTTGATATATTTTCCCTTACAGTAATCCAGTTTTTCCTTTTCCCTTATTGCTCTTCAACAATTAAGGCTAGACTCAGAGTTTTATTATTCCAGGAAAATAATGTGTAGCTATTCCCTGGATCAAAAATGCCACTCCTCAGATTTGAGTCTAAAATCAGATTTTAAAAATATTTTGTGAAACAACAGCATTAAAATTCAGACCCTGTTGAAACAAAAACTTTAAGAAAAAAGAAATTCTCAACTTTTCTGTGTATATCAAGGTCAAAACATGGGAGTGTGAACCTAAGTATTATAAGCCACAGTAAAGAAAGGAATGAAGATATGGTGTAAGAAAAGACTTCATCTAACAGAAATAAAAAAAAAGATTTTTTTCTAATTGCTGTGGAGCAGAGCCAAAAGAGGGTGAAGTTTTGGCAAGAGGTCATATACAAGTGTCCTAGCTCCTCTCTTAGTGCCAAAGTCCCTGTGATCATGAGTAGAAAGATACAAAACAGGAACAATTCAAGGGCATTGGAGCTAATGGACTGTGTCCACAGAACCAGTCCGTGAGACTATACTCCTTAGCAAAACCCTATGTTCTGTTTGGTCTTGGTGTCTGAAGAGAACAGCGATCGCTGAGAGAAAGGCATTGAACTATCTCACAGGATCCTGCAAGCGGCAGCAAAATGTGGAGGAAGCAGGCAAATGTTCTGGGCTTCCCTGTGGGGAACTGAGGTACTGGACCAGCCGACCAAGGAAGTCTGTGGTACAGGGGTTAATGCACAAAAAGGCAGCGATGAAATCCATGGCCAGTGATCTGTGAATTTCAGTACAAGTGCATAGCACCAGTCCAGACAAGAACAGCCACAACTCAGCAGGCGTCTGCAGATCCCTCCCAGTAAGGACGAAAGATAGGGCATCTCAGCAAATGCTGAAGAGCAGAGGATGGCATGAGGAAGAGACTGCCCTCCCAAATACTATAAAAATGCATTTGCTTCCACTAATATCCAGAGGCCAGTTTGGACAGAAAGAAAGGGAGTAGAAATTTTGAAACTGAGAGTTAATCCTGATGAGAAATTAAAACTAAGAGAATAATTTACCTTTAATTGGCAAGTGCAATTATTTTTTCTGCTATCATCAGCAAGAATGGGGTTTCCAAGATAAGATGAGATCAGTTTCTGGATATAAAGAAACTACATTTTGTTGCAGATTTGAATTGTGCTGTACACTTTTTACCAGGTCCCCCGACCCCAACCCCCAACAACCACTGCACCACACATTCCTATGTGTTAGCAGTCATCTCAGGCAGAATTCTGCAGGGACAGCCTGGTCCTCAGCCCCATGAAAATACCTCTGATTTCCTTGAGTCCCAGGCTACAGCACCATGGCTACTCCTGTCTCTGGGAAAATGATCCTGTTGCCTTGTGCAGAATACAAATCTCCTGGAATAAATAAATACAGATAACGATGCTTTGTTGGTTCAGGTCATCTCACCCTTTCTCTCATACAGGGGAGGACAAGAGAATTAGATCCTTGTTTTGACTCTTCTTCAAATATGGATAGTGTACATGAAAAGGAGACACAAAGCAGGTTTATACAAGTCTCTTGTTCTATTCTGTTAGTCTTATATATAGTTCTATAAAGAACACACAAAAATAACACAAATAATACTTAACTTTTAACTTCTAATTGATTCTAATAATCACATAAAGTAGAAATCTTGACACAATCAGGAATTATAGTTGTCATTAATTTAAAAATCAGTTAAAACACTTACTTATAAAAGTTATACATACATTTCCCTTTTTATTTTAACTAAAATATGCATTTATTCACCATTATACAAATTATACAAATGAATGCACTTTTGCTTACCAATCTTTTGATTTAAAGCCAATAGGTCAAATGATTAAACACATGCTGTTATTCTCAATAAACTACTTCATTGTGTATTATTCATCATTTATAATTTTTATTTAATCCACTTACTTAGGGTGGATTGAGCTGTTGAAAATACTTGTGAAGCAATTTGGGTGTAAAATCATTCTAGAGTAAGATGATTCTTCACTCTATTTTTTACACTAACTATCCACAGGTAATTCATTGGTAATTTTTAGTTACTCATCTCAATCTAATTTTGAATAAGTTTTCCACTTAATTTTCATAGAAGCAACTTTTTAAATGTTTTCATTCACAGTTTATTGATTTATATAACGTGTTTAGTTTACATATTTAAAGTTATAAGTACAATTGGCATAAATTGATTTGGAAATAAACACAACTGGCTATGGTATTGGTCAACATATATCTCAACTGGTAGGTGCTTGCCAGACTAAAAGCTGCCAACAGTGAACATTCAGCAAGCCATGGGCAACAGTGTGCTGGAATGGAAAATATTGGTTAGTATGGAAAGTTAATGAATTGGTCATAAGGTAATAGAGTTTATTACAAAACCATTCCCAGCAAATTCATATTGCATTACACAGCAATTTTTTACAAAGTTCACCAGAAGCATCCTTTATCAACGAAGTCAATCAGTTTTCATGTACCTACTTTGTAGTGCTCAGTAAGGCACTCTCTATATATGATTTGTTATTTTTGTCTTCATACAGGTTGAGCATCCCTTATTTGAAAATCAAAAATCCAAAACTTTTGAGCACTGACATGACTTCTCAAGTGGAAAATTTCACACATAAGTATTTAATACAAACTTTGTTTCATGAACCACATTGTTTAAATATTGTATAAAACCACAATAGATCAGGCTATATATATAATAAAGGGTGTATGAATTTCATAATAAATAGGAAATGAATTTCATAAATGAATAACATAAATAACAAATGAATTTAATGTTAAGAGGAGTCCCATCCTCAAGATATCTTATTATATATATGCAAATATTCCAAAATCTGAAGAAATCTGAAATCTGAAACACTTCTGTTCCTAAGCATTTTGAATAAGAGATATTCAACCTGTAATCTATTTATTTCCTACCTGGTCCTCTAACTTTGAGATATTGAGTAAGTCCTGGGTTTTTAATGTACATAGAGAGCTCTTAGCCTGGCGTTTTAGTTAGTTCTTTTCTGCTTTTCTGCAATTATTCCTTATTTTCTTGCCACAGTTTTGCCTATTTTTTATCAGTTCCCAAGATCAGTTCTATAACATGTTTTAAATAAGCAGTTTTTCAAATTGGTTACCAATCAATAAAGCAGGGACACTGTGACGGTTAATTTTATGTGTCAACTTGACTGGGCCATGACATGCCCAGATATTTTGTTAAACATTATGTCTGAGTGTGTTTGTGAGAGTTTCCAGAAAAGATTACCATTTGGATCAGACTAAGTAAAGCAGATTTGCCATCCTAGGGTGGGTTGGCCTCATCTAATCCGTTGGAGGCTTGATTAGAACAACAGGTCTCCAGTAAGGAAGAGTTTACTAGCTCAACCTGTTTTCAAGCTGGGACATCAGTCTTCTCCTACACTTAGACGGGAACTTACATATTGTTTCTCCTGTTTTTTAGTCCCTCAGCTTGGACTGGAACTACACCCCCAGCTCTCCTGGGTCTCCAGCTTGCAGAGGAAAGATTGCAGGACTTCTCAGACTCCATAAATGCATAAGTTAATTCCTTATAAAAAATCTCCCTCTCTCTCTCCTCTACACACACACACACACACACACACACACACACACACACGTATTCTCCTATTGGTTCTGTTTCTCTGGAGATCTTGACTAATACAAGCACCTTTCAATCAGATTGGAGGCTGCCTAATGCTGGAAGTGGGCCACCCATCTCTACTGTGCTAAATTTCAACCTTTTAGTTGCCTGATCATGGAGAGGTCTAGGTGGCCTGGGTGCAGAAACACAGTCAAAGCTTAGAACAGCAGTTATTTGTCCTCATGTATCTTAATATTTTAGCAAGTACAACTATCTGTGTGTGACAACAAACTACAGAATTCTCTTACAATTCTAAGGCATTGTGTGTGCGTGTGTGTGTGTACACAAATGCATATGCACACTAACATAACTCCCAGAAATGATTTCCACTGACAAGTCATAAAGAGTTGTAAAAAAACCAATATGACTAGTTTAGTACAAAATACTAATTCTTCTTAGACTTTCCATCACTAGGAGTCAAATATTAATAATTTTACCATAAAAGGGGTGGTAATCAGAAAATATTCTCACTTCTGATGGAATACTTTAAAGTTGAAATGGTGTTATGTTTCCATTAATAGCCTGGATCTCGTTAAGTCACTAACACATTCTAAATTCAGTGACACAAATTCGAGGTAAAGCAAGCGGGAAGGAGGAGGGATCTTTAAGCTTTAAAATATCTCCCTGTTTTAAGCTGAAGTTAAAGCTGACCATACCAAAGACATAAAGTACTTTTTAGTGTGAAATGACATTTGTGGTTATGTTTCTATTTGATGAGAAATGTTAAGTTTGTGACAATCATCCATCCTTATTGTGAAATTTTATTTTTATTAAAAATATGTGTATTACTCAAGTATTTATAGATAAACTAATATGCTATCATGAATTTGTTTCAAAAGAATTCAATGGACAGGTGGAGGAGTAGGAAGTACGGATAAAATGAGATTGGCTGTGTTTGATAATTATTGAAGCTGGTGATGGGTAAACGGGGGTTCATTATATTATTCTATTTTTATGTATATTTGAAGTTTTCCACAGTACAAAGTTTTTTCTATTTTTTCCATTTTCTATTTTTTACTTTAGCCATAATTATACTTGTGTCTCTAATGCACATTTTAAAAGTAAAATAAAAGATAATTAATATGGTATGTATCCAATTAAAATTAAAATAAATCTTAAAATAATGAGCCCTTTTTCATAGCCATTCCATTATTTGTCTTTTAATCATGATAGTGTTCTTTATGGAAATTAGAGAAATTACTTTGGGTTCATTATTACAGAGTTAATAAAGTTTAGAGAATTTCTGTTTGTAAATTCATTTAACAAATATTGAATACATCCTTTGTACCAGAAACAGTGTGGGAGGGTTAAATGCACTGAGTGAAAATATATTTTTTCATTCCCCTCCAACAGACAGTTGTCAAATCTATGCTGCATTTTAGCTATTTTCTCGTTTATCAGCTCAAGGCATACAGCATCCCTTATGAAAATATTGCTGAGCTTTGCTTTCTGCTAAGAAACTTACTATTTTTAGAAATAACATGTTTTCATATTCTAAGTATTTTTTAATTTATTGATTTCTATAAATAGCCCATCATCAAAAGTGGGCTAGATCAATAAGATAAATTAATTACTTTTTGGAACTGGCCTAGTATCTAACATCTGAAGAAGTTAAAAATACTGATTATAGAATGGTACAGTAAAAAAGAATACAACCTTGTGAGAGGCTATTGTCAGGTCTGGAATTTTATTTTACTCTACTTACAAACTATTAAGTCAGCCTGTTATGATTTCATATGAAGACATAGACTCTTGGATCAGAAACACAGGAGTTTATTAAGCATAACACAGCAAGCAGTGTGAGGTTCTTCCTGTTCAAGTCCCATGAGCATGACTCAATGTGTTCAGATATTTGGGACACACAGTGGGTTTGCATCACAGCTAAGGAACACTGAACTTGTGGAATCCACTGCTTTTATAGAAAACAATAAGCAAGCCCATTCTCTTTTCAATCTGGGGGAATATGCTTACCTCATCTCTCAGAAGAGATTAAAAATATTCAGTGTATCCCAGACAAGGAACTGGGCTAGAGGATGTCTATAGTCATTCCCAACTCTGATGTGCTGAGCAGTAAGCTATGTTCTGCAACTGTGTTTTTCTGTTGCCCATTAGACATGAATTAGACATGAGAATCCCTAAGTCAATCATTCAATAACAGTTGTTGCTTTTTTTTTTTTTTTTTTTTTTTTTTTGAGACAGGATCCTGCTCTGTAGTCTAGGCTGAAGTGCAGTGGCATGATCATAGCTCACTACAGCCTTGCACTCCTAGCCTCAAGCAATCCTCCCGCCTCAGCCTCCCAAAATGCTGGGGTTACAGGTGTAAGCCACTGTGCCTGGCCTCAATCACGGTTTTTAAACAGATATACCAAGATACAATTTTTCAGTAGTAAGTTTCTCCTTCTGGGACCCCATTCTACTTTATGCTAAATACTTAAGATAAAATGAGTAAAATTCAGTGATTTCACAGCTATTTTGGTTTCAACCTTCAGTGATGTTGGGGCCACCCCTTCTCTGGGGTTTGATGCTCCTGGGACTTATATAAACAAATGCTGCTGTGGTGGGAGTGAGGATGAGGAGAAAAGGAAGATGTTCACCCTGGTCTGCACAGGTTCCAGGCTGCATTCTTGTTTTACACATCATTTCTGTCATGTACATACAGGCCATTTGCAGGACTTTCTTGGATTGATGGTGAAGTCATAAAGAAGAAAAAGGAGTGTATCAGTTAACGAAGTATTACCTCCACCACACCAAGCTAATCAAACATTGCTTGATAACTAAAAGCATCTATGTGTAGGAGGAAAGTAAGAGTCTAACTCTCATAAAGTTAAAAGCTACTTGTCTTCAGATTTTTCTCCCTCTTATATGAAGCCTAGCATGGAGTATATGCACAATTGCACATATGTTTCTTGGCAAAGTAGAATCTAGAAAGAGTAAGCTACTAAACATTACTCACTATGACCAGGAGAGGGCACCTAGCACAAATGAATAAAATAATTCAGTCAACACCAGGTTTTATTTAAAGATTCCTTTTGGACTCTACCATTTGCATTTTACAAATCAATGTATGTGTCCACTGTAGACTGTTTTTGATGTAAGGATAACTTCGATTACACATTCTTCCTGATGACTGTCTCCTACAACATGTTATCCTAGGTGGCTGAGATACTGATTTTTCTACACAGGGTGCAAGAACAACAAGTCCATACGAATAGGAAACAATTACAGAGGAAAAAAAATTATTTTTGTAGATAATTTTCAAAAATTAATGCTCTAGAGGAATTAAAATGTGTTTAAGCAATCTTTCAGAAGAGGAGAAACTCATATATTTATTGAAATCTTGTAAGGAAAGACTTCTTTTTCTTTCCTCCATTTCTTATGCATGTATGTGGTTTGGTCTAGATTGCAGGCCATGCTCAAAAATTTACCTTTGAACACTCTCAAACATAGGAAAGAATATTATTCTGTCATAAAACAAAATGGAACACTATATTTCCCAGAAGAAAAAAGGAAACTTGAATTCTATGTATTTCCTTTCTGGCCTAGCAGACGTAAACAACAATAAATTGGCCAACCATGTTCTTCAGGCATATAATTTTCTTTCTTCCTAAAGTGGACACTCCCTGGGAAAATGCAAATAACTTCTAATTTCAAATCCTTTCAACACAAAAGGAAAGTAGGCCACCTTGACCAGAGCACAAAATAATCTTTTCCAAGAGGACTTGAATGAGTACCTCATTCTCCAAGGGAAAAATACATACCAGGATTTTTTACTACTTTATTTTGTTTGATTTTTAAATACTTTTTATAGCCATGAAAAAAAAACATATTGATGAATTGATTTTTCCAAAACAAAATCAGCGTGTCTTTTAAATTTAGCATGAACGTGGCTTCCCAGCTGCAGTATTTTTGAGAGTGGTTAAGGGACTTGCTTGGAGGGTGTTGCCCAGTGTTTTCAGCTCAGGGGTAATAGTTCCACTCATAAGGCATTGATCTTACACTCTAAAGTCATCAAAAATACCAAACTGTTTCTGTCCTACAAGAACATATTATAGGGATAAAGAATCCCTGCAATTCAACAGACTATGGTTTAATTTACATGATAGTAACTATAATCAACTTTAGTCCAGGAACCTAACTACTTCCCATTCAAAGGAAGTACATTTTGCTTTTGGCTGACAATTCACTTTCAATTCATTAATAATAATAACCAATATCATTATTGAATGACTGCTATGTGCCATTATCCTCTTAACTATCTTCCAAGATAGTTTTTGTTATCCCTGTTTTAAAGAAAACTGAGGAGGCTCAGAGAAGTTAATGAACTATCACTCGTTACAGAGTAATCAGCGACAAAAGCAGAACTGGCATGTCTGGCTCCTAAAACTATGTGGTCTCCACTAAACCTCACTACTTAATTGCATAAATTGTTTTACCAAATTGAAATGCAAATCCCACTTTCTTTTCATAGCCATGGTAACTGCTTTCCCACTTTTCTATTTTTCAATTTGGAGGAGAAAGGAGTTATGAAGCAAATTAATTTTTAGTTCCCCTAATAAGAAAGTACTATGAATTCTTATTATATAAAACACACTTAAATTACTAGGCTGAGTACACAGTATAATATATATTTTCAGAGATCTTGTTATTAATAAAATATTGTCTTTTTTTCTATTTACTCATAAACCCAGGTAAAAATCTTGTTGTTAGATACAACACTTAATAATCTAATAATGAAGTTCTTGAGACAGCAATATATAGTAATCAGTGATAAAATATAGATTTCAGCAAGTTTAAGTAGATTTTGATAATCTGTCCATGTGCTACTCAGAGTCTCACACAAGTTTTAAAACTGCTTTCATGCAATTTATCAAGTTCAAACTAGGTAATATAAAATACTTTAGTAATTCTAGGACTTTTTTTTTTTTTTTTTTTTTTTAAGATTAGACACCTAAAATCTCAGAAGCACATACAAGTTTTCTAAACAGTTGCCAGCTTTCTGAGAGCTATCAGTGTCAAAACAATAGGCAGAATTTTTCATGTGGTTACTGACCGCCTGACTCTTGACAGGAGTGTTCAAGAGCAGCTGAATCTTGGGGAAAATATACAGAAGATGAATAGAAGACGGTAAAATTCTGGGGGCTCCAAGCCATCTCAGACTAGCCGCTACCTCTGGCTCCTTCCTTCTCCCCTGGTTTGTAGCAGTGAGTCCCCAGCGTGATCTCTATGTTTGTAAGAGTCTGTGTAGGGGCTGCTCTGTGGTCGGAGTGCTAGTGTGTCTAAGCAGATGCAGGGGCAGGCATTCCCTGTATGTCTCCCTGCCTTCTTGTGGACCTGGTCTTCCAGCCAGGGCCTGGTCCAAAGGCTGCTTAGCTGGTGACAATAGTGGGATCTTGCATTCCTTTTCACCTATTTCCCTATTCAGCCTATTCGTCCTTTCCCAATGAGCTACCCCAATGCCATAAGAGATAGAATCTATCACATCTTATCCTGCCACACCCCACCCTAGCACTGCCCTCTACACTGGGGTTGCGTCACAAGTGGGAGCAAGAGAGTTAGCTGGCTGTGGGGAGATGGGGCCCAGGTCTCCTCAGCGGCAGAGTTCTCCTTGTCCTCTCATTCTACTTCCATCCCAGCTTGCTCAGCCCTGAGTCATCTGACCTCTGAAGCCTCCAGTCTTCGTCCTTTCTAACAGTCAGCATGATAGAGTTGCTACAGCCCCTGCTTCTGCTCTTTCTGGCTGTATGACACTGGAAATCAGTTCACCTGTGAGGCTCTTTTCTCATTTATAAACAGAGGAATAGTAGTTCCTACCTTCTTGGGTTGGTGATTATATGAGGTACTGCATGTATAGCACTTACCATAGTGCTTGGCAAAAATAAGTTCTCAAACAAAGTTTAGTTTTACCTCGTATTATTTCCCATTTAATTTTTTATTAATGCCTACTTTTGTTTTCCCAGCGATCAGCCATGTATGGTCTTCACATGGTCATGGATTCTTGCATAGCATTGGCTGCAGCAGTCACATGAAAACCACTCACACTTTAACCTGCAGGAAGCATTCATGAGTGGTTTATAGGCAGACTTGATAATTCTAATTTTTTAGGAAAATTGGTCTCAGAAAGCAGCCCATTTTTTATTGACTCAACAACACGCTGAAATTTCTAAAATTAAAAAAAGAAATATATTTACTAATAAAAAATATTTTTAGGCTAGGCCTGGTGGCTCACGCCTGTAATTCCAGCACTTTTCGAAGCCAAGGCAGGAGGACTGCTTGAGCCCAGGAGTTCAAGAGCAGCCTGGGCAACGTAGTGAAACCTCATCTCTACAGAAAAAAAAAAAAAATTAAAAATTAGCCAAGCATGGTGGTGTGCACCTGTGGTCCTAGGTACTTTGGAGGCTGAGGTGGAAGGATCACTTGATCCCAGGAGGTTGAGGCTGCAGTGAGCCGTGATCACGCCCCAGCACTCCAGGCTGGGTGACAGAGCAAGATCCTGTCTTTAAAAATAAAAATAGGCCAGGTTCGGTGGCTCACACCTGTAATCCCGGCACTTTGGGAGGCCAAGGCAGGTGGATCACCTGAGGTCAGGAGTTTGAGACCAGCCTGGCCAACATGGTGAAACCCCGTCTTTACTAAAGATATAAAAAGTTAGCCAGGCGTAGTGGCGGGTGTCTGTAATCTCAGCTACTCGGGAGGTTGAGGCAGGAGAATTGCTTGAATCCGGGAGACAGAAGTTGCAGTGAGCCGAGATCACACCATTGCACTCCAGCCTGGGCAACAAGAGCGAAACTCTGTCTCTAAAATAAATAAATAGATAAATAAGTAAATAATTTTAAACAACCATTTTAAAGCTTATTTTTGAACCGAAAACAATAAAGGCAGTTAAAAGAATAACTATTATTTTAACTTTCCTTTAGATATACAAAAGGGTTTTTTGTTGTTGTTGATCACTAACTGAATTACATTAAAAAAAATTGTTGCTAACATAATTAAGTATGGTAATCTGTGCCTATATTACCCACATGGGATACCAACTCATTAAGAAGCAATGTTGCAGGTGTGAGTAGCCCTACACCCCACCAGATTGACAGCAGCACGAGACTTGGTAAAAACATACATTTCACCTGGTGGTCTTCCTGCCTCTACATGATGTGCAAGCCTCAGTGTCTCTCAATTACAAGCTGTAATAAAAAATAAAACAAATCGAACTGTGAGGGAGCAGCTTGAAAGGCACTTAGGAATGACTGGACTCTTAGCGGCACATGGCTAATAGAATGGGTAAGATGTCCTCTGTGAGAACCTTCTCAAGAAGGCAATCTTGAATACTTGTTAAAATTGTGGGTTTTGTCATCTGGATGAGAAAACAAAAAGAGATTCTAATCTCATGCTTTACACAAAAAAGAATGCCATACTTTCAAATACAACAATGGAAACCAGAAACATACAAACATTTCTGGAAACCAGAAAAAAAATTATGGGAGAATATTTTTACTCTTAAAATAGGAAAGGCTATCTTAAGCCTGTCAGAAAAGTGAAAGATCATTAAAAAATTAAAAATAAAAAAATGAATTCACTCACATAAAAGTTAAGTAAACTTTACTTTCTGCCTGGAATAAAAGTACTATAGCCAAGTGAGAGCAATATTTCAACATACAAGACAATAAAAAAAGCTTATTCCATTATACAGTTAACTACCATAAATAAAATGGAAAGGACTGACAATCCAGGAGACGAAGGATATCAACACTTAACAAGAACAAAAATACAAATTACTTTTACAGTTAAAAAATGCTCAAAATAACCCATAATAAAAATGCAAATTAAAGCTATAATGAAACCTCTATTTCTATTTATCTAGTTGATGAAGATCAAAACATCTGACAAAACCCTGAGTTGGGGAGGATACAGAAAATCAGTGCTTTCATATGCTGTTGATGGGTGTGCAAATAATTCTCTTGGAGGGCAATTTGGCAGTGACTAGCAAATGAAAAGTGCACATATCTTTTTATAAAAAATTCTCTTTCTAGGAATTTATCATGCTTAGATGAGTAGGAACTCAAAGCTACATATACAAGTGATACAACTCGGATGAGGGGAGGAACACCAGGGTTCTAGGTCCTCATGCCGGTTTAGATAAAAGGACATGGACACACGTGGAGTGGTTTAAGGAGCAGAGAGCTTAATAGGCAAGATAGAAAAGAGAAAGCAGAAGATAGAAGCTCCTCCCTACAGAGACAGAGGGACGGGGGCTCCAAAGCGAAAGAGGAGACCCCAAGAGGGGCAGAAATCAGCCAGGTGATTCAACAAGCCATAGGGACAGATTTTGTGATTGATTTTTGGCTACATCAGCTCAGCAGCCACAAGAAAGAAGATTCTTTTAAAGCTAAAAATTCCCTGGCTCTCTCACCACATTGAATGGATAATTTAAAGCCCTGAATTTCTCATTTCTTTTTAAAATCTCTCCAGCGCAGTTTGCAGCAGCCAGTTTATCCTTATTCATCATATTCTCCTACTATGCCATGACCCTTATCACTCAGTCCATCAAAGCCAGGTTTTCTGTAGAAACTCATTACAAGTGATAAACCACCAGCTGCCAAAAATTACTATTTTACTGTTTTACCACCTGCTGCCAAAAATTACAATTATCCCCTCATTTAAAGGTAAGTACGGTGCAGTAGCTCACGCCTATAATCCCAGCACTTTGGGAGGCCAAGGCGGGTGGATCAACTGAAGTCAGGAGTTTGAGACTAGCCTGACCAACATGGAGAAACCTCGTCCTTACCGAAAATACAAAATTAGCCAGGCGTGGTGGCGCATGCCTGTAATCCCAGCTACTCAGGAGGCTGAGGCAGGAGAATTGTTTGAACCCAGGAGGCGGAGGTTGCGGTGACCCAAGATCATGCCATTGCACTCCAGCCTGGGCAACAAGAGCAAAACTCCATCTCAAAATAAATAAATAAATAAAAAGGTAAGTACTTCCTTGCTTGCATCAATCACAAGTAGGTTAAATACCTAACCTATCGTCTCAAACATTGTTATCAATCAAGATTCAGTTACAGATAACAAAAAAACACTCTATTTTAAGCAGAAAATAACTTAAATTGAGAAATTACATTCTTATAAAATTATTGAAAGAGATGGGGTATTGGAGTCTAGCATGGTCTCCAGAAATAATTGCAGGAAGATTCTGTAACACTGGCTTACCAAGGGAGCTGCTACCTCGGTCACATTTTCAGTGGAAGTTGGGAATCTGGAAGCTGTCCCTGGAACTATGGCTCCAGTAACACATACTTTAGCTGGAATCCAGGGATCTGCAAGGTGCAACTGTCAGCTCCAGAGATGTCCTGCACCTCCTAGACCCTGCAGGACACCCTAGACCCATAAAGCTATTGAATGGACCCTGGAATGTCCTCTGCAGCTGAAAATCTCAATTCCTGCATAATCATGCTTGTCAGCAAAATCAGCAAAAACTGAAAAAGAAGAAACTCTGTCTTACTTCAGTTTCAAATTTTGTACATCTCGTTTGGTTTCAGAACCTAATTCTTGAACTCTGGCTTCAGGGCACTCTGAGAGGTGTAGATTTTAGCTGTCCTACCTCTAGAGTTTAGGAAGGCATGTGAGGGGGGGACACATGCCCCATAAAGTTTCAAATCAAAATGCTAACATTTTGTTTAAGCTAATTTTAAACTCAAAATTTAGCTTATTAACATTTTGTAAATATGAAGCATCCAAGAAGCATTTTTATTACAAATCCAAGCTTGTCAGAATTTTTCTATGCACTTGGGCACATCTGAAGTAACACTTTGGAGATGAACCAACTTATTCACAAATGATTTTTAAAAGTTAACTTTTGTACTTAGGCTGTCCCATTTGCAATTTATTTGCTTGCATTTATATTCTGCATTTCTACAAATTGGTTCTACACATTTCCATCTTAGAAAGAATAACAAGGAAATTCAGCTTCAACTCAAAGAAAGGATCTGGGCATTTTGGCTGAGAACTGTGCCTGCTGTGTTGCTTGGTTGAGCAGTGATCCTGTCGCCCTCTGCTCCCTAAATTTGCCTCAGTTCCTCATAGCTTTGTGGTTGTTTTCAGTACATGTGTGTTCTCAAATAACTGACAACTCCCACCCACTTCCTAACCTGACTTAAATGTGGACTTTGCATTTATATATTCTAAAGAGTATAATTTAATAGATGGTTTATCACCATGGTATTTAAAAAAGCATGAAGATAAAAGGAAAAAAGAAACAAATGGGCCTGGCGTGGTGGCTCACATCTGTAGTCCCAGTACTTAGGGATGCTGAGGCAGGCAGATCATCTGAGGTCAGAAGTTCAAGACCAGCCTGGGCAACATGGTGAAACCCTGTCTCTACTAAAAAAAAAATGCAAAAATTAGCTGGATGTGGTGGCAGGAGCCTGTAATCTCAACTAGCTAGGAGGCTGAGGCAGAAGAATCGCTTGAACTCTGGAGGCGGAGGTTGCAGTGAGCCAATATTGCACGACTGCACTCCAACCTGGGTGACAGTGAGACCTTGTCTCAAAAAAAAAGAAAAAGAAAAAAGAAACAAACCATTGGTTAAGAGAAAGGGGGAACAAATAGCATAGGTAATGAAATTTAATGTTCAATTTATTCAATAAAACATACACCCTATGTTTCTCAGATCTGCCGAGTGAATCCACCTATAAATCTCTTCTTCTAGCATATAGGCTTGAACTAACCCACCAACTTTCCAACAGACTAGTGACTCCACCCAGCTACTCATTCCAGAGTTATAGTTATTGAGTCAAATGCCTTGGCCATTCTAAGAAAATTCCACAAGTAACAATTACTGTACTTGGCAGAAAGCCTGGTAATACCCAGCTAGAACTTTATATTTTTGTTGAATTAAAAATACATTTCTAAAATATTTTTCAGATTTATTGCTACTTAGGAAAGCGTATTATCCAAATATAAAGTGAACAAAGAGCTAGAAGAAGTAATTTAGGTTAACAGATAATAACATTCCAAATCGTTATACTAGATAATTGTATTCTAAAGATAATTGAGTTCCTGCCCCCAAATGGCCTATTCCTCTATAGTCAATAAAAGCATTTGGAATCTTTACTAAGTCTCTTGGTGGGGAAAATGCCTGAAAACAGACAGCATATTGTTAATATAAGCCACATGACTTAACATTCTTTGCTGGATAGTTTTCTTATTCCTCATCTCTTTACAAACTCAACTCAGTCCTCTAAAATGATCCAATCACTGGCACCCTTTCTCTCTCATCTTCCTTCCAGAACTGTCCTTTTACTAAGACCACTTCTTTCCCAATAGCTCCGGCTGCCCACAGTGACTTTCCCTGCTGTATGCAGCCCTCTGTCAAGTTTATTCTCCTCCTGTGTTTTGGTTGTTTTTCTCATACGAACTATCGCATCACCCCACATTCTTCATGGAAAATGAAATCCAGCCAGTAAGAATTTTTTTCTCCTTGGAAGAAAACAAAGGGGCAAGAGAGACTATAAATGTTTGCAAATTAATACTCCGTCCTCTGTCATCCTTTTCCCCCATTAGTTCTTCATGCAGCTCTACCAAGAAGAAAATGCTGTATGTGTTTGGACACCACATTCCCTCCTCTCATCACTCTAACGTGCTTTTTCTCTTCTTCACCTAGGTCAGGCAGGCTTACCAACAGGTACCCTGGAAAGCCACCACACCTATGTCAGTCCAAGTTTCCACTAGAACATTGGAAAGGCAATATAGTCATCCCTTGGTACTTATGGGGGACTCATTCCAGGACCTCTCACAGATAACAAAATCAGTGGATACCAAACTCTCTGATATAAAATGGTATAGTATTGGCATATAACCTATGCATATCCCCCCATATGCTTTAGATCATTTTTAGATTCTTTATAATATCTAATACAATGTAAATGCTACCTAAATAAGAAAAAAAGTCTACATGTTCAGTACAGACACATTTTTTTTTCCTAAACATTTTCCTCCATCAGTGGTTGTTTAATCCATGGATGCAGAACCCATAAACAGGGAGGGCTGACTGTATATCAGCATTGGGATTTTACTCCCCACCCACCCAGGGTCATTGTTTTCGTAATATGAGGACGAAGATAACTCCGCAGAGTTCTTTCTATTACCTGAGCAGTTGATCGCTAGATGAGCTGCACCAACAAAACTAAAGCAGCATGATGCAGGCCAAACCACCAAAGTTTTGGGAAATCCAAAGTGGCCTAGGAAAAGTTTTCTGCCATCCTGTGTACTATAAAATGTAGAGAACTGAAGAGCTGAAAATTCATACTGAAATTAAATAAAAGCACACAGTCCCCAATAAAACCCCTGACAAGACGGGCTCCTCAGGGTCAGAAACCTCACTGGAGAGCATCCCACTTCAAGAGCCTGAGTCAGCCTTGCTGCATCCCTTCCTCGTCTCATCTTCCCCAGTTCTGGGGTTCAGGTTCCATTCATTTGTAATGCACCAGCAGGGCAGCTACACTCATCCCTTGGTCCACCTCGGTGCTGTTCAGCCTTACCACAAAAAATCAGGGAGATTCTTGAGGGGCTGTAATAAAGTTGAACCAGCCGACTGTTTTTTCAAGTGTAAGACAGTTTAAGAATTCTTCATGACCAGTCTTTCCCTCAGGATCTTGATCCCAGCAATTCTGAGCCTAAGTCATACTCTATTGCCCCCTAGAGGATGACACATTTTTGTCGTTTACTGTAGGAATTAAAAGTAGAGCTTCTACCCACTCAGTTATGAACTTGACATATGAATTCCAGTAAGTCTCCATCCCACCATACATTCATTCTAGAGAACTGAGGAAGTCCACCGTGAAAGGAAAGTATTTCGTGGTTTTGAGTTCACTAGACCTAAAGAGAATATTTTTCTGTTTCCAAGGATTTATCCCAATGCAGTTTTAAGTCATTCACTACCCACATCAAAAATTCCATTTTTTGGGTTCCTGGTGAGGTACCTCCCATGAATTTCTCAAATTCATACTAGCAAGTAACCTCTGTCAGTAAATCCTAAAACCATTTGTCTTGAAGTTTCCCAGTAAAGAGACATGGGGTTCTCGGAAGAGGAGGAGAGACATTCAACTTATAATAGCATGTTTACCAAGATCCTCTTTTCTCCCAGGAATTATTATAAGAAGTTGACAAAAATTTTAAAAATTGAGAGTCTGTTGAGAATGGATTAAAAACCAACTTTATGACTCAATATCACAAGTGATTTTTTTAGACTTCTTTAATAGATAGCCTTACATGATGCTGCATACATCTAGGCCTACATCGAGAACATCCTATCCCCAAAATTAACGTTTTGCTTCAGTAAATCTCCATCACATTTCGTTGGCTTTTAGTATTATTCCAAAAACCATTGCCACTTGTGTTGGGGGCCATTTACCCCTTCATTACTATTCTGATAGGCATAGGGTGTGTATATCTAGAGTTTATTATAATTTAGGCTCAAAATCACAAGAAGTAGTCCCTAATGTGTAACCCAAATATAACTTGGGCTCCATACCAACCCAGCAGAATGTCTTTTCAATAAACCAGCGGTTCCCAAACCCCAGGACATGGACCAGTACCATCCCTGTTAGGAACTGGGCTGCACAGCAGGAGGTGAGCAGTGGGCCAGCGAGTGAAGCTTCATCTGTATTTACAGACACTCCCAACATCAAAAATTCCATTTTTGGGGTTCCTGGTGAGGCACCTCCCATGAATTTCTCAAATTCATACTAGCAAGTAACCTCTGTCAGTAAATCCTAAAACCATTTGACTTGAAGTTTCCCAGTAAGGAGACATGGGGTTCTCGGAAGGAGAGTAGAGACATTAAACTTACAATAGCATGTTTAACAAGATCCTCTTTCCTCACACTACCGCCTGAGCTCTGCTTCCTGTCAGATCAATCATGGCATTAGATTCTCATACGAGCATGAACCCCATTGTGAACTGTGCATTTGAGGGATTTAGGTTGTGTGCTCCTTATAATAATCTAAGGCCTGATGGTCTGTCACTGTCTCCCATCACCCCCAGATGGGACTGTATAGTGGCAGGAAAACAACTGATTTTACATTTTTGTGAGTTGTATAATTATTTCATTATATATTACAATGTGATAATAATAGAAATAAAGTACACAATAAATTTAATGTACTTGACTCATCCTGAAACCATTCTCCACACCCTAACCTTGGTCCATGGAAAAACTGCCTTCCATGAAACTGGTCCCTAGTGCCAAAAACGTTGGGAACTGCTGCAATAAACAATAGACAATCATCCTAATAGTAATTAAGCAATCAGAAACTTCACTCAGTCTCCAAGAAAAATGCCAAAATAGAGAGCACATACTTAAGCCTGTCTTCATTAAACATGTCTTTAGGCATAATCCTCAGTGTCAATCTCTAGCTAATGTGAAATAAACATCGAATATTTAAAACAGATCACCATTCTCTTACAAAGTGTTATGCCCTAGTCTCTCAGAAATTAACATGGGGGCCATTATGAAAAACATATCTTTAAAAAAGATGATTGTGATTATGTAGTATATTATAGCAGTATCTTATTTTGTAGTTACTTAGTATTAATGGGAAAATACATTATTTACTTCCAGAAATATCAACTTGATAATATCCATTAATAATAAGGAAATGATTGAATTGTGTCAGTTTTGTTCTCACTAATCACTTGTTTATATAACTGATTGAGTATTAGTACAGGGTCATAGCATAACGCAAATGTGTTAATAAAACAGTAATTCTGTTTCTGTTTTTTGTTGCTGTTCCTATAGCTAGTCTTAGGTTTTGTTTTGTTGTTTTTTTTTTCTTTTTCCGAAAACCTTTAATGGAGACACTTAGGATAAAAAGCCTATTTGATCGTGTGCATGAGTGTTAACATAAATAAAATGTGCTGTAGTAATTAGTGGACTTCCTTTGTGGTTTGCTTGAAAGATTACTAACTGCTTATTAGCACTTCACATATGAAAATATCACCATTTGGACTGCAGCTGGAGCTGCTTTTAGCTGGCTCCCTGTTATCTCCCAAACTGAGTCACAGCATTTTGAAGAACCCTATCTCAACACTCATGCATGCATTCTGCCACATAAACCTTAGAATTTAGTGTTAGATCATCTTAAAGTATTTCCTCTCATCTCATTCACAATTTGCCACACAGTCATTGTGGAAATACCTAAACGCCATTCTCAACACAGGGTACTTCATAAAATAACCTGGCTCCTAACAAGATGTAAAAAAGACTGCTTAGTTACATGAATTATTCAATTTAAACATGAAAATTTTCAACGGGTTAGCCCTAAATCTATTTACTCTACCACAAAACTGTTTTGTTTACAATGAAGTTACCTTAACCCTTTTAAAATTAAGAAATGTAGATTTTTGGTGCATGTAAATGTGAGGGCCTGAATAAAGCCAGATTGGTGTGGTCAAGCATTGGGCAAGATTCCCCATTAACTTATGCCAAGACTGTCATTTTAATGAGATTAAGGTTTCAATTTCTTCAGCCCAAGACCTCTCTGGAGCACACGCTCTGCTATTCTGGTTAAATTATGCCTATTTCTCTCCAAAATGAGTAAATACTTAAGTTCTCATGCTGAGAGAGCTGAAGCGAATTTTCATTTGGCACACATATTCTGAGAGTGTAATGCATGTTTGTTGAAACCATGCTGAGCTGGAACAAAGTGTCTTTATGATTACTACTTATTAACATGTATTAAGAACAGTTATTGTACTTGGTCTACACACAATACATAAAGGAAGTCATCGTTCCTACAGAGGGAAATATACAGCTTGGATGAATATGTTACTGATAAAATTTATATCATTATGGAAATTACAATTTAGTTGAGAAGACAGACATTGAATACATAATTACAGGTGAGGGTGGCTTTACAAAGAAGTGCAGTATGCTATGTAAGGGCAAAGAGAAGGGGCTGACTTTGTCTCCAGAAAGCAATGACATTTAAACTGAGGCTTGAAGAGTGAGATGAGGTTGGCTAGCAAAAGAGTGGAGGAAAAAGTAGTTCATGAAAAGGGAATAGCAAAGGAAAGGCCCTGAGGCTCTCAAAGAACATGAGAGTTTGGTCTGGAACCTGCAATTAGTAGTGGTGTAAAGGAGGTAAGGCTGTGTAGGGAGATGAGGGTGCTGGTGGTATTGAACCTGCAGAAGTACTCAAGAGTGGGGAGCATTAGACCATAGTATAGATTGTTTGCTTTACTCAAAGGTAGTGAGATTCCCTAAATTGTTTTGATGACAGAAATGGCATGGTCAGATTTGTGTTTATGAAAACATCATCCTAGGTGCAATATGGAGTATTTGAAGGGTGGGTGGACATGAGTGGATGTGGGGAAATTGGTTAGGAGGTTATTGCCTAACAGAGAGATGGCTGGTGACTTGCACAGAGGCGTTTGAAATGTCCAAGGAGGACCAGAAATGTCCAAGAAATATAAAGGAGGTGCAATTAATCATATTTGAAAATGGATTGGATGTTGGGGTAAAAGACAGAGTGACCTGAGCGATGAGTCTCAGGTTTCTGGAATAGTCAGCTGGGGTTATGGTTTCTAAAATAAAGAACAACAAAGAAAAAATGTTGGTGCAGACAATCAGTTTCGACATGTAATGTTGCATATTAAGAGTTTTAAAATACACACACACAGAGCTGTATGTTTGTATGAATGCACTATAATATTTTATTTAAAATTATATCCCTTTCATCTATTATTAAATGAATAATGCTTTCATATATACAAATATTTCTATATTCTATGAAGAAGCTCTGCTACTGATTCTATGACAGGTTAACTTTATTTAAAAAGCGAATAAAGTATGCTACCTTTTTTGCTTTTAAATTTTTATGAGTCACCATAATTGATACAAAAGTATTAATCTTTTAGATTAAATAGCAACTGAATATTTTGGAAGTATCTAGTTATTTCTAATATTGTGAGATGTAAAAGAAATTATTCATGTTCTATTCAATAGGCATTTTTGTGGTCAAAATTATTTTCCCCAATAAATCAATCTACTCACAAATAGAATAAAATAGATCTCACATATAATTCTGAAACAAAGATATAGCTGAATATAGCTATATGAGGGAGCCCAGGTGATAACAGCAGAAGAACAACTCAGCTAGCCTACAGGATTGTGAAATAATATTATGTGTTTTATTTTAAGGCACTAAATTTTGAGATGATTTGTTGCATAGCAGCGGTTAACTGTTATGGCCCTGTTTTTTTCATTGTCTTTTTTCCAAAAGTCTTTATATAGAATCATTCCTTGTTTCTCTTGATTTTGTTCTCTCATTTATATCCTTCAGTTCTCTTTTGAGGTCTTTTATTATTCTCCTCCTTAAATTTTGATGAGAGAAAGTTTTTAAAAGGATATAAGTCAATATATAAAATAAATTGTCTTTCTATAAACTAGTAACAAACAACAATAAGCTTAAACTTAAACATTTTCCTCTATGATAATTTTAAAACAAATAAAATACTTAGAAAAAAATTAACAAAAGACATGCAAGCTTTCTAGATTAAATACTATAAGATATTGCTGAGAGAAGTTAAAGAAAACCTGAATAAAAGGAGCAATATACCATGTTCATGGATTGGAATATTAATATTGTTAAAATGTAAATTGTCTCCAAATTTACCTATAGATTTAATGCAGCCTGAGTCAGAATTCCAGCAGTCTTTTAAATGGAAATTGACAGGCTATCATTAACATGTATACAGAAATGCAAGGATCTAAAACAGAATAGTTTTGGAAAAAAACATGAAGTTGGAAGACTTTCACTACCTGATTTCAAGACTTACTAGAAAGCTACAATAAACAAGACATATGGTATTGGTATAGGAATAGGTAAATAGATCAGTGAAACAGAATAGAAAGTTCTGTTTCACTGATTTGTTATATCTATATTTGTTATATACCCACACATATAAAGTAGATTGATTTTTGACAAAGGTATTAAGGAACACCTTAGAGAAATACTAAACCTTTCAAAAAACAGTTCTGAATCAACTGAATATTCATGTGGAAAAAGATAAACCTCAACTCCTACCTCATACCATATACAAAGTATTTTGAAATGGATCATAGACCTAAACATAAAGCTAAAATTAGAAAACTTCTAGAGAAAAATATGGAAGAAAATCTTGTGGCCTCGGGCTAAAAAACGATTTCTTAGGATACAAAGGACACTAATAGTGAAAGAGAGCAAATTGATACTGGATATATCAAAATTACAAACTCTATTCTGCAAAAGACATCATTAAGAAAATGAAAAGTTAAGTCCACAGACTGAGAGAAAATATTTGTAATGCATTTATCTTAAGTAAGTCTGATATCCTGAATGTATAAAAAATTTTACCTCTCAATAAGAATCCAAAAAAAATTAAAAATTGGGCAAAAATTTGAACAGATATTCCATAAATGTGTGAAAATGAAAAAAATGCTTAAAATATTTAGTCATTAAAGAAATGCAAATTAAAATGACAATGAAATACCATTTCACACTCAATGGCTAAATTGGAAAACACTGTAATACCAGAGGTTGATAAGGATGTGAAACAACTAGAACTTTATATGTGGCTGGTGTGAATGTAAAAAGAATACAACTAACTATAAAATGATTTGACAATTTTGTGTAAAATTAAACACACACCTACTCTAAAGATGCAGCAATTCTATCTCCATTTACAAAAAGGAAATGAAAATATACATCCATGGGATAATTTGTAGATGAATGTTCATCGCAGCTTTATTCATAATGGCCCCAATCTGGGGGAAAATTCCCCCCCCCCAACAAAATGAACAAATAAACCGGTTATGATATGTTCATAGCATGAAATACTACTCATCAAGATTGAGCAACAACATGGACGAATCTTACAGACATTATGCTGAACCAAAGAATAGACACAAGAGAAGAGCTGCTGTAAAATTCCTACTAACTTGAGGTTTTAGAACAAATAAAACATCTAGGTGAAAAAAATCAGAACTGTGGTTACCTGGGGTAGGGGTAGAGTGGGCTCAAGAAGACTTTGTAAAATTATGGAAAAATTCTGTATCAGGCTTGTGGTACTGGCTACAAGGGCATATACATTTTTAAAAAATTCATCAAACTGCACACTTGAAGGTTGTACATTTTACTTTGTATAAATCATATCTCAATAATTTCTTACTGATTTCTTTTTTTAAAAAAACCTGCCTGCCTCAAAGTAGCAAAATAGGCACTTTAAGAAGGAAAGAATGTTCCTTTTTCCTTGTTTATAGAAAATGCCTTTTTGCATGATTGTATACAATTGTCTTTGTCGACTTTTAAATTCTATGTCCAAGTACCAAGTAGTAATAACTACTATTTATTCATTGCCTAATATAAGCTAGATGCTCTGACATGCACTTACAAACATTTCATTCTCACAACAACCCTGAAGATAGATTTTATTATCTTTATTTTTGGTGTCGGAACCCAAGTCTCATAATAGTTAAGTAATTCATCCAAGTACTTATTGTTAGTAAATAGTAGAGGTGAGAGTTATCCAAGGACTGTCTGTCTCCATTGTCAACGTTCTTTCTACTACTTGTCACCTTCCCAGCTAACTTGTATGTCACACGTATCCCACAGCCATTTAGCCATGGGCACTAGAATGACAGTCACTGCTAGTCTAATTATTTAATTGGCCTGGCCACAATCTCCTTGTGATGTAAACTTTAATGAGTCACTCAGCTTATTTTTTCCAGTAATTAAACAAAGAAAGGAAAATGAAAGAAACAACTACTTACCTTTTTTCTACTTCACATAACAAGAATTTAATATCGTGCTTATAACAGGCTAGACCTGGGTTCAAGATCCAGCTCTGCCAAGTTTTAACTGAGCATGATGCTTTATCTCTCTAAGCTTTATAGATATGTTTCTTATCTATAAAATGAAAATATCAATAATCACCTCATAGGGTTATTGTGAATATAAAAGTGAGGTAATACATTCAAGCACTTTGTATAGTTCCAGGAGCATAGTAAATGGTAAGAAACAGAAGTGATTATTAGTAATGAGAGGACAGGTATTGTCCTGTTAGAGAGGGAGATTAAATTGAGGGAGTTTTTATAATTACTTGTTTTTGCTTATTCTTTAAATTATTTCTTTCCTTGACTAGGCATCTATTTAGCAAATTTGAAAAGACCCTGTGTATTCAACTCAATGATTTAGGCACTGGAGACTCCTTAACCACAGATCATTTAAGGTTGTATAACTTTATTTTGAGATTTTCACCTAATATTTTCATTTAATCAATGCATTTATTATTTTTCAATATGCCATTGTACTATAGGCTCTTATGTTAACCATTTCAAAAACTTACATAGACCATTGAGAATAACGTATAAAAGATATCTCACCGGCAGACAAGCCTGTCTTCTTCACATAAGTAGCCTAGAATGGGGTCAAAGAGTCCAGTGCCATTATGTGACCTATTGGAGACACAGTTCCCACAGACTTTATGACATAGGGCTTAAGGTTTTTTCTCTGTGCCTTCTGAAAGAGATAACTGTGATCCATAAAACAGCTGAAATATTAGAAAATAAATAAAAGCCAGAGAAACCCATGTTTACTGCAATATAGTTATAGGACTAATTATAACTAACTGAGCCTGTTTAAAAGACTCACAGCTTCAAGAGCCATTATATAAAAAAATTTCAGGCTGGGCGCAGTGGCTTACACCTGTAATCCCAGCCAGCGTTTTGGAAGGCTGAGACAGGCTGATCATTTGAGGTCAGGAGTTCAAGACCATCCTGGCCAACATAGCGAAACCCTGTCTCTACTAAAAATAAAAAAATTAGCTGAGTGTGGTGTCACGCACCTGTAATCCCGGCTACTGGGGAGGCTGAGGCAGGAGAACCACTTGAACCTGGGAGGCAGAGGTTGCAGTAAGCTGAGATTGCATCACTGCACTCCAGCCTGGGAGACAAGAGTGAAACTCTGCCTCAAAAAAAAAAAAAAAAAAATCATTGTTTGATTAAGGTGCTATATAATCAAGAGTAGCATTCTAATCATAATAGAAAGAAAAAGAACTGATTCTCAAAGTTGACCTCAAGCATAATTGTGAAGCAGGTTTTCACTTTCACAGCCTCATCAACATTTTCCTTCCACTCTGCCTTCACTCCAAACACACATAACACCCTCAAATATTCTGAGATCTATCATTTTACAGGAGAGAGGGACAAAAAATTAAATCTCAGATAATTCCCATTAAGATGTTAGGCATTTGTCATCTTGTTTTCCCTGGGCCTTAAGAGAAGGCAATACACACTGAGTTAAGTTAAAGCAGAGGGATGACTGTCTAATAGTAAGATTGCAATCATTGCATGTGATAGGCAGAAGAATATAAGTCAGGACCCTCCTGACTTATACCCCACAATTTTGGAGGATCATGCCTAGGTTATATTAAATAACTTTTAGGGTACTGGGACAGTGAAACTGAATCCAGCAAGAGCTTAGGAGCAGAAAAGAAGGCCAGAGGTAGAACTAGGAGCACACCTCATTCTATCAATTAATAACAAAAATGACCCTATACACCCCACAGCATGAAGAACGTTGCCATTTTGCCATCGGACTGTCCATCAGGACCAATTAAATCATGTGGACTTTACTTGTAAGCAATTTTGCCAATTGGCTGAACCTTTTTTTTTTTTTTTTTTTTTTTTTTTGAGACGGAGTCTGGCTCTGTCACCCAGGCTGGAGTGCAGTGGCGCAATCTCGGCTCACTGCAAGCTTCGCCTCCTGGTGAACCCTTATTTTTATTATTAATAGAACTAATTACTTTGAACTCTGATCCCCTGTATTTCAAAGACCCATTGTCCTATCACATCACCTCTTCTCATTTTCCCATTTTGTTTCAGTAACTAACATTCTTTACTTCATCACACATGAACATGCATTAAGGACACCAGAATGAAATACTTTTCTATTCCTTAGAGTTAAACTCCGCTTTTCCATTCCTTAGGTGGCCCAAAGGAATGGGTAACCAAGCCAGATATATTTAAAAGTTATTATTTCTGGAATTCTTCTACTCAGTTTGTTTATACATGTTTTTTTTTTTTTTTTTTTTTTCAGTTCGGTCTTGACACACAGACAAGTGTGTACCCAACCGTCTACTTTTTATATTTGGGTGAATACCTGGAAGTGGTATGTGGCAGAAGGCAAGGATGAGTAGTAGAAGGGAACACAAGCACACTGTTAACTTTAAGGTAACTTACTCCTCTCCTCCATTTCACTCCAAGTAAAAAGATTTCTAGTTCTGTATTTCACTCTGTTACATTTCTTAATTACTTTTTAAGTATCCTCAATGTCCTAATTCAACACTCACAGTGTATTCTCCTTTGTGTTATATGGCATTCTGTTTTCTCAATCATTTTCCCCTTACACATCTCCAACTTTCCACTTTTTAAATTTTATTCTCTCTGCTGTTTTGTTTTCAAACCACATGGAACCAAAGCACACACAACCATTAGTCTTTACCAAAAAACAAGCTTTGTATGAGCTTCTTGAGCCCCAAACAAAAGAATTTACACTTGAACCTGCTTGCTTTGACTGTGGCATTACTTTTCTGGCTTCTGCAATTCAGAGGCCCTGCTTTATGGTTTCAGCTTTCTGTTTTCCATTTATATGAAATGTCCTACAAAAATAAATGTATGTAACAAATACCAGGAACACAGCATTACAACAACTTTCATTTCTTGGCCAATGGGCCAGACATTGCAGTTTAAAGATTTGACATTGATGGGCTAGAAACTCAAAAAAAGAATTAGCAACCTTCCTTCCCTTCTCTTACGGCACATACTGCGGAATTGTTCATGAGAAGAAAATCTCATGGTCAAAAGTGCAATCAGCTGTGGATCTTATCAAAGCAAAAACAGCTGTTTGTATCTTGATGTAGCTGTGGCTTATTATTATTATTATTGTCATCATCATCATCATCTCAGTTTTGAGTGGAAAGGAACTATGGTTTCTCCAATTTTGTGAATAATAGTTTTGTTATTGAACAGGGAACACAATGTGTGGCTAGATTATCTCCCGCAGGGCTTGCAAACACTGTATCGTCCCCAAATGTGGTAGCCACATGTTTGTTTTTCAGCTGGCAGAGTCGTAAGCCAGAGAGATTTTAGAGGAAATGAAGGAGAGTGAAAATCAACTAAGCTTTTCATTAGCATGTATGACAAAGGGTAGTGTGTTTTTCTCTTTTGATAGTGTGTACGTGTTTTAAAAAAATAAATATTGCACATCATTACTGCTCTAGTCAGTTATTTATACTCTGATAAGAATTTTAAAGTCTGTTGGAACAAATTTGGAAAAAAGGATCAACTTCATTCAGCTCTAAATTTTTAGTGCTCACGTGTGCAAGTCACCATTATGGTATACTACACTTCAGAACATATATGTGTTCGAGAAATGTTTGTAAAACAAATAAATATGTATTGACTTTCACTAATGGAAAATATGTAGAATGAGAAAATTGCAGTCTGCAGATTCTAACTCACACAAAATGCATCCAATGTTTTAAAGTCCAACTAAAAAAATTATTTGATTAAATATTAATAATCATATGAACACATTATAATCAATGAATCGAAAGTAATTGGAATAACTTGAATATTCACAAAAATCGGAGATTTTAAAACTAGGAAAGATACTTTAGAAAGAATTTGGTTAATCCTTGAATCCTAAATATAACAAAAGCCAGAGACAGTAAATGAACTGTCCGAAGATACACAGCCTTTTTTTTTTTATTGGAGCACTAGGATTGGAAACAAGGGCATTTTATCTGGGATCCAGTGTAAACTTTCTACGCTCCCATTAGGGGTGCTGCTTTGGTCTGCCATTCTGACACTATGTCTGGCATAGCGGAGGTCTTCCCTCGGAACCTGTGGTCAAGTAATAGCAGTTTCAGGCTTCCTAGTCTAGGGAATAAGCTGTTCATGGGCACATGCAGAGCCTTTTTCAGATGAGGGATAATTACACTCTTTCGCTTCCTGCTTCTCCTGTAATTTGGCCTGTCCATTGAAATTATAATCTATACACCTGTTTCTTCTTTTTCACTCCATCTTTCTTAGTGGGTTTGGAGGAGTTGAGTGGTTTAATTTTAAGCACTGCAGCAAGTCTGTAAAATGACAGCTAGGGATGTCTCTGACCCTTATAGGGAGAGTGAGATGTCACTGTTGACTTGCCATCAGTGGGAATTGCACTTGAATGTTCATCTTCAAGTGCAAATTATCATGTAAGTAATAGATTTGCCAACCCATTGGCAGGCTTCCATGTGATATTTCCCTGTGACCAAGGATGCTGTGCGGTCATGGGCAGGGGAAATCTAACTTGATTCAAACTGAACCAAACCCATCACCCTGAACTGAGAATCATGTGAACTGATTAGCTGACAGAAGCAGCCACACACCCTGCTCAGTGTCAGTCAGCCTTCTTAGGTGGAAAACAACAGAAATTGACTCTGACCATGTTTAGTCACAAAGGAATGTATGGGGGAAGGTGGTGGGGGGGTTGGGGAATAGGAAAGAAAGAAGGAAATGCTGAAGAACCAGGTCTCAGAATGTACTCGCCTAAAGTAGCTTGGGGGGCGGGGCGGGGGATGGATCCCTGTAGCAAGACATAATGGGCACTTTTTTGTTTGTTTGCTTGTTTTTTAGATGGAGTCTCACTCTGTTGCCCAGGTTGGAGTGCAGTGGTGGATCTCCGCTCACTGTAACCTCTGCCTCCTGGGCTCAAGCAATTCTCCGGGCTCAAGCAATTCTCCAGCCTCAGCCTCCAGAGTAGTTTGGGATTACAGACATGCGCCACCACGCCCGGCTAATTTTTTGTTTGCTTGTTTGTTTGTATTTTTAGTAAAGACGGGGTTTTGCCATGTTGGCCAGGCCGGTCTCGAACTCCTGACCTCCAATGATAATGATCCGCCCGCCTTGGCCTCCCAAAGTGCTAGGATTACAGGTGTGAGCCACTGCTCCAGGCCTGGGCACTTTCTTTAGTAGTTTGAGGAGCAACATTTTTGACAGTGTCCTTCTGCTCAAGATTCAGATCCCAGATAAAATTAAACCATCTAGAGGGATGGCTTGATTAGCCAAACCTGGATCTCATGACCACTTCTTGAAGTGGGTAAGTCTCATAAATGCTCAGTCCTTCCACTATGCAACTGAGTGGGGTGGGTGGGAAGCCCTCAAAGGAAAATCCGGTTGTTCTTACTAGAAAGAAAAGGAAAATAGATGTGAGGCAGTCAAAATCAACAGAGGTCCACCACACCAACAAAATGTGGTGATTAAACATGGAGAGACAGAGACTAACAGAGGTACGTGAATATTGAAGTATGTCTGGACAACAGCCCAATGATGAGACCAATAAAATGGTTACCAAAATCTGGTTTTGAGTAGTAGTGTTAAATCAGACCATTTAGTAACCATTTTTTGTTGCAAGGTTTCTAGCACTGCCCAAACCCTGAGTGGTATATGGATAACTGGTCCATTATGTATCTCTTTCCAGTCAGCATAATTTATCCCCCACCTATATCCTCTTCTGACCACTCCTACTTCCTTCTCTTTTTCAAAATCTAAACTCTAAGGCTGTTTCTTCAGCAACTTCTTTGTTTAGATTGGAAGATAAATCAAACAGCATGCGATGTTTTACTGACTTTCAGTATTTAACAGAGGTGATTTAATTTTTTTTTAAATCCAGAGTCAAACTTCTTTATAAGATGAAGGAGAAAAATGTCTTATAAAATGCATATGTGAAGATGCCTTCTGACTGCTTTCTCATGCAGACTTGTTCTAGTCTTTAATCAATCTTCCTTGTAGACACTGTGGAGATGAAAGATGGTTCTCCACTTCTACTGAAAGTACAAATCAGGCCGGCATTTTGAAAAAGAGACAGGTTTATTCATCGCTGCAGCGTTAGCTGGCTTTGTTCCCTGTACAATTTCACTTTTGGTTATTAAAATATTCACTGTAAGAAATAAATTTGTAACCCATTTCTCATATTACCTACACACAGAAAAACAAAATTTGATATCCTGGGGTTTATTTGCTGAGGGCGCTTCCCATAAAAGCGAGTGAGTGTGCGCTGGGAAATGTGTCTGGTTAACTCTTTTATGGATAAACTTTAGTCACAATCTTCCCCCGCCCCCCTCTCGCCCCCAGCACCCTCCCAACCACCCGACTTCCCGCCTCTCAAGGGCTGGTGACCTAATAGCATTTTTCTTCGTGCATATTTTGGCGTCGCCCCATGGCCTGGCTGCCTTCGCCTGTCTGACTTTTTTGAAATTCCTGCATGTTCGCCCCAGATTAAGCCAGTGTGTCTCAGGATGTGTGTTCCGTTTTGTTCTTTCCCCTTAACGCTCCCTGTGCAACGTGTCTGCGGGGAGGAGGGCAGGGAGGGGAGAGAGGGAGGGGCAGAGGCGAGGAGCTGTCCGCCTTGCACGTTTCCAATCGCATTACGTGAACAAATAGCTGAGGGGCGGCCGGGCCAGAACGGCTTGTGTAACTTTGCAAACGTGCCAGAAAGTTTAAAATCTCTCCTCCTTCCTTCACTCCAGACACTGCCCGCTCTCCGGGACTGCCGCGCCGCTTCCCGTTGCCTTCCAGAACTGAGAAAAGGGAAAGGGAAGGGTGCCACGTCCGAGCAGCTGCCTTGACTGGGGAAGGGTCTGAATCCCACCCTTGGCATTGCTTGGTGGAGACTGAGATACCCGTGCTCCGCTCGCCTCCTTGGTTGAAGATTTCTCCCTCCCTCACGTGATTTGAGCCCCGTTTTTATTTTCTCTGAGCCACGTCCTCCTCGAGCGGGGTCAATCTGGCAAAAGGAGTGATGCGCTTCGCCTGGACCGTGCTCCTGCTCGGGCCTTTGCAGCTCTGCGCGCTAGTGCACTGCGCCCCGCCCGCCGCCGGCCAACAGCAGCCCCAGCGCGAGCCGCCGGCGGCTCCGGGCGCCTGGCGCCAGCAGATCCAATGGGAGAACAACGGGCAGGTGTTCAGCTTGCTGAGCCTGGGCTCACAGTACCAGCCTCAGCGCCGCCGGGACCCGGGCGCCGCCGTCCCTGGTGCAGCCAACGCCTCCGCCCAGCAGCCCCGCACTCCGATCCTGCTGATCCGCGACAACCGCACCGCCGCGGCGCGAGCGCGGACGGCCGGCTCATCTGGAGTCACCGCCGGCCGCCCCAGGCCCACCGCCCGCCACTGGTTCCAAGCTGGCTACTCGACATCTACAGCCCGCGAAGCTGGCGCCTCGCGCGCGGAGAACCAGACAGCGCTGGGAGATGTCCCTGCGCTCAGTAACCTGCAGCCGCCCAGCCGCGTGGACGGCATGGTGGGCGACGACCCGTACAACCCCTACAAGTACTCTGACGACAACCCTTATTACAACTACTACGATACTTATGAAAGGCCCAGACCTGGGGGCAGGTACCGGCCCGGATACGGCACTGGCTACTTCCAGTACGGTAAGTACCCCCAAGTCCGCTGGAAGCACGCGTGCACCTGGTCCCCAGCTGTGTGGCTTCTCGACGTGGCTGCCTGGGCGCGGCGGGCCCCGGTCCTCGCAGATCCGATCCCTCCCCCACGCGCCTGCAGTGGCAGCCCTGGAATCTAGTGCAAACCGCGCGTCTGGCCCCTCCTGCTTCCTTTTCACATTGCTTTGCAGTCCCGGGCGTCCCCAGTTCTCTTGCTGCGCTCCGCTCCACTCTGCAGTCCCGGTGGGCGAAGGGTGAGGAGTAAGGGACCTAGAGGGGTAGGGAGTTGGAGCGGGGGGCGCCGGGTTGTTTCACTGCTGCGCCCGTCGCCTGCTGACGTTTAGGTCTCCCAGACCTGGTGGCCGACCCCTACTACATCCAGGCGTCCACGTACGTGCAGAAGATGTCCATGTACAACCTGAGATGCGCGGCGGAGGAAAACTGTCTGGCCAGGTACGGGCTGAGATGTCTGAGGCCCCGCTCCCCGGTCTTCCTTCAGGGGGCGCTCTGGTGCCTGGTTCTGACTGCTACTGTTTCGCGCAGACAAGTGTTAGGAAGTGGGACAAGAGCTGGGAAGTGGGACGTGACCTCCTGGGCATGCTGATCTGGACGGAGAGTTAATATTTTGAAGATTTCTGTGGGTTCAGTCTCAAACTGCAGCACGAATCAGACAGGTGGAGGAAACCCTTATCCTGGAGACTGAAAGTCTCATGCTCTTTTTCCAAGATACTTAAACTTGGGAGTCAATTGTTCCAATCACTTTTTATAAAACAACTACACAGTAATTCAAAAAATTTATTGTAATTGAAGGGTGTGTTAATACCCCCTTAAAAGACTGGGGGCAAATTTGCCATCGTAGCCTCATTGGTAAAGACTAAGTTTTCCTCTTTTGTTTGAGACCACGATGAACTTGGTTGTTTTGGTATTACTTCAGCCAGAATAAGACCGTGAGCAAGAGCTTTGTTTTTCTACTATTCTAAAATAAAATAGTAACTCTGGGATTGGGGTTCTCTGAATTTACTGCTGGGAAACAGCAGAGGGAGCAAAAGATGTTTTAATAAAAATTTAATAAAAAATTTAAAGTGTAAAATAAGGTCATCAATACCCTCTGAACATACAGACACACTAAATATATTAGTAGGAACACAGTGATCTTTATTTGTACATTTCTTCCACTTTGACCCTTCATAATTCTCAGGCTAAAGGAAGTGAAGAAATCCAAGCTCATTTTCATTCCTGAGTCTTGCATCACTTACACCACTGAAATCCTTATGATGTTTTTACAGTACTGCCATTGTTTTGGGATAGTGAAGTTACAAAATTATTAATTTAAATCTGGGTATGCTCTTTTAGAGTTATTTCCTCAGGTGCAGCTTATTAACTATTTTAAAAGTTTTGTTAAATTTGAAGTTTGTAATAAACATCTATGAATTATTTTTTTAATTGGGGGATTATTTCCACTTCAGTTTCACTCATTCATATGATCAAACTTGAATTGATTCTAAACTTTACTTCTGACATTTAGATTTTTAATGCTTATTATGTTTTTACTGTTAAGATCTGTGGATTTCCATAGTTGTTATTCATTCACTTATTCACCAAATATTCATTGAGCTCCTACTACTCCAAGACTGTTCTAGGAGGTTCGGATTCAGCAATGAACAAAATAAACAAAATGCCCTAGACTCTTGGAACTGATAGTCTAGTTGGGGAAGGAGGATTGTCACTACTATATAATGGAGCTTTTATTTGTAGTTTTGTCTTTAGTTAATATTCCATGAATATAATAATTTTTCTTTTTTCAAAATCACAGTACAGCATACAGGGCAGATGTCAGAGATTATGATCACAGGGTGCTGCTCAGATTTCCCCAAAGAGTGAAAAACCAAGGGACATCAGATTTCTTACCCAGCCGACCAAGATATTCCTGGGAATGGCACAGTTGTCATCAGTAAGTAAATGGGCCTCCTGGGTACTTTTGGGTTGCTTTTCTTTTTTCGGGTGATTTTTGATATCACAAATGCAAGTCTTATTTCTTACCTAAAGGAAGAAAGTTGCTATTACTTATATTTAGAATTTTTCTGTATGTAATTTCACATAACCCATCTACTACAAGATCCTGTTATCTTTTGAAGTGGAAAATCTGAAGCCCAGCTTATTAAAGCTGTTGATAGGATACAGCAATTGACTTCAATAAAATTTACTCCAATGCATTACAGATAGGATTTCTTTAAAAGTCTATTACAGCCAAGATCATCTACAGTTAGTTAGCATTAAATAGCATTTCATAAAGACCACACGTTTTTTATCACAAGCATTCAGAAACCATTCTCAAAGAAAGATGTACATGATACACCCCATCAGCTCAGAAGGACCTTCTTCCATCTTTTAAAAGACCTGTATCAAGCCCAAGGTGGTTGCCTGTTCTATACTAAATTTAAGGATTTTCGCATAAGGTAATTCTATCATTTGCCTTAGTAACTTGCCTAGGTGTTTATTTTCAGGAAATCCTCATGTGTGGCCTTAAACTTACTTCCTGAGATCCAAGCCAGTCCTCATTGTTTTTTCCTTATGTGGGAAGATGAACAGCTCAGCACCTTCCGTTTAATGAAATAACAAAAGTAGATATGTCACTTAATTTCCTGATAAAATAGGAATACTTTATTTCTAAATAAAAGTGTGTACTATTTAAATAATAATGGTGGATAAAACATGCCATGAGTTCTCCCTTGCTTTTCACTAATGATTTTAAATATGTGAGAACTCAATTTTTAAAAATCTCATAGAAACCTTGAAAAAGTCATGTGCTGCTTTTTGGAATGAAACATCAGCAGTGGCACCAAGGGGAATACACTAGAGAACACATGGCAAGTTTCACTTAAGCACAGATAATTTATTGTCCATTTCTATTTAATATTCAAAGACAAAATGGGGTACAATAAGATAGAAAAATACTGAACTAAGTCTTTTGTCCTAGTAGCGAAGTTATACCTTACAATTTTGATAGATTTATGTCCTGGGGGAAAAAAAAACCCTAGCGTGAATCTCTCTTTTAGAAGATAAATTTGGTCTCAATTTTAATGTGAAAACAAATGTGTGAAGCCATGGGGGAAGTCATTTAATATCTTCATTGCTTTCTCTGTATGTAACTGACCACCATCTTTTTGTTTTGTGGGACATTAGACATTACCACAGTATGGATGAGTTTAGCCACTATGACCTGCTTGATGCCAATACCCAGAGAAGAGTGGCTGAAGGCCACAAAGCAAGTTTCTGTCTTGAAGACACATCCTGTGACTATGGCTACCACAGGCGATTTGCATGTACTGCACACACACAGGTATGCTGGCACCCTGAAATCCAGAACCTCAAGTCTCAGAGAGAAACAGGTCATCTACCGTTAGTTAGCATTAAATAGCATTTCATAAAGAACACACATTTTTATCAAAAGGATACAGAGACTGTTCTCAAAGAAAACTGTAGATGATATACCCCATGAGTCTAGTATTTTCTTTCCTCTCACCTCTCTTTTATAAAGCATTCAATTTGAGGTCCATGTTGTCAAGATGGAAAATAATTGGGAAAAGGCAAATGATGGCTTGATGATCCAAATTACTTTTGAAGTATTTCCAGTTATGCATGTAGCCCCTATTCATGATCACAGGTCAGTGTGGGTCCTTGTTACATTCCACAATGAAGAACAAAAATTTACTCTCTGAAAAAGTCTGAATGGTTGACAACACATGCACCCATTCTGTATTCCTTAACTGGCTTAGTAAATAACTGTAAAAAAAGATATCTCAGTTTTTTCACCTGGGAAACCATTCCTTCCTTCTGTTTTATGCTGAAAATAGAATAGTGGTTGGAGTTAGCAAATGGAGGAGAAATAAGTTTCTTTAAAAGCACTTTAAAAAGTTGTCTCTTTTAATAATGCAAGTAAGAGCAGAAGGACACCATTTCTTTCTCCACACACATATATATTTAAATCTACAGTATAATTGATGTCAGATGTTGTTTGGATGGATTTTTTTAAAGTAGTGCTGAACTAAGCAGTTTGTATGTTTTATCATTGGAAAATGCGTGTCAGTTAAAAGCTATGTCAGTATTTCCATATGAAACCCTAATTTGTAAAAGGACATTATAATTTGACTCCCGCCCAGATCTTGGCAAGGGGTAGTGAATGTACATAACTGAGGGTATGAAGGGATCAGAAGTTGGCATCTTGGGAAGCAAATTCCAGGGCTGTGGCAGGAAGCTGTTTGGTGACCTAAATGTTACCATTGCTTTTTTCTCTGAGCTTAGAACATCATAGCAATTGGAGGGGGAAAGGTTAACTTCTACATGCCCCAGGACAGTACTTACTTAAGAAAGAGGAGATGTAACTTACTCACACATTATTCATGTGTGCATATAGAGATTCCCTTTTCAGTGATCTGCAAGTCCTGTGCAAGGGACCTAGAGTTTATTTGCCCCATTTACAAAAAGAGGCACTCTGGACAGCTCACTCTGAAATATTTGAAGCCGGGATTGTAGACATTATAACACTTCTGGTTCCCCCCCTTCTTTGGGGTGACCTCATTTCATTTTATATGGTAGCTTTCTTGTTAATCATCTTCCATATATGTTCTTTTTAACCATTATTCACCAAATCTTGCATTGAGTGATTTATATATTTGTTTTTTTCATTAGACTAATGTGTTTTTCAAATGGACTTCATTTAAAGGAAAAAATAATCTCTCAATCACCCAATGATGACTCAGATTAGTTTATTGTAATGCTGCTTAAATGTATTCAAGCATAAAACTAGGTATAACTTCTTTAGATTTATACTTTTACATACTAATAACTCCTGTGTTCTGAGACAAAAATTTACATATTTAATATATACAAAACTAAAACAGTTGCATTCACCTTATTAATTTAATGTAACAGATAGTATGTATTGCTAAAACTCAAATTGCTGATTTAGAGAGCCTCAGCTAACATTCTACATTTAATTTGTTTTTATATTTTGACTTTGCCTACATGAAGTGCCTATTTGCCTTAGTAACTCTAGTTTTTGTTTGCTTGTGCAAATAATCAAAGCTTATACTTAAGTTCTGCCAGCTGATGAATTCTAGAGTGCCAATTTCAGCATTTTTAAAGCTCTTTTGTCTACTCGAAGGCAAGATAAGCATTGAAGCATCATTTAAACCCATCTTAAATGAAAATCTAATCCAATGAATCTTTTACAATGCCATGAACATTGTGGTAGCAGGAGAAGTAATAGCTAGCACTTATTGAGTATGTATTATAGGCCAGAATCAGAATTGTATGCTGGAATCAGACCAAAAATTCTTCATTTTATATTTACTACTCAACATACTGTTAAGTGATGTATGGATCAAGGTAGGAATCTAGATAATAACAACAGAATATGAGTCTCACTGCTGTGACACTGACCCTTCTGAGTTTGGCCTGTCTGTGCTATTGTGTGCTCTATGACAGCACAGTTCTCCCCTGCTCTTCCCAAATCAAGCTACAGCTAAACCAGCATTGGTAGAGCATGCTAAGGGGATTTTATTGTCTCTTGGTTGACCAAAGTGATCTTAAACAGCAAAGCAATATTGGTTGCTAGAATTGAATGGCAGTATTGAGTTAAAATGAATCTAGCATGTACTTTTCATTTAAATTACTATTGGAATAAAAATATGTTAAAACTTTTTGTGAAGAACTAATGGAATCAAGAATATACCTACAGACTCCAATCTGAGGAAACTTCTCTAGACTATAACATTCTTAAAAGCAAGGACTGTATTTGTTATATTTTTCTCCTCCCAGCCTGTAGAAGGCACTCATTTACTTATTGATGTGAATATTTTAGCAAGTGGAGTGATGTGGCATTCATCAATTTAGTCAGGCATTTACCCCTTCAACAAAATATGTCATATTTCAGTGACTGTATGAGAGAGAGTATAGTGGGGTAGTTAAGAACAGGGACTCTGGACCTTGATTACCTAAACTCAAAACCAGCTTAGCCACTTACTAGCTGGATACTCTTGGGTAAGTTATTCGATCTTAGTGTGCCTCAGTTTTCTCATCTATAAAATGGAGATAATAATAGCACCTCATGTAGTTGCGAAAATTGAATTTTTATATATATATATACACACATACATATATATATAGTGTGTATATATATATAAATGTTTACAATTGTTCCTGCCACATACTATTTAATAAATGTTAGTTATTCAAAGATACAACATAAACTCCACCCTTAGGGAACTTGCAGCCTCTGGTTAGCTATATTCTTACATAACATGATTATAATGCAGAGCAAAAAGGGATAAACACTATAAAAGCTATCCACAATAAAAAGTATCATGGATGTTCAAAGCACAAGAAGGTAATTTCCAAAAGGGGAAACTGGGGAGGATTTCACTGAGAAGAGGACATTTGAGCTAAGTTAATTATTATGTGGCCTTTATTCCTGAACTGTTAAAATTCTAGAACTTTGGTAGAGGCCTATTTTGTTCCTTCAGATTGCATTTGTTTCTGGTGATATATGACACTTTTAAGAAGTGAGGTGTACTACTACTTATATTAGTCCTGTATCTTTTTTAGCTGGAGGTGCTATAAGGCTGAGTAATAAATACTTCTCAAGGGAGATGAAATATAAGTATAGTTTTATGTCAGACTCTTGTAAGTACTAACTTAAAATTTAATTTGCAAATAATAGCATATTATTTAGCATAGTCTGACCATATACCATCATTTTAAATTTTTTATTTTGTTTATTTTAGGGATTGAGTCCTGGCTGTTATGATACCTATGGTGCAGACATAGACTGCCAGTGGATTGATATTACAGATGTAAAACCTGGAAACTATATCCTAAAGGTAAAGACCTTTGAAAATATATCATATATTGATATTGCAGATCAATAGGCCCTCTTCTCTGGATTCAAATGTTAAATAATCATGGTATTGGAAGCAATTATACATCCTCAAACTATTTATAAACAATATAATCTAACCTAATCTGTCTTATTTTAAAGAACTTCAGGGGAAAATATGCAGTCTCTTTCCATAACGTCTCCAGAGTTTAACCACTTACTTAAGTTAAAATCCCTTCCCTGCTTGATTTAGCTAAGTCCTCATTAACAATTTCCTTATTGTAGCCCTATGGAAAAAGAAATACTGAGGAACTCTTTGTGTTGCCCAGGTCAGTGTAAACCCCAGCTACCTGGTTCCTGAATCTGACTATACCAACAATGTTGTGCGCTGTGACATTCGCTACACAGGACATCATGCGTATGCCTCAGGCTGCACAATTTCACCGTAAGTGTTATTTGCTTAGCTAAGTAATTGTTGTCACAAATAATTTTTGTTCATGCCAAACATTATGCATAGAATGTATCTGTTTCTACTACTACAGCAGCTTTCTTGTAAGCAGACTGAAGGCAGAAAATGGTATGCAGTCTGATTTTATTTTTTTAAATAATGGAAGGCAAAGGAGAATGTACTAAGGTTTTTAGTTTTCAGGAGAAGCTTAGTTTTCACGGGAAGACGTAAACAGACCACAGTGTTTACCCAGAAGGCATTTGTGAAGGCCCAATATATCAAATTGCTCAATATGTAGAGTGGGTGAGCTTGTAGAAGCTCCAGTAGTTGCTTCTTGCCCCTTCCTCACAGTTCCTGAAAGAATTGCTAGGGTTCTTCAAAGTACATTTTGAAAACCACTGCCATAAAGTAAGCAACTAAAGAGTTCAGCTCCCCCTGGTCTGTACAAATCAAGATGTCATATATTTGAGTTCTAGAACCATTGATACTAGGAAAATACTCTGCAAAAGATTGAGGTGTGTGGAAGTTTCTTCATAATATTCCTACTCCTGAGACTCTTCTTTGAATGAAATATTGGAAGATACCTATTCACAGGGAGGTGCTTGGATGAAAATAATGAAAGAAAGTTGGGTAGGTTTGACTGCATGCCTGTCTGTCCTGCCCCATCTCCAGCACTACCTCCCCAAGTGTTGCTAGGTGCTAGATTATAATTACATATGCCACTTGAGTTATGCCTTCCCAACAATGAGAATACTATTTCCATTGGAATGATACTCAACACTCATCAGCTTTGCTTTGTCACTGGAGAACCACCAGTGCCACTGGATCATACAGACAGGTATAGCAGAGCTATACTAGAAACTCATAATTAATAGAAATTTCTGCCTGATACAAATACCCAGGACTTTATACATAAAGAAGCAGAGACTGTGCTTTACAAGTGTTGTCACAACATTAGAGATAAATGAAGCCTGTGATAGCAAAAGGATAGCACTGAAAAAATAGAGTCACATACATTCTTCTGAACATGCCCACAGCACAGAAAACCTGGCAGGTTTTATGGCCTATATTGTGTGGAGTTGGTTATAGTATAACCCCCGCCCCCCACCGCCAGAACACCATTATAATTTAAGCTAAAATAATTTGCACTTAAATAAACAGATTAGTTAATTTTTTCTTAATTTTTATAATTCCTTAATTTATTCATCCATTCTCCATTTATTTATTCATTTGCACTCTCATTTTTGTACTGTTTGTTGATGCCCTGAACTAGATATTACTGAATAACGCAAACATAAATAGGACTACTAATCTCTATACTGCTGTAGCCTTATTACACTATTTTCAGTTAATTACTTATGCATTTCTTTGTTTAATGTCTGTCTCCTGCTCTACTCAGTGATGGCTGTGATTTAGTCTCTTGTCCACTGTTGTATACCCATTGTCAGGTACAGGTCTGCCACCTTGCAGCCTCTCACTCACCGCTTAATGAATTTCTTTCTCAAATAATCTGAGTAAAGGCATTTTGAGTAGGGGAAGTGAGAGAATTTCACATATAACTGTAATAGAGATACAATATGAGAAGCTTCATGAGGGGTAAAATAAAATGTGGTGGGATCAGAAGGACCTTTGCTATAAGTTTGGTAACTCCCACCTATGTCTTACTGACTTCCCACTAGAAATAGGTCTGGAGAGGTCTGTTGCATAGAATGTCTCTTGCTTTTAATCAGTAGAATCCACTGAATTGGGTATTGCTAGATATTTAGAAGAAATAAAAATTGTTGTATTGCTCCAGCAATATGACTGTACAAGAGGGATTCCTGATGTGGTCACTCATATAGAGTTGATTTTTTTTTTTTTTTTTTTTTTTTTACTAGTTATTACTGACTGTAACAAACTTCAAGAGTGGTTGAAGCCGGAATGTTTATAACTAATATAGATCAGATGAAAATATGAAAAAGTGAAATTACTCATAATTAGTGATCATAATAAAATATCATACTTATTCTGAGTGGAAATATTGGGGAAAGTATAGAATATTTGAGAAAAAAAACCCCACACCTTCAGGATAATAATTCTTGCTTCTTATATTTTGACTTTCACATCAGGCCTCCCTTCCTAGGAATCAGAGTTCAGAGAGAGGAGAGGTCTCTTTGGGCTGAGTTTCAGGAGTGACTTTAGGATACATTTGAATTGAGCCTTGAAGTCTGAGGAATGCACTGGGGAGCATTAAGGAAAGGAAGCCCAGGGCAAGTCAACGTCACAGGCAACTTGCATGGCAGGAGGAAACTGCAGGGCATGTTTGGAAAAACAAGTCTTCTAGTTTGGCTAAAGCATACATTTTGTGGAGTTACGAGTTGGACAAAAAGGATGGAAAAGTAAGTTGGGGCCAGATGGAAGAGAGCCCTGAAGAGCAGGCTAAAATTTATTCTGGAGGCAGTGGGAAGCTGAAGCTTTTTGAGCAGGAAGTGTAACTTGCCTAAGGCCATCAGGTCAGTCTGGTGGCTGTGTAAGCAGCAGTGAGTGTGACTCTGAAGATTCACAGACTCTGAAGACTCTGATATCATTTATCAGTTCACGGATTGCTTTTCCTGCCAGATATTTAAGAGCATTCTGTTGATGTGTAAAAGCCACCCAGTAAATAGGTGAATAGGTGTGTGCTGTTAATGTACCCTCTCTCCTTAATTTTCCTCATTGAAACAAAATGTATGGACCAGGTGACTCTGAGGCTCCTTTCAGTTATAAGATACTATGTAAGTTTTTTTTTTTCTCCTCACAGAATTTACAGAATTTGTTTGGAAATTGATAGTTTATGATTTGAATAAGTAAATTTTTACTTCCTTACATGAAGATCTATGGTCACATTTAAAGATAGTAATATTTGATTGATTAGCTTTGGTCCAGTTTCTGCCTATTAATGTATTATTCTACATCCAAAGCCATGCTGGAGAAGGACTAATTCAAGATGGAGCAGAGGCCTTGACTCTGCTTCTTGGTGGACATGCCAACCTTGTTCCATGGAATGAATTCCCCTGGTCAGGGATGCTGGTCCCAGAAGTCCTGCTGTACTCTTGAGTGTTTCAGAAGTGGTTTCTTTGCTTCTAAATGTGAAGAGTGTAGGCATCGGGCATCTCTGCTGTTGACATAGTCACTTTCTTCAAACCATTATTAAAATGATATACTACTGCATAATTTCACAACATGATTGCTGCTTAGGTGGAGGGAAACTGTTGCATAAGGTTTTTAAAAGGTTGACTTTAAATTTGTCTGTTGTACTCATTCATTATATTATCAGGTTAACAATTTGTCTTATTTTGTCTTCTTAACCTAGGTATTAGAAGGCAAAGCAAAACTCCCAATGGATAAATCAGTGCCTGGTGTTCTGAAGTGGGAAAAAATAGATTAACTTCAGTAGGATTTATGTATTTTGAAAAACAGAACAGAAAACAACAAAAGAATTTTTGTTTGGACTGTTTTCAATAACAAAGCACATAACTGGATTTTGAACGCTTAAGTCATCATTACTTGGGAAATTTTTAATGTTTATTATTTACATCACTTTGTGAATTAACACAGTGTTTCAATTCTGTAATTACATATTTGACTCTTTCAAAGAAATCCAAATTTCTCATGTTCCTTTTGAAATTATAGTGCAAAATGGTCAGTATTATCTAAATGAATGAGCCAAAATGACTTTGAACTGAAACTTTTCTAAAGTGCTGGAACTTTAGTGAAACATAATAATAATGGGTTTATATATGTCATAGCATAGATGAATTTAGAAACAATGCTCCTACTGTTTAAATACATATGGACACATCTGGTGCTGAGAAAGAAACAAACACATTACCATTGGTGTCAAGAAATATTACTATATAGCAGAGAAATGGCAATACATGTACTCAGATAGTTACATCCCTATATAAAAATTATGTTTACATTTAAAAAATAAGTACATAACTTTCTTTCTTTCAAGTGCACAATTTCATTTTGACTTGAGTCAAGTTTTGTTTTGGAACAAATTAAGTAAGGGAGCTACCCAATCCTGTCTGATATTTCTTGAGGCTGCCCTCTATCATTTTATCTTTCCCATGGGCAGAGATGTTGTAAGTGGGATTCTTAATATCACCATTCTTGGGACTGGTATACGTAAGGCAGCCGTGAAACTGGGAAGACATTTTGATGACTGATATGATACATCCAGAGATAAAATGCATTTAAACATATTAAAGTATTTGCCAAAGATACAATTTTCTTGCTGACATAAAAATCATACAAACAAGTCCCCCCCAAACCACAACTGTCTCTCAAATAACTTAAAAAAATTGAAAAACATTTTAGGATTTTTCAAGTTTTCTAGATTTTAAAAAGATGTTCAGCTATTAGAGGAATGCTAAAAATTTTATATTATCTAGAACACAGGAACATCATCCTGGGTTATTCAGGAATCAGTCACACATGTGTGTGTGTCGGAGGTATAGTCTAAATTAGCAAAGCACATAGTATTACATACTTGAGGGGTTGGTGAACAAAGGAAAAATATACTTTCTGCAAAACCAAGGACTGTGCTGCGTAATGAGACAGCTGTGATTTCATTTGAAACTGTGAAACCATGTGCCATAATAGAATTTTGAGAATTTCGCTTTTACCTAAATTCAAGAAAATGAAATTACACTTTTAAGTTAGTGGTGCTTAAGCAGAATTTTTCCTACATTAACCAGTATTAAAATCTCAAGTAAGATTTTCCAGTGCCAGAACATGTTAGGTGGAATTTTAAAAGTGCCTCGGCATCCTGTATTACATGTCATAGAATTGTAAAGTCAACATCAATTACTAGTAATCATTCTGCACTCACTGGGTGCATAGCATGGTTAGAGGGGCTAGAGATGGACAGTCATCAACTGGCGGATATAGCGGTACATATTATCCTTAGCCACCAAGGCACAAGCTTACCAGTAGACAATACAGACAGAGCTTTTGTTGAGCTGTAACTGAGCTATGGAATAGCTTCTTTGATGTACCTCTTTGCCTTAAATTGCTTTTTAGTTCTAAGATTGTAGAATGATCCTTTCAAATTGTAATCTTTTCTAATAGAGATATTTTAATATACTTGCTTTCTTAAAAAACAAAAAAACTACTGTCAGTATTAATACTGAGCCAGACTGGCATCTACAGATTTCAGATCTATCATTTTATTGATTCTTAATCTTGTATTAAAAACTAGGCAATATCATCATGGATATATAGGAGAAGACACATTTACAGTCATTCATTGGGCCTTTTATCTGTCTGTCCATCCATCATCATTTGAGGGCCTAATATATGCCAAGTACTCACATGTTATGCATTGAGACATAAAAAAGACTGTATATAACCTCAATAAGTATTAAGAATCCCATTATTACCCATAAGGTTCATCTTATTTCATTTTTAGGGAATAAAATTACATGTCTATAAAATTTCAATTTTAAGCACTATTGTTTTTCATGACCATAATTTATTTTTAAAAATAAATTAAAGGTTAATTATACGCATGTATGTATTTCTAATAATTAAAAATGTGTTCAATCCCTGAAATGTCTGCCTTTTAAATATAACACCTACTATTTGGTTAATTTTGATGATTTTTTTTTCAATTAGAAAGCTAAAAATACTACTTTATTCCTTATATGAACATTCATCCCCCTCCTGGCACCTCTAAACACACCCAAATAACTCACAAGTACTGATTCAACACTCAGTATTTCTGAACTTCTTTGAACTATTTTGAACTTTGAATCTCTTCTCTGAATAACTGCCGAAACTCAAAGATAATGATTAGTTGATGAAGGTTATCAATTAATAAAATAACACAGACCAGTCTTACCAAACTCTAAATACATTTAAAAAAATAGGAACTGGCAATGATAAAAAGAATGTTGAGTACTGACAGGAGATTGGCTTTTACACTAAAAAGACAGAAAATGGACTAAATAGGAACATAATTTCGGAGGTTATGAGTCAGTTTACAATATGCCATATTAGTAATCTCATTCAGACCACTGTCTGGGTTAAAGATGTCTTGACCGCTGAGGCTAGCATAACATATATGAGTATACAACTTGCCTATTTCCAGAAAATCTTTATATTTTTATAGAATAACTTTATTTACAATTTCTATCATCCAATTACTCACTAGGCATTATTTGTAGTACTTTTTTTCTCTTTGAAATCTCATAGGATAGTCACACTAATAAACATTCCCAATATTCGAATTCTAGAAGAAATGCAATTCATTAAAACTTTCCTGGCACTGAGAGTTAATCTTTAGCAGATTGCATGAAAATACTGAATTCCTGGTAAGGAGATATTTTGTTTTAAAAATAATGTGTTTTGATACTAATCAGTGTATTAACTGATAACTAAAAAGTACCCTTTTTTCTATATATATTTTTTCTTTTGAACTCATATTCACAATCCACATATTCAATCAGTGAGTTAAGTCTCTTTCCTAGCTACCAAAATTCCTGGACCACTTTTAAACACTAAACATTTCATTTATCCTCTAAGCTAAAATGGTGCTGAGTTATTTAAATCTGAATGTAAAATGCATTAAATCTTAGCTTGTGGTATATAAACATTTAATTAATATAAAACTACTTGCTATAAACTAAGTAACATGTCATTTGGTGTTAGGTTTTTAATGAAGTTTTAGCTTCTCCCAAATTTTTCCGGAATGTTATTTGTAAGACGTGCAACTTTTTTGAAGAACTCTTATTTTAAATGCTCAGACATTGGCTTTTATTCTTCTTTGCGTTCTCATATTCTTTTATTATACATCTATACTATAATTGCAAGATTATATAAAAATGCCTTGAATAAATGATTTCAAGTGTCTATAGTAGTCATTTGTTGTTATATAAATAAATCATCTGATTTTCATTTTAGTTAAAATGTTATAAGCCATGGATATGGTTGGTAGTTTTTCTTAATTGCCTTTTGTACTAACAAATTGTTTAATTAGGTCACACTGGAAATTTGTCTATGATGGATAAAAATCTAGCTGATGTTTTAAGTAGACACTGTCATACATAAACTTTTATCACCATTACCAGCTACTTATAAGGACACAGAGCAGGCATTGCAAGAACAATCACACTGCTTTAATTAAGGTTTACAAGAAATATATCTGACTATAGATATAAACACACACATATACACACATTCATTTAGGCAATACATCTAATTCTAGCTACAAATTATTTATATAAAGAGACACATTGCTACCATAGTAATCCTTATTTAAACATGCACCAGATTAGCCTGAAATCTGTTAACATGAGAGGGCAAACGGGCCCAAACTTTGGGCAAGTGTTTCGGGGGAACAACTCACAAAACCCGCAAAAACAATTCATCCTTAAGGAGTCTTGCAGGTAAAACAGATGTAGACTTGTGGCTGGCAATTTGCAGATTAGAGCTGTAGAATATCAGTGATACTTGAAACCACAAATGTCCTGCCTCTGTCTCCTGCTCAAGACAAAGCATCTGAATATGCTTTTGTTATTAATTCAAAGATGATTTCCTTTGTCTCATCAGTGTACAGTGTTTCAAGCAGTGTTCATTAATTAGCTCAGTAACCAAAGAAAGGGGTGTGTAGATCTTTCCTTTTTGTCTGAAAACTTGTCTGCCTTTATGTGACTCATTTGTTAATATTTCTATTCCTTACCACAGATATTAGTAGAGGATTAACACACAGGTTGAATAAATCACTTTCATCATAGTAATTTGTAGCTTAAAATCAGAGACCTTTCCCCATACTCCTTTTTAATTTGGAGAGCAAATAATATTTATATAGAATTAGGACAATATTGATTTCCTAAAGCATGTACTAAAGAGTTCCAGTTTCACAAGATACTCAAAAAGAATCCAATATTAAGTAAGTATGGGAAATGTTATCTTTCCCATACTTTGGGAGATTCACAATACTTTTTAGCATATATAAGTGTCTGAGAAATCCTGCAGTAAAGAAACCACTTTGTTATCTAGTGTTTCTTAAATTTGTTTTGTCACGAGTCTTTTTTTCTAATAGCACTTATTATCCTAGTATACAATTTTTGCTTGGAAAACTCTGGGATACACCATCTTAAGTAATTTTAAATTTGTAGAAATGAGATCATTTGGAATGTATTTAAAATAAATGTGGCAGCATTTGAGCTATAGGACATAAGGATACTGGATATCCAAAACTCACTAATTTACTGCCTGCTTAACTTTCTAAAAAACTACAGAACATGGTGAAATAGGACCTTTTCAGTGGAAAGGATTATTTAACTCTCTAAACCATGTTCTATTTTAGAAAAAAATATAGGTCTTCCCTATTCGTTAGATAACTTGAATGCTTTTAGGTACCACTTATTAAAATCTCTTCCCTCACAAATCTTAGTTGTTTATAACACTAGGGTAAAACAATCATTTTCTTCATGGTTCATTCATTTTGTATACTTAAAATTATGTTATGCATAATTGCATAACTTAAGTAATTTTCAGTTAAAGTTTTGTACTTCCCATTGTGGGCAAAGAAAAATGGGACTGGAAATAAATGACTTGGAAGGATGTATTCATATATTTACAATTTGCTACCAATAATTTGTTTGTTTCTTAATTATGGGAAGTAGGCACAAAATTTGGAGAGAGAAAAAAATAGAGCTACATAACCGAAAAGAGAACCATTAAAACAATTACCAAGAATATGCCTGTGTCACTGTTAGAAACAATATTGCCAGTTCTCAATTTACATACCAAGTCAAACCAGAGCTCCTGACACAATTGTATAAGGAGGGGCTAAAGACAAATTTAATGATAGAGCCTGATAAGAGATCGTTTGTTTGAAAAAAATGAATCAAATTATGTTGGGTCTTCATATAAATGTCTTTAGTGAATTAATGCATGAATCTTGAGTCTGACAATTTGGAGCCAATATTACCAGCTAGTCATTTGCAAACTGATGAGCTAAACCATTGCCATACAGCTAATATTGGAGTCAAGAATTTTCAATTATTTTTGACATTATTTTTTTAGAATGATGATATTAGTAAAAACCCTTTTAAACTGATTTATAGTTGGGTTGGTGCTGGGGCTAAGAATCGTGAATAAAAAACAACCTGGTAGCTGTGATCACTTCACGTTTGTTTTAGGATTCTGGTTTCTGCCGACGCATATATCTTAAGCTTGCCTGGTCAAAAGAGGAATTTTGGGTTCATGTAACCAAAGGACAAGGGTGGAGTTTGCTGCAGGAGCAGATGGAACGAGGAAATCAAACACCAGCAAGATCATATTCTTGCTGTCTATTCTCTGTTTCTTTGTGAATCAACTTTATTTTCTTGGTTTCATTGAGGTTTCATGAAGATGCAACCCTGGTTGCCTGCAGACCGGGGTACATATGTACACAGCTTATTGACCAGAAAAAAGCGGCATTAACCTGTGTTCCAATTTGAAAAGCTCAGGGGAAGGTATTTCATAAGCTCAGTTTGTGTCATTTACCAATCTTTGACCCAGTCGTTGTAGATACTACAGCTGATACAAATTGAGTCAATTGCTCTTATTTTATTAATCACTGAAGTAAAAAAGGTGAGGTCAAGTAAGAGGATGCTTCAATCCAAATCACATGACTGCATTTTGGCTTATGTGTGGGTGTGATGGGAAAGTGGAGGAAAGGAAAATGATTCCCCAGATGGGGGTAAGTTATTATGGATATTGCCAATGAGAAAATTACCAGGACCATCAAGCCACCATGTTTACATCCAGCAAAAAGATTAATAAAATCAACATCTACACAATCCAACTCAAAATATTTCCTTCCAGGCTGCTCACCTACCTGATTTCTGTTAATAACCCCCTTATTCATAGTATCTAAGGCCTGACTTTCTCTCCAGAAAGAACTAATACCACCATCTTCTCTACTTTTATATTACTTTCCTCCCCGTTTGCAGATCTAACTAGCCTGCTCATTCCCACCTCGTCTTCTGTGTTTCATGAAGTCTTAGTAGGGCATTTTAGGAGGAAAGCCCATTCTTAACACGTGAGAGAAGATCCAAGTTCCTTCTTATTCAACATGTCACATTGGAGTTCCAAAAAGGAGGGTCAAGGCAAATAGAAAAAGAATAAGATCAAGAGAGAACCATTCTTTCAAGCTTTTGCTTCTACAATTGCTACTCTTTCCTACTGACCACCTTCACCATCCCTCTACCCTGTTCTTGGTCTTTGACCATTAATGCGAGTCTCCCTCTGGAAGGAGCACATTAGGGTACATTGCACTCTTTACTTCTGTTAGTTATCGTGTACTTTTAACACATTTACAGACACTATAGAAGGAGTACAGTCCAAAGGCCGGGTAGAGGGGAAAGGAAAACTTCAGAGAACAGTGCAGCAAAATACCCATGTTCTTCAAGAATTGCAGAGAAGTTGAATGAGAGTAACAAGGGAAGCTTGAATGAGAGTAACAAGTAGTCAGCTATATCCATCCCTCTCCCAATATTATCTCTTGCTACTCTCACCATTCCTTTTAATTAGGGGTATAAAAAAATTTACACATAGTTTTTGCTGGGGTAAGGTGGGAGATGTGTGCGGGAGTGACAACTCATCCCAGGGGTTCCTAAACCTGAGTCTAAGAATATCTGTGACTACATTAAATTTGCACTGCAGATCAGAGATGTAAGGGGATGAGTTCAGAGGGATGGGATAAAAAACACATACATGGTACAGTTTCCTCACTAATTTAGGCAACCTGCTCTCTGGGAAATAACAGACCTCCAACCTCAAGAAAATAACTTTCTCCAAGGTCTAGACTGACCAGAGATGCCTTTTAGTCCACAGGGAGTTACCCTGTTATTCTTTCAGAGTTTGAGAAGGCTTGTCAGGAGTGAGTCTCACAAAGCCTTGTTGCCCCATCTCCTACCATTTTCTCTGGGGGAATACTTCTGAGTAAAAGAGACTTGGAAAAAAACGACATATTCTTCTTTTCTCTGTCCTCATGTTTAGGGTTTCACAATTTAACTACAGGGGATCCTCTGGCATTCTTTCTCTTTCAATGACCTGGCAACATGAGGCCAGTGGGAATGCTTTAACCTCAATGTTGGTCTATTTGAATTTTCTAGAAAAATCTAAGAATTGGATTTTCCCCATCAGAATATTTCAGATCTTCATCCTGGTTTCACTGAAATAATTTTAGTTGGTTGGCATAAATAAATAATGCTCATTTCACTGAGGTGCCATGCTACCAGTGCTTCACACACACAGTCAGTTCACAGAATCACAAATTTACCACTGTTTTGGGGCTTATCTAAAAAATATTAAATCAAATGCTCCAACAACATGAGAGGGCTAATTTCTACAATGCAGTCCCATATAAAATAACAATGACAACATTTTTAGAAGCTGGTTAAGGGGAAGTGTGTTAGCTTTTGTGAGAGAGCCCAGATATATAACGATAGGTATTAAATATTTAATGAGTTGTTGCTATGTTCTAGACATAGGGCTTTATACACACACACACACACACACACACACACACACTATCTCATTGTCTTCTCACAGCTATGAAGTAGGATCTATTATTTTCTTCATTATACAGATGACTAGGAGGCTTCAAGAAACTAAGCCATTGCCCAAGTTATGACAATTCCAAAGAAAACCCAAGGAAATCAATCAAATATCTTAGAATGAATATAAATCCAAAAACTAATTATGTAAAAGATACAAAAATTTTCTTAAGCCAGTAATAACCAATTAAAAACTGTACTTTTCAAAAGATTTTGTTTATAACTAGAAATAATCTTGACATGGTGCTCATGTGAAGAAAACCCCAAATATTTGTTGAATAGAGAAGTGTACTATGTCATTCTATAGGAAGACTGAACATTGCAAATAAATCATGATTTAAATAATATTACCCTATAATGCTACCAAGAAACTGAGAGAATAACACTTTAATAAACTGCTTGAGGTTAAATGGACATCATTTTTTATGTAAATAATTTGACAATATATATCAAGAACCTTAAATAATTCCTCTTGGGCAATAATTACACTTTGAGGAACTTCTCTTAAGAATATAATCAAGGCCAGCAGACATGGTGGTTCATACCTGTAATCTTAGCACTTGGGGAGGCTGAGGAGGGAGAATTGCTTGAGTTGAGGAGTTCAAGACCAGCCTGGGCAACTCTGAAAAGACTCTGTCTCTACAAAAATTTAAAAATTAGTCAGGAGTAGTGGTGCATGCCTGTAGTCCCAGCTACTCAGGAGGCTGAGGTGGGAGGGTTGCTTGAGTCTAGGAGTTGGAGGCTGCAGTGAACTGTGATTGTGCCACTGCACTCCAGCCTGGGTGACAGAGCAAGATCCCGTCTCAAAAAAATTTTTATATGTATACATATAAAATTTTATAATATAATCAAATATACAGATAATCTTTATCTCTACACAGATAAATATTTATGAAGCATAATCAAACCAGTTTAATCATTAGAAATAACCCATGTAAATAATTGTTAATTTTCAATCCTACCGTAAGAATTATGGTGCAGCCTCTAAAAACTCTGTTTTAAATTTGGTGGTATGAGAAAATGCTCTGCTGTAATATAACAATAGTAGTATTGGTTTACATTTTTCTACATGTGTGTTTTGAATGCATTCATATCAAAAAAGAGACTCACAGACAATGCAACAAAAGTTTAGTAGTGTTTAAGTTTGAAGCCTTGGATAATGAAAGATTTTATTTTTTCCTTCATATTTTTTCTGCATATGATGAATTTTCTCTGGATAGCATGCATTATTTTCTAATGGAAATTTTCAGACATATAAACATTATAATAATCTGTTGAAACTTCATGTACACATCACTCAGCATCAGCAGTTATTATCAGTAGTTATCAGCTGATTATTCCTTATCCACTACTTCTCAAGCCCCATGCTCATTCTGTTATTTTAAAGCAAATCCAAGATATCATGTAATTTTATCTAAATTCCTCGGTCAGTATCTCTAAAAGAGTAGGAATCTTTCTAACAGAATCACCATATCCTTATCTCACCTAAAAAAAGTCATAATTCTTTGATATCATCAAATTTCTGGTTAGTATTTAAATTTCACTAATTGTCTCAAAATCATTTTCTTTTTAAAAAAAGGTGGTTTGCTTGAATCAGGCTCAAACAAGTTCTACACATTGAATTTGGTTATTATGTATATTAAGACTCTTTAAAATATATAAACAGATGTTTTCCTTTTATGATTTTTTCCTTGTCTTCCTATTAATGTGTGGGGAAAAAATAGGCATTATATCTTATAGAATTCTCCACATTCTGGATTTTGCTGTTATATCCTGTGATGTCATTTAACACATTCTTCTATTCTCTGTGTTTACTAGTTTAAAAAGTCATATTTAGAGGCTTGACCAGATGTAGATTAGGTTTGATTTTAGGAAGCAATGAGACTTGGTGGTGTGGTGTTGGCCCTCATAATTATATCACATGAGGAAGCCCATGATGTCTCTGGCTATCTTTTTGTGATGTTAAGAATGATCAGTGAGTTGAATGTTGTCAGTCCGATCCATCTACTATAAAATTCCCCATCAGAGTTTCACTTAATCATTTTAGCAGCCATTAATGAACATTGCTAGATTCATTATCAAAATCAGTATTTTTTTTTTTTTAAAGAACTGAGAGCAGTCCAGGAGTGGTGGCACACACCAGCAATCTCAACACTTTGGGAGACTGAGGAGGGAGGATCACTTGAGGACAGGAGTTTGAGACCAGCCTGTGCAAAATAGTGAGACCCTCATTTGTACACACACAAACACACACACACACACACACAACTGAGAACAATCCAAATGGCATATGTTTTTTCATTTGAGCTGGACTATTTGTTTCTTTCATTAATGAGCTTCATTAAATAACCTGAAAACTTGATAATAAACCTTTCCTTTTCTTCTGATAGTAATTTGAGATAGTTTTGGAATCTCATGAAACATAGTCAAGGTGCTGTGCTCTTTCATGAGAAAAACCAAAACATTGTTTTTGGAGCTGTTTTTGTCATGTGCATGTGTATTTTTCTCCCATTATGGTCAAGTGTAATTTTAACCTTATACAAATGATCTGTTGACTTGAAATATCATGGGAAAACTTTGACCTAGAACATTTTCAAAGAGGTTACTGGAAAGACAAGAAAGCTAAGGACACTTGGCAAGGTAGTTATATTACATGCTTTACATAACATTCTTCTTCCTCAGATTTTTCAATTTTAAATTTGGTTTCTCAATTTCCTGTAACTAAATTTCAAGCACCCTAACTGACATTTCAGTCCTTCCTTTATCTGGTCCCAATTGTCCTCTTCACTGGTTTCATATCCCATTGATTTTCATGTATTCTTTCCTCTGGCTATTCTAGACAACTGACTATTTCCCTTAGACCTCTTATTTCCCCAGGAGTAAAGTACATGCCCTGTGGACACAGAGGGACTTTACCTTTCTATCTCTGAAGGTGCTTGATTCCTTTTTATAGATTCACATAGATGCACCTTCTCTTATTTGACTTGTAAGGGACAGCTACAAGTCTAACAAGACAAAGTGTTTCTTGGCTAACACCTTGTCTTCTTACTTTTTAAACAAAATTAGGACCTTAATTTCCTTTTGGGAAGACATATCCCACACATGGAATTGTTAATCATGATGTTCCACACCAAGCAATAAATAGCTCCAGGTTTAAAACTAGAAAAATTAAATAGTGCTTTCTCCCTAAACTTTTAATTCTATGTAAGTGACTAAAAGATTGATAACGGTTAGGAATGTTTATTGGCAGCCAGATGCGTTTCTCAAGAATTAGTGGCTGATATTTACTGAGTGCTTGTCAAATTGCTCTAACCGTAAAATTCTACTTGCAGATGTATCAGGGCTACATTTTAGTATTTATTTGATTGTTTTCTAGCTGTTTCCCATCCTCTCTTCTTTCTTATTTATATTCAGCTGGTCATTGTTCTACCCTAAGTAAGTTCATAACCACTCAAGAACAAAGATTCAAAAAAGATCAGCCCTAAATTGCCAGACAAGTTCTTATGACATACTTGTAGGACTGTTTTTTCTGTCTCTAAAACTAAAACTGGGAAAAAGAGAGAGAAGATAGAATGGGCAGTCAAACGAGAGAGGGAGAATGGACAGAAAGAAAATGGACAAGAACGTTCAGAGGTTTGGGGACCGGAGTGAAAGATTCTCTAATTTTTTCACCTATGAGAAGCCTGTTATTCAATACTCTTGGGCAGTTTGAGTCCTGAAGAAAGTGGTTAGGGAATTTGGATACCTTAAATAAAGATGAAGGCATAAACAAAACAAAACTCTTACTCCTTGACCAAACAGGAAACAAATAAAATTAGTGGGAAGTTCCCCTACAAATAAAGAGAGGTAACTTCAGTGTTAATTTTATTTCTTCCTTTCACTGGTTTCAACTTTCACAACACCATTAAGTGAAAATGGTAATAGCAACCATCCTCATTGTGTTTTTAATTTGCAACATGTCGCCATTAAATACAATATTTGCTATTTGTCTAAGACATCCATTTTCATGTTGAGAAATCATCCTTCTTTCCCTAGATTTTTAATGCTTTTCTTAGAAATAAAAACAGATTTTACTAAATATGTCTTGTTTTTTTATTGGGATGAAAAAATATCTTTTATTGGTTTTACTGGAATGATATATTTAATCAAATTTACTTTCTAAAATGTAACTAACACGACAATGCTGGACAACTTTTAAAATTGTATAGAATTTGGTTTTCTGTATTATTTACATCTACATTTACAAATGATTGGACTCCTCCCACCCCCACAATCTTTGTTAGGTTTTAGTATCGGGATTATCCTAGCTTCAGAAAAGCGTGGCTGCTATGGTCTGAATGTGTTTCTCTCCTCAAGCTTATACGCTGAAATCCTCACTCCCAAGGTGATGATATTAAGAATTGTTGGGAGGTGATTAGATGACAAAGGTGGAGTGCTCATGAGTGGGATAAGTGCCTTTATAAATGAGGTCCAAGGGAGCCTGTTTGCTCCTTCCACCATGTGAGACCTCAGCAAGAAGGCATCATGAGTGAGGAACAGGCCCTTACCAGACACTAGATCTGCCAGAAACTTGGTCTTGTACTTCCCAGCCTCCAGAACTGTGAAAAAGAAATGTATGTCATTTACAAGCCACTCAATCTATGGTATTTTGTTACAGCAGCCTGAACAGGCTAAGACAATAACAATTGTCAACACCAAAGTTTATTCAAGTCTATATCCTAGCTTCATCACTTATTGGCTGTGTGATCTTCAATAAGTCATCTGACCCACAACGATTTGGGTGGTATTACAGAATGTAAATGTCATAAGCCTTCATAAGGTAGAAATGACATAACTAACAAATTTGAGGGGAAAGAATGAAAAAGTGTGTTCTATTTCTTCATATTTTTAGAGCTGGGGTCAAAATATGCAATTTAAAGCAAATAAATATATCCATTTGCCTATTCTTACATTTATCAATATAAAAATAAAATCTAAGAAACATAATGCTGCCAACTAATAGTAGTGGAGGAAAGGAAGCTGAGAGAAAGATAAATATATTAATTTAATCATTACTCAGAAAAGGCAGTAAAAGGTACTATCTATAGCAGGCATCAATAAATATGAACCATGAGCCAAATCAGGCTTACCACCTGATTTTGTAGATAAAGTTCATTGAAACACAGTTACAGTGTCTTTCAAGCCAAGATGGCAAACTAGAAACAGCTCATGTATGCCACATTCATGGACAGGAAACAAAAGGGCTAGTGAACACGGACCCTGCAGGCTGATGATCTGAGAAACCACATTGGGGACCCAGCAAGTCAGCAGGGGAACACAAACAGCAGAGAGGAGTGAAGCTGGGCACCAGCCCGTCTGGGCTTAGCTCAGAGCCAGCAGAACCTCTCCAATACAGGAAAGGTGAGAGAATGAGAACCCCTAGGGGGATTCATGCTCTCCACAGGAACTGTGCAAGATGGATCAGGAGAATCTCCCTGGACCTCCCAGAAACCCCTACCACATTTTCAGACTGAGGCAGCGAGCCACTCAGATGTTTTGTGGGGGCAATAGTGAAGTCCAAAGAGACCTCTGCAAGCTTTGGGCCCTGGAGCAGATCAGTATCAGCTTAATAGCCCCAACAGAGGCTGCAGTTGTGGTGCCTGGAAGCAGTAAGATTGCTCCATCTCACACTGCTGGATGGGGCTTGCTGCCAGCTTCTGGCCCAGCAGTTCTGATTCAGCCTGAACTTGGCTGGCCACTCCAACTACCCCGCCACTTGAAGTCAAGTGGGCGATGCTTGCTAGAGCTTCCAGCACAGTGGTTCTGTTTTTGTGTGAACTCAGCTGGAGGGTACAGCTTCCTGATGTACCAGGAAACACTTGGGTGGCAGGGCATGTGACTCCACCTACCCCCGCCACTGATAGCCAGGAGGACAATGCTTGCTAGAGTTTCTGGCCCAGGGGTCCTGCTTCTGTGTGAACTCAACTGGAGGGTACAGCTTCCTGTTGTTCTGGAAACTCTTGGACAGCAGGGTGCATGACACTCCACTCATCCTCACCACCGGTAGTCAGGTGGGCAACACCTGCTAGAGCTTCCAGCCCAGCGGCCCCACTTCTGTGTGAACTCAGCTGGTTGGTACAGCCTCCTATTGCCCCAGGAAGCACCCACATGGCAGGGCAGGCCAGCCCACCCACCCCTGCCACTGATAGCCAGGTAGGCGATGCCTGCTAGAGCTTTTGGCCCAGTGGACCCACTTCTGCATGAACTCAGTTGGAGGGCGCAGCTTCCTGTTGTCCTGGGAAACACCCCAATGGCAGAGCACAGGAACCCACTCACTTCCACCACTGGCAGCCAGGCAGGTAACACCTGCTAAAGCTTCCGGCTCAGAAGTCCTACTTCTGCATGAGTTTGCCAAGCAGTGAAGCTTTGTCTTACCCTGGAAACATCCAGAGGGCAAGGCAGGCAACTCCATCCAGCCCTGCCTCCTATAGCCAGACAGGACACACCTGCTAAAGCTCCCAACTCAATCGTCCTGCTTCCACATGAACTCTGTGACCAGGCACAATCCTGTGTTTTCCCAGGAAGCACAGGGACAACAGATGAGGGCTGACTGGGCAAGGACATAGCTTGTCTGCCAACTGTGGCCCCTGCCTGAGCAGTCCCATGGACCAGGATACCCAACAAAAGAAACATGGGCATGGAGACAGTAATTGCAGGGGACTCCTCCAAGGCCCAGGAGCTGACTAGAATCAAAGCAAGCCAGCCAAACCCACCTTATACCATAATCAAATCCCCAAGGGAATCAAAGAAAAAAAAAAAAAGCAAAAAATCCATCGAAAAGACAGCAGCTTCAAAGACTAAAGGAACATCAGCCCATACAAATGAGAAATAACCAGCACGAGACCCCTGATCACTCAAAAAGCCTCTTTCCTCCAAATGACCGCACTATTTGCCCAGCAAGGTTCTTAACTGAGTCGAAATTACTAAAATGGCAGAAATTGAATTAAGAATATGGATAGTAATGAAGATCATCGAGATTGAGGAGAATGTCGAAACTCAATCCAAGGAAGCTAAGAATCACTGTAAAACGATACAGGAGCTGACAGATGAAATCGCCATTATAAAAAAGAACTAAACTGACCTGACAGAGCTGAAAAACATACTGCAAGAATTGCATAATGCAAACACAGTGTTAAAGCAGAACAGACCAAGCTGAGGGAGGAATCTCAGGGCTCGAAGACCGGCACTCTGAAACAATTCAGTTGGACAAAAATAAAGAAAAAAGAATAAAAAAGTAAAAAGCAAAACCTCCAAGAAATATAGGATTTTGTAAAGACACATAATCTACAACTCATAGGCATCCCTGAAAGAGATGGGGAGAAGGCAAACAACTTGAAAAACATATTTCAGAATATCATGCATGAAAACTTCTCCCACCTCACTAGAGAGGTAAACATTCAAATCCAGGAAATGCAGAGAACCTCTGTGAGAGATTACACAAGACCACCTCCAAAACACCATTATAATCAGATTCTACAAGGTCCAAATGAAAGAAAAAATGTTAAAGCCAACTAAAAAGAAGAGGCAGGTCATCTATAAAGGGAACCTCATCAAGCTAACAGTGGACCTTTCAGCAGAAACCCTGCAACTCACAAGAGACTGGTAGTCTAATTCGGCATTCTTAAAGAAAAAAATTTCCAACCAAGAATTTCATATGTGGCCAAACTAGGTTTCATGAGTGGAGGAGAAATAAGATCCTTTTCGGACAACCAAATGCTGAGGGAATTCATTATCATCAGACCTGCCTTACAAGAGCTTATAAAAGGAGTGCTCGATATGGAAAGGACTGTCACCAGCTACTACAAAATCACACTTAAGTATACATACCAGTGACACTACAAAGCAACCACACAAAAAGTCTGCATAATAACCAGCTAACAACATGATGACAGGATCAAATCCACACATATCAATATTCACCTTGAATGTAAATGTGCTAAATGCTCCAATTAAAAGGCATGGAGTGGCAAGCTAGATAATGAAGCAAGACCCAAGAAGGGTTTTCAAGAAACCAATCTCACATGCAATGATATCCACAGGCTCAAAACAAAGGGGTGGAAAAAAATCTACCAAGTAAATGGTAAACAGAAAAAGCAGGGGTTGCAATCCTAATTTCAGACAAAACAGACTTTAAACCAACAATGATAAAAAAAAAAAAAAGATAAAGAAGGGTATTGCATGATGATAAAGCGTTCAATTCTACAAGAAGACCTAACTATTTTAAATATATAGGGAGCCAAAACAGGACCACCCAGACTCATAAAGCAAGTTCTTAGAGGCCTACAAAGACTTAGATTCCCACACAATAGTAGTGGGAGACTTCAACACTCCACTGATAGTATTAGACAGATTATTGAGGAAGAAAAATAACAAAGATATTCAGGGCCTGAACTTAACACTTGACCAAATGGACCTAACAGACAGAACTCTACACCCCAAAACAACAGAATATACATTCTTCTCATTGCCACATGGCACATTCTTTTCATTCTGAAATCAACCATACAATCAAACATAAAACACAATACTCAGCAAATTAAAAAAAAACTAGAATCATACTAACCATACTCTCAGAATAACAGTGCAATAAAAATAAGAATCAATACTAAGAAAATCACTCAAAATCATACAATTACCTGGAAATAAATAACCTGCTCCTGAATAATGTTTGGGGAAACAATGAAATTAAGGCAGCAATCAAGAAATTCTTAGAAACTAATTTGAACAAAGATACAACATACTAGAATCTCTAGGACACAGCTAAGATAGCGTTAACAGGGAAGTTTATAGTACTAAATGCCCAATTAAAAAGTAAGAAAGATCTCAAATTAACAACCTAACATTACAACTGGAAGAACTAGGGAAACAAGAGCATGCCAATCCCAAAGCTAACGGAAGACAAGAAATAACCAAAATCAGAGGTGAGCTGAAGGAAATTGAGACATTAAAAAATCATACAAAAAGATCAATGAATCCAGGTTTTGGTTCTTTGATAAAATTAATAAGAGAAATAGACCACTGGCTGGACTAATAAACAAAAAAGAGAAGATCCAAATAAACACAATTAGTAACAACAAAGAGGACTTTACCACTGACCCCACAGAAATACAAACAAACAAACAAACAAATAAAACCCAACAGAGACTACTATGAACACCTCTATGCACCCAAACTAGAAAATTTAGAAGAAATGGATAAATTCCTGGACACATACAACCTCCTGAGATTGTATCAGGAGAAACTGAATCCCTGAATAGACCAATAACAAGTTCTGAAATTAAATCAGTAATAAAAACCAACCAACCAAATAAATCCCAGGACCACATGGATCCACAGCCAGATTCTACCAGATGTATAAAGAAGAGCTGGTGCATTCCTGCTGAAACTATTCCAAAAAATTGAGCATGAGGAACTCCTCCTCAGCTCATTATATGAGGCCGAGATCATCCTGATATCAAAATGTGGCAGAGAAAAAACAAAGAAAGAAAACTTCAGGCCAATATCCTTGATGAACATAGATGGAAAAATCCTCAAGAAAATACTAGCAAACTGAATTCAGCAGCACAGCAAAAAGCTAATCCAGCCCAATGAAGTGGGTTTCATCCCTGGGATGCAAGATTGGTTCAACATATGCAAATCAATAAATGTGATTAATCACATAAGCAGAACTACAAATAATAAGCACATGATTATCTAAATAGATGCAGAAAAGGCTTTCAACTAAATTCAACATTCCTTCATGTTAAAAACCCTCAATAGATCTTTCCTGCTTTCTCTTGTGGGCATTTAGTGCTATAAATTTCCCTCTACACGCTGCTTTGAATGTGTCCCAGAGATTCTGGTATGTTGTGTCTTTGTTCTCGTTGGTTTCAAAGAACATCTTTATTTCTGCCTTCATTTCGTTATGTACCCGGTAGTCATTGAGGAGCAGGTTGTTCAGTTTCCATGTAGTTGAGTGGTTTTGAGTGAGTTTCTTAATCTTGAGTTCTAGTTTGATTGCACTGTGGTCTGAGAGACAGTTTGTTATAATTTCTGTTCTTTTACATTTGCTGAGGAGTGCTTTACTTCCAACTATGTGGTCAATTTTGGTATAAGTGCAGTGTGGTGCTGAGAAGAATGTATATTCTGTTGATTTGGGGTGGAGAGTTCTGTAGATGTCTATTAGGTCCGCTTAGTGCAGAGCTGAGTTCAATTCCTCGATATCCTTGTTAACTTTCTGTCTTGCTGATCTGTCTAATGTTGACAGTGGGGTGTTAAAGTCTCCCATTATTATTGTGTGGGAGTCTAAGTCACTTTCTAGGTCTCTAAGGACTTGCTTTATGAATCTGGGTGCTCCTGTATTGGGTGTATATATATTTAGGATAGTTAGCTCTTCTTGTTGAATTGATCCCTTTGCCATTATGTAATGGCCTTCTTTGTCTCTTTTGATCTTTGCTGGCTTAAAGTCTGTTTTATCGGAGACTAGGATTGCAACCCCTGCCTTTTTTTGTTTTCCATTTGCTTGGTAGATCTTCCTCCATCCCTTTATTTTGAGCCTATGTATTGACACCCTAACATCACAATTAAAAGAACTAGAGAAGCAAGAGCAAACACATTCAAAAGCTAGCAGAAGACAAGAAATAACTAAGATCAGAGCAGAACTGAAGGAAATAGAGACACAAAAATACCCTTCAAAAAATCAATGAATCCAGGAGCTGGTTTTTTGAAAAGATCAACAAAATTGATAGACCACTAGCAAGACTAATAAAGAAGAAAAGAGAGAAGAATCAAATAGATGCAATAAAAAATGATGAAGGGGACATCACCACCGATCCCACAGAAATTCAAACTACCGTCAGAGAATACTATGAACACCTCTACGCAAATTAACTAGAAAATCCAGAAGAAATGGATAAATTCCTCAACACATACACCCTCCCAAGACTAAACCAGGAAGAAGTTGAATTTCTGAATAGACCAATAACAGGAGCTGAAATTGAGGCAATAATTAACAGCTTACCAATCAAAAAAAGTCCAGGACCAGATGGATTCAGAGCCGAATTCTACCAGAGGTACAAGGAGGAGCTGGTACCATTCCTTCGGAAACTTTTCCAATCAATAGAAAAAGAGGGAATCCTCCCTAACTCATTTTATGAGGCCAGCATCATCCTGATACCAAAGCCTGGCACAGACACAACAAGAAAAGAGAATTTTAGACCAATATCCCTGATGAACATCGATGCAAAAATCCTCAATAAAATACTGGCAAACAGAATCCAGCAGCACATCAAAAATCTTATCCACCATGATCAAGTGGGCTTCATCCCTGGGATGCAAGGCTGCTTCAACATACACAAATCAATAAACGTAATCCAGCATATAAACAGAACCAAAGACAAAAACCATATGATTATCTCAATAGATGCAGAAAAGGCCTTTGACAAAATTCAACAACCCTTCATGCTAAAAACTCTCAATAAATTAGGTATTGATAGGATGTATCTCAAAATAATAAGAGCTATCTATGACAAACCCACAGCCAATATCATACTGAATGGGCAAAAACTGGAAGCATTCCCTTTGAAAACTGGCACAAGACAGGGATGCCCTCTCTCACCACTCCTATTCAACATAGTGTTGGAAGTTCTGGCCAGGGCAATCAGGCAGGAGAAGGAAATAAAGGGTATTCACTTAGGAAAAGAGGAAGTCAAATTGTCGCTTTTGCAGATGACATGATTGTATATCTAGAAAACTCCATCGTCTCAGCCCAAAATCTCCTTAAGCTGATAGGCAACTTCAGCAAAGGCTCAGGATACACAATCAATGTACAAAAATCACAAGCATTCTTATACACCAATAACAGACAAACAGAGAGCCAAATCATGAGTGAACTCCCATTCACAATTGCTTCAAAAAGAATAAAATACCTAGGAATCCAACTTACAAGGGACGTGAAGGACCTCTTCAAGGAGAACTACAAACCACTGCTCATTGAAATAAAAGAGGATACAAACAAATGGAAGAACATTCCACTCTCATGGATAGGAAGAATCAATATCGTGAAAATGGCCATACTGCCCAAGGTAATTTATAGATTCAATGTCATCTCCATCAAGCTACCAATGACTTTCTTCACAGAATTGGAAAAAACTACTTTAAAGTTCATATGGAACCAAAAAAGAGCCCGCATCGCCAAGTCAATCCTAAGCCAAAAGAAGAAAGCTGGAGGCATCACGATACCTGACTTCAAACTATACTACAAGGCTACAGTAATCAAAACAGCATGGTACTGGTACCAAAACAGAGACATAGACCAATGGAACAGAACAGAGCCCTCAGAAATAATGCCACATATCTACAACCATCTGATCTTTGACAAACCTGACAAAAACAAACAATGGGGAAACAATTCCCTATTTAATAAATGGTGCTGGGAAAACTGGCTAGCCATATGTAGAAAGCTGAAACTGGATCTCTTCCTTACACCTTATACAAAAATTAATTCAAGATGGATTAAAGACTTTAATGTTAGACCTAAAACCATAAAAACCCTAGAAGAAAACCTAGGCAATACCATTCAGGACATAGGCATGGGCAAGGACTTCATGTCTAAAACACCAAAAGCAATGGCAACAAAAGCCAAAATTGACAAATGGGATCTCATTAAACTAAAGAGCTTCTGCACAGCAAAAGAAACTACCATCAGAGTGAACAGGCAACCTATAGAATGGGAGAAAATTTTTGCAATCTACTCATCTGACAAAGGGTTAATATCCAGAATCTACAATGAACTCCAACAAATTTACAAGAAAAAAAGAAACAACCCCATCAAAAAGTGGGTGAAGGAATGAACAGACACTTCTCAAAAGAAGACATTTATGCAGCCAAAAGACACATGAAAAAATGCTCATCATCACTGGCCATCAGAGAAATGCAAATCAAACCACAATGAGATACCATCTCACACCAGTTAGAATGGCAATCATTAAAAAGTCAGGAAACAACAGGTGCTGGAGAGGATGTGGAGAAATAGGAACACTTTTATACTGCTGGTGGGACTGTAAACTAGTTCAACCATTGTGGAAGTCAGTGTGGCGATTCCTCAGGGATCTAGAACTAGAAATACCATTTGACCCAGCAATCCCATTACTGGGTATATACCCAAAGGATTATAAATCATGCTGCTATAAAGAAACATGCACACATATGTTTATTGCAGCACTATTCACAATAGCAAAGACTTGGAACCAACCCAAATGTCCAACAATGATAGACTGGATTAAGAAAATGTGGCACATATACACCATGGAATACTATGCAGCCATAAAAAATGATGAGTTCATGTCCTATGTAGGGACATGGATGAAGCTGGAAACCATCATTCTCAGCAAACTATTGCAAGGACAAAAAACCAAACACTGCATGTTCTCACTCATAGGTGGGAATTGAACAATGAGAACACATGGACACAGGAAGGGGAACATCACACACCAGGGCCTGTTGTGAGGTGAGGGGAGGGGGGAGGGATAGCATTAGGAGATATACCTAATATTAAATAACAAGTTAATGGGTGCAGCACACCAACATGGCACATGTATACATGTGTAACTAACCTGCACGTTGTGCACATGTACCCTAAAACTTAAAGTATAGTAAAAAAAATCCTCAATAAACTAGGCATTGAAGGACCATGTTTTTAAATAATAAGAGCCATCTATGACAAACCCACAGCCAACATCATACTGAATGAGCAAAAGCCGGAAGCACTTCCCTTGAAAGCAGGCAAAGACAAGGATGTCCTCCCTCACCACTCCTATGCAACATAGTATTGGAAGTCATAGCCAGTGCAATCAGGCAAGAATAAGAAATAAAAGGCCTCCAAATAGGAAGAGAGAAAGTTAAAATATTTGTGTTTGCAGACGACATGATTCTGTATCTAGAAAACCCCACCATCTCTGCCCAAAAGCTCCTCAATATGATAAAGAGCTTCAGGAAAGTTTCAAGATACAAAATCAATGTATAAAAATCAGTAGCATTCCTATACACCAGCAACATACAAGCCAAGAGCCAAATCAGGAACACAATCCCATTCATAATTACCACAAAAAGAATAAAATACCTAGGAATACAGCTAACTATTCAGGTGAAAGAGCTCTACAATGAGAATTATAACACATTTCTCAATGAAATCAGAGATGACAGAAACATATGGAAAAACATTCCATGCTCATGGATAGAAAGAATCAATATTGTTAAAATGGCCATACTGCTTGAAGCAATTTACAGATTCAGTGCTATTCTTATGAAACTACCAATGACATTTTTGGCAGGATTAGAAAAATCTATTTTAAAATTCATATGAAAACAAAAAAGAGCCCAAATAGCCAAGGCAATCTTAAACAAAAAGAACAAAGCTGGAGGCATCACACTACCTGACTTCAAACTATACTACAGATCTACAGTAACCAAAACAGCATGGTCCTGGTACAAAAACAGACACATAGACCAAAACAGAATAGAGAGTATGGAAATAGTGCCACAAATGTACAACCATCTAGTCTTTGACAAAGTTGACAAAAACAAGCAATGCGGATAGGACTCTGTTCATAAATGGTGCTAGGATAATGGACTAGCCATATGCAGAAGATTGAAATTGGACCCCTACCTTACACCAGATGAAAATCAACTCAAGATGGATTAAAGACTTAAATGTACAAACTAAAACTATAAAAACCCTGAAAGACAACCATTCTGAACGCAGGACTTGGCAAAGGTTTCATGATGAAGATACTGAAAGTAATTGCAAGAAAAACAAAAATTGACAAGTAGGACCAATTAAATTAAAGAGCTTTTGCACAGCAAAAGAAACTATCAACAGAATAAAGAGAAAACCTATGGAATGGGAGAAAATATTTACAAACTATGCATCCAACAAAGATCTAATATCCAGAATCTATAAGGAATTTAAACAAAGTTACAAGAAAAAAAACCAAAAACCTCCATTAGAAAATGGGTAAGAGACATGAACAGACACTTTTCAAAAGAAGACATACATGCAGCCAACAAGCGTATGAAAAAATGCTCAACATCACTAATCATTTGAGAAATGTCAATCAAAACCACAATGCAATACCATCTCACACCAGTGAGAATGGCTATTATTAAAAAGTAAAAAAAAAAACAAAAAAACAATAGATGCTGGCAAGGTTGTGGAGAAAAGGGAATACTTATACACTGCTGGTTGAAGTGTAAATTAGTTCAGCCATTGTGGAAAGTAGTTGTGACAATTCCTCAAAGAACTTGAAAGAGAATTATTATTTGACTCAGCAATCTCATTATTGGGTATATATCCAAAGGAATATTAATTGTTCTACCATAAACACTCATGCACATGTATGTTCACTGCAGCCCTATTCACAATAGCAAAGAAATAGAATCAATCTAAATGATCACCAATGTTAGACTGGATAAAGAAAATGTGGTACATATGCCCCATATGACGCCATTAAAAAGAAAATGAGATCAAGTCCTTTGCAGCAATGTGGATGGAGCTGGAGGCCATTATCCTAAGCAAACTAACACAGGAACAGAAAATCCAATACTGCACATTCTCACCTGCAAGTGGGAACTAAACAATGAGAACACGTGGCTACTAGGAGAGGAACAGCAGACACTGGGTCCTACTTAAGGGCGGAGGGTGGGTGGAGGGAGAGGATCAGAAAAACTACCTATGAGGTACCATGCTCATTACCAGGAAGACAAGACTATAGGTACACCAACCTCCTGTGACAAGGAGATTAACTATATAACAAACCTGCACATCCACCCCTAAAACTTAAAAGTTAAAGAAAAAAAATTTAATGAATAATTTGTTTCCATATTATCCATAGCTGCTTTTGTGCTACAATACCAGAGTTTAGTAGCTGCCACAGAGACCTTACGGCCTGCAAAGTCTAGAATATTTACAACCTCATCTGTTACAAAAAAAGTTTGCTGACCCTTATTCTAAAGCCATGGAGTATTATTAAGTATAGTATACAAAATTACAACTGTAAAGAGAGCCTCTGTTAAGAAATGCAATTATTTCATATTGTAAAAGAATCAGTGACACACACAAAAGTTGCCTATAAAATGACAATGTGACTGAGAGCTGACTTGACAGAAACAAAACAAAGTCAGAAAACAGTGACAGGCTGGGCATGGTGGCTCACGCCTGTAATCCTAGCACTTTGGGATGCTGAAGTGGGCAGATCACTTGAGGTCAGGAGTTTGAGACCAGCCTGGCCAACAGAGTGAAACCTCGTCTTTGCTAAAAATACAAAACCTAGCCAGGTGTAGCAAGGCATGCTTGTGATCCCAGCTACTCAGGAGGCTGAGGCAGGAGAATTGCTTGAACCCAGGAAGCAGAGGTTGCAGTGGGCCAAAATCGCACCACTGCGCTCCAGCTTGGGCGACAGAGGGAGACTCTGTCTCGAAAAAGAAGAAGAAAAAAAAAGAAAACAGTGAGACAGTAAGATATTTTCATAGTAATGGAAGGAAATAAGTATTATTACCCTATTAGACTATTATTTAAGAATGAGACTATCACTATACAATGCTGAAAACATATGTACTTAAGAAAGTAAAAAAATAATATTAGAAAGAAGGATGGAGACAAGGAAAAACTGATGAACACAGAAACTGGTAAACGTGGGTAAATCTACATGAACATTGACTGTTTTAAGCAATAATATCTAGTAATTAAAATATTTGACACAAATGCATGCAAGATAAGAGTGGTGAAAGACTTCTGAGGCCTATATATTATTTGGTAGGCCTATAGAGTGAGATTCATTTAGATTTTAAGAAAATACATACCTTTAACTTTAAATGTTAATACCAAAAATTCCAAAATAGCAGAGAAAGAAAATTGAGAAAACAGTTGAAATGAAATTTTGAAAAGGTAGAAAAGAGAAAAACAGTATCTTAAAAATCACAATGCTTTGGAACCCATGGGATATGGCTAAAAGAGCACACAAAGAAAAAATACATACCTTCCTTAGGAAAATTGTTAACTAACTAATCTAGAAGTAGAAAACACAAATATGCAAAACAAGATAAAGGGCAAAATAGTTCAAATTAGCAGAAGTTATTTTAAAAATCAAGAGGTGCCAAGTGTGGTGGTTCATGCCTGTAACTCCAGCACTTTGGGAAGCCAAGGCAAGAGGATCAGTTGAGGTCAGGAGTTCAAGACTAGCCTGGGCAACATAGCAAGACGTTGTCTCTACAAAGCCAGATGTGGTGGCGTGTATCTGTAGTCACAGCTACTTAGGAGGCTGAGGTAGGAGGATTGCTTGAGCCCTGGAACTCAAGGCTGCAGTGAGCCATGATTGTGTTATAGCACTCACCTGGGTGACACAGTGAGACCCTGTCTCAAAAAATAAAAAATAAAATTTAAAAAAATCAAGAGGTTACATTGTTTAGTTCTGCAAATAACATATAAAACAGGGACAAAAATGGTTACTTTTAAAGAAAAATTTAAATTGAGTTCAGATTAAAATAGAAACAGATAACTTAATACAGAAAAAATAGAGTTGTCAAAATGCACCAGGCACAAATGTTCTTTCAGAGTTATTCCTAGAAATGTTTAAAGAACAACGAAAAATCATATCTTCAGTTTCATAAATGTTTAAAAGGTATCTGATAAAGCTCAATGTCTATTCTTGAACTGAAAAAAAATACATTTCAGTAAGAGGAATAGATCTTAACACCATATCTATCTAAATTTAAAAGTGAATTTCATGCTAAAAGCAAACACTAGAATTATTCCCATTAAAGTCAGAAATAAACAAGGTGGTCTAATATCATTGCTATTATTGTATGTTTTACTGGAGGTACTAACAATTCTAATTAGGCAAGATAAAGAATTATGAAAATTAGAAAGGAATAAGTAAAACTATTAATATCTTTAGATGATATAATTCTGAACCTGGAAAAACACAAGAGAAACAACAGAGGAACTATTAAAAATAGTGAGAGTTTGTAAGGTGGCTGAGAAAATTATCAGTATATAGGAGTTCATAACCTTCACATATACCACCAACAGCCAATTAGAATGTAAAAGATCAGATCACATTTATAACATGAATAAAATGAAATATTCTGTTTGAAAAAAATTAAAGCTAAAAGGCAAAAGAGAAAATGAAAATTCTTTGCAAGTCATGGTAGGCAAAAGGCTAATTCCTTTAACATATGAGGAGCTCCCACAAACCAATAACAAAAAAGATCAAGAGCCTAAAATAGATATGGTTAAAAAAAAAAGCATATCACAGAAATAAAAATACAAATGCCTATACTGATTGCTTTCACTTTAAATCAATGATGGTAAAGTTCAAATGGGCCCCAAATGCTGCCCAGTAATCATACCGTTTCTTATTTCAATTACTCTACCATACTTTCCTTAGGGGATTGATTCATTCCTTTCTATATAATCAAATATCCATCACTCTCTCTCCCATTCTCATTCTCCACTGCTACTACTCAAGCCCAAGCCACCCTATCTCTCATTTAGATTATTCTAATAGCCTCCTAACTGGTGACTACAGCTATTCAACCATATGAGTCATTGATAAACTGAAAAACTTATACATATTTTAGAAAAGCAAATATTTAACTGAGCACTTACTATGTATCAACCACTGTTCAAAATTGTCCCTAATCCACAAATCCATATTCTAGATGGGGGAGGCTGAAAACTATATAAACTTATATATGTTAGGTGATGAATGTCATAGAAGAAAAAGCAAAGAGGAGGAAATAACCAGTTGATACTTTCTAAGTGAAGTCAGAGAAGTTCTCTCTAACAAGATGACCTTTGAACAGAGATCTGAAAAATTGAGGGAGGGAGGCTTGCAGGTATTAAAGTGCGGAACATAAATTCAAGCACTCAAGAACATACACTTTAGGTATATTAATTGTGCAATTTTAGTGCTTGTAAATCTTTAAAAATTTGATAGGGCCTGACAACCTCTCCTTTATCACAGCTGGTGCCTACGATATCAACTAATTCACACCTATTTCAAATACGAGCTAAATTGCTTGCTTGTTGGTGTATGTGAAGGCTGTGAACTTCTGTCCAGACAGAGAGAGCAAAGCTAAGCATTGAGTATTCATACCATAGTCAGATGAAAAATAAACACAAATACCCTTCTCCCTTTATTGACCCTCTAAGCTTTGGCTGTCTTTACTGAAAAACATCCTTTTAATTTTATCCTGAAAACAACATGGAGAATGACTTTCTTTCAAAACAAGTTTTCCCTGAAGAGAAACACATGTTCAAAGTACAAACAACATTCCAGTATTCAGCTTAAGGCTACTTAATTTTTGCAGGATGATATCATACTTAGGCTACTGAACATGTTCCTGTACATATAATTTGTTCTACAATTCTATAGTATAGGCCCAATTCACAGAGGCAAATCCATGATTTTATGCAACTAATTAGAGAATAACAAAAAGAGATGTTTGAAATACAAATACTTCCCAGGTTACAAACAATTCCTAAAAGTAATCAAAAGTAATGACCCAACATAATTAAAAAAATAAAATTTCACAAATTGATTAAAAAATTATTTGTAAAGAAAAGGTATAAGAATAGCTAAGAAAATTTGGGGGAAAAGATTTATGGATAAACCAAGCTACTGGTTATCTGAATAAAATATAAAGGTATAATAGTTTAAAATGTAACACTGGATCAGATAAAGAGATAAGCAAAAACAGTCTCTAGGAACATTTACATGATTACATGGTGACATTTCAAATAAGGATAATCCAATTACTCAAATATAGCATTAGAATATTATTCATTCTGGACAAAATAGAATAGTTAGATTCCAACCATATATCATATATGTGTAAGGATAATCCTAACTACAGTAACAGATAAACTCCCTAAATCTCAGTCACGTCAATACTCATTCATTTTTTGCTTGTGTAAAGACTGGATGGACTTGGGAGGATCTGCTCCATGCAATTATTCAGAGAACCCGGCAAATAGAAACTTCACCATCTTCAAACTCTATCTTGAAAATTGCCTAGTATATCAACGTCTCTCTGGGAAATAATGGAAGAAGGGTGGAAGATTACCTGGAAAGTTTTGTGGGGAAGGTGAAAATCATGTAATCATTTTACCTGTATTCCACTGGCCAGAATTTGCCTAACTTTATGGAGGCTGGGAAATATTATTTGCCCAGGTGCCTAAGGAAAGAAGAAATAGATTCAGTAAGAACTTAGCCAGTTTTTAACATACTATGTCCTTCTGGTTACCAAATATCCTACCACACCTAGAACATACACCCTCCTTCCTCAACAGAGGCAATTCAAAGTTCCTTCCAGTTACTATAACCAGTTCAAACTCCAAGGTCTTCGAATGAAGCATGGTTCTTTCCATTAATTCTGGATATACCTTCTTAAACACCAGTTATAGAAATTTCTCCCCTGCCACCAGGCCCTACATACTAGGATGAGTAAGGACAAATTTATAATAGAAGCTGCCATTCCCATTAGGGAATATGAGAGATACAGAGGACACACAGTTCTGTTATAGTTACAATATCTCACTAGCAAACATTTTGAAGTCCTCTGATCCAGGAGTGAGGGCATTTCTTTGATTTTAATTTTGCTATCTGGAAGGAAGTACTTGTTCATTGTTTTTCAAAGCACTAGAGCCATCCTCTTGGAGACTCTTTTTTTTTTTTTTTTCATGATTACCATATGCCACATTTGAAATAAATGATGGAGAGTATACCCTCCTTGGGGGTTTTTATAGTTTTTGCATCCCACCTCTTCCCTGAGAAAGTTTGGGAGCCCCAAAGTACGTTTAATGATAGAACATTCAAAGGCTGATGGAGTCCAGTCTTGCAATTACTTTGGCACCAAAAATAGGCAAATGACTATAGTTTTTGAGAGGAGGGTGTCTATTCTATTACATACATTGGTAGCATCTCTTAAAGTTCTTTCCTAAATAAAGTTTTCAAGACTGCCTTGCGTTTTCCTTCCTTTGTCCTTATGCCTTAAAGGCTATCATGTTTGGAAGGAAATTGCACACCCTTACTCAGGTCTATGCTGGAGCCAGGAGTCTCAGTGGATCTTTGTACACAATCTCTTATCACTTGGGACTGGAAGCAGTGATTTTCCATCCTTTGCTTTTCATTTTTGTTTTGCTTGCAAACTAGTAAATGATTCCCACAGCCCAACACTCACTAATAACATTTCATTTTCCAGTCTTTTTTCCTAGAGTTACAGGGTTAGGAACCATGTGGCCCACCTTCCAAAAAATTGCAGATGACCATTTTAATAACTGTTTTGTCACTGTATAACATGAATCTCCAGTTTTTTAGCCCTGGCTAGTCATTTTCCTCCTGACCCTGTGCCAGACCCTATATTTTGGGCTTTTGGGCTTCTTCCCCGTCCCCCACCCCTATAGGAGTATCATTTTTCTAGCACCAATTTCTGTATAAGAATAGTGCTACCTGTACTATAACAAAAAATTCCAAACTCTCATTGGTTTAACAAAACGGATGTTTATTTGATGATCACTTAAGTCCAAATGGCTTAAGTGGAGGAGATTCTTAGTTATTTAGGCTGATAATTTTGATAATTATTCCTTCATCTTAAAAAGGCAGGCATCCATCTGAGACATAAAAAATGAGTGAGAGATACGAGATTTTATGGGCCACACCTGGAAATGGCTCACATAGTTTTCATCCACATTCCACTTAAGGATTAAGCAATTCCTAAGTCACATGACCCAAACCTAACTTCAAGAGGGGTTGGAAAATGTAAATTAGCTGTATACTAATTGGTTTGATCAAGCAGTTTGCCAATCTCTGCCAGAACACACAGGGGTAAATCCAGATGGATTAAGAGCTACATTCAGGCCAAGCACTGTGGCTCATGCGTATAATCCCAGTACCTTGGGAAATCAAGGTGGAAAGATCACTTGAGGCCAAGCGTTTGAGATCAGCCTGGGCAACGTGGCAATGTGGTGAGGCTCCATCTCTACCAAAAAAAAAAGAATACAAAATAAAAACTGAATAGCCAGGTGTGTTAGCATGTGGCTGTAATCCCGGCTACTTAGGAGGATTCCTTGAGTCCAGGAGTCCAAGGCTACTGTGAGCTATGATCATGCCACTGCTCTTCAACACAGCGACAAAGTGAGACTCTAAAAAATGAAAAAAATAAAATAAAATAAAAAGAGAAGAGCTACATTTAAACATATACCTATAAAAATACTAGAGGAAAACATGGAATAATTTGAAGATAGTAAGAATTCTATGAGGAAAGGGAGTTTACCCTACCTGCAAGCTACTAAGTTAGCCTGTGACAATTTTAGGCATGCCGGCAGAAGACATGTGGTCCTGGATTAGAGACAAATAATTTTATTAGTCATGGCAAAAACAAGAGGCAGAGTGTGAGCATGATGCTTGTGTCAGTTTCCCCATTGGGTTGGGGGTCCCAAGGACCACCCTGAGGCTCAATGATTCACTAGACTCACAGGAGGCTGGGCACAGTGGCTCACGCCTATAATCCCAGCACTTTGGGAGGCCAAGGCGGGCGGATCACCTGAGGTCGGGAGTTGGAGACCAGCCTGATCAATATGGAGAAACCCCATTTCTACTAAAAACACAAAATTAGCCAGGCATGGTGGTGCATGCCTGTAATCCTAGCTACTCTGGAGGCTGAGGCAGGAGAATCGCTTGAACCCAGGAGGCAGAGGTTGCAGTAAGCTGAGACAACGCCATTGCACTCCAGCCTGGGCAACAAGAGTGAAACTCCGTCTCTCAAAAAAACAAAGGACTCACAGGAGTCAGAAAATGCTGCTATACTCATAGTCATCGTTTATCACAGATTAAAGGATATAGATTACAATCAGCAAAGGGAAAAGGTACATGGGGCAAAATCTAGGACAAAACAGGGGCAGGGGCAAGCTTCCGGGTGTCCTCTCCCAGTTGGGTCATATGGACACACTCCAAAAATGATGTGTGAAAACATGTACTAATGTTGTCAACCAGGGAAGCTCACATGAGCCTTGGTGCTCAAGGTTTTTACAGAGGGTCAATCACATAGGCGTAAATCACTTACAGGACTGAACTCAGCTACTCCATCTCTAGCCTCCCAGAGAAAGAAATGTTCACCGTAAATAACATTGTTAACATAAACTCTCTGATCAAATCAGTACCACGTTTGCAAAAGGCTCAGAGGTCATCTTCCAGGAGCTGTCCAAGAGCCAGTCCGAAAGACAGGCCTTTCTCAGGATGTACTTATTTCTCCCAGCACAATGTGTGACAACTTCTGCAAAGTGTTGCCAACTAGGATGCTCACCTGATCCTTGGGGTCTATGGTTTTTAATGGGGGGTCAGTCACATAGATATAAATCACCTGTATAATTGACCTCAGCTACTCAGACTCCAGTCTCCCAAAGCACAGATCGGTACTCACCATAAATCACTTAGATAAAACTAGCTGATCAAAGTGGTATTAGAAGGTCCAAGGCCTTACGCATACAAAAATGCTCTTATCAGAAAGAATTGTTAGTTCAGAGCTCATCTTCCAGGAGCTGACCAAGAACCAGTCTGGAAGACAAGCATATCTTGGGAATGTGCAGAGTTTGAGCAACCCTGGCCAGCTGAGTTAACCCCTTCCTGTATACTTGTATTCTCCCAAGCCCTATGGGGGAAACACAAAGGACCATCGTTTGATACCTGTAGATTCACTGTAGGAGAGGAGTATTGAACTTGACTGATTTTTGTCCTGGAGGAGATGTTACTCATTCCTCAAGCTTGCTCAGTGCAAATAAAATCCTGAAAAATGACCCAGGTAAAAGGTGAACAGGGCTTTGAGCTCTTGGTATACTTAGCGAGAACCTGTGGAAGCTCAAGGCTTATGGCAGATTGCATTGTCCAACAAGGGTAGGCTGTCTTACATAAGATAAAACACAGATGGCAAATTGAAGTGACTGATAAATTTGGTTACATAAAAACACTTATACAGCACAAAAGATACCATAAAAATGAAACTGGGGCATAGAATATAGTAAGCCGGAATGATCATTATTTCCACTCTAAAAATTCTAATAGAAAAAATTACAAAATCATAACTTTTCTTGAATCCAACAAAGAGATGTGGTGGTCGGAAAACCAAGCAGCCAGAGATCTAGGGAAGTACAAGCACCTCCTAGGAACAAGATTTAAGAGCACTGGCTCTCTTGTGACAGAGCACAGAAGGAAGATGGTGTTGCCATAAAGGTAAGAAGTATTTGATTAAAGTTTTTGATGAACTGCTGCAGCTGAATGTAGGCTAACTTGAGACTATGAAGCCCTGAGAGCTGCCGACATAAGGGGAATTTGCATCTAATCTTAGGCTCATAGATATGAGCCTACACTGGACACTCAGGAGAAAGATGGGAGACAGGGCAGATAAAACTGTTGAGGATGTAGGCCTGAAAGAGGAGGGGCTGCTGCTGTAGGAAAGATACAAATCTCCACTAGGACCCTTTTTCCCTACTGGAAAAAACAAACAAACAAACAAACAACAACAAAAACTTAAGCCACTGGAAGGAAGGACATCAAACACTGTCACTCAGGACACAGGTGAAGACTCACTGTGACTTGTGAAAGGGTAATAGAAAAAACAACAACAACAAAAAACCCTGTATCTCTGGAAAGGGACAGAAAGCTATCCTGTGCCCAGACAAATAGACAGATCTCCTAACTGGGAAAGGGGCAAGAGACACTCCTGGAAAAGATTTATCAAAGATACAGTGAAGAGTTTTGCTGTCACAAGGAAGAGTGGCAGGATCACTGAAAGTAACAATCCCTAGATTTAGCCATGGTTCTTTAAGTATCAAAACTACAGAAAAACTTTTAAACATCAAGAGCTCAAAAAATTCTTTCCATGAGTCTTATTTTTTAAGAAATGTGCTAGAAAATAAACTTTATTCAAACAAAAAAATGACTAGAGAAACTTCAGCAATTTAGCATTAAATATATTTAATTGCAAATCTAAGATCAAAATTAAGGTGAGAACAGGGTATAATAATAATAGGTTATATGATAATGCTATTTGTTTCGTGCTGTATGTTCTGATGAATAAAAAATGATGCAACTAAAAATAGGAAGAGAAGGTAGATGAAAAGAGGAAAGTAGGAAAAACTCAGTAACTAGTATTGAAGCAACATGTGAAAGTTAAAGAATGTCATTAAAGATGGACAATACAGTTTCTAAATAGAAAATGGGCGGGGGGGGGCGTTAAGGGCATTAAAAAAGTATAAGAAACATAAACATATCAGAAACATAAACCTTCCTAAATACCAAATTTAAGATTTTGTTTTTAAAGGAGAGCACAGTAAACAGATTATGAGAAACAGACTAAATGTAATAAATGTAATAATTACAGCATAAAATAATCTGGAAGGGTTGACAGCAAACATATTCATCTTAACACATGTGAAAGGGCTTACTTCACTCATTAAATGGAAAAGATCTTCATTTGGGTTCATAAAGAACCAACTATATGCTCTATTCAAGAGAAACACCTAAAACAATTATTTAGAAAGGCTAAAAATAGGCCAGGCACAGTAGTTCACGCCTGTAATCCCAGCACCATGGGAGGCTGAGGCGGGTGGATCACCTGAGGTCAGGAGTTCGAGACCAACCTGGCCCATATGGCAAAACATCATCTCTACTAAAAACACAAAAATTAGCTGGGCGTGGTGACATGCGCCTGTAATCCCAGCTACTCAGGAGGCTGAGGCATGAGAATCGCTGGAACCCAGGAGGCAGAAGCTGCAGTGAGCCGATATCGTGCCACTGCACTCCAGCCTGGGCAATGAAGCAAGACTCTGTCTCAAAAAAAAAAAAAAAAGACTGAAAATAAAAGAATATCTAAGGTCTTCCAGGCAAATGGAAACAAGAAAGCAGAAGCACCGGCTGGGCGTGGGGGCTCACACCTGTAATCCCAGCGCTTTGGGAGGCCGAGGCGGGTAGAACACCTGAGGTCAGGATTTTGAGACCAGCCTGGCCAACACGGTGAAACACCATCTCTACTAAAACTATAAAAAACCAGGCGTGGTGACAGGTGCCTGTAATCCCAGCTAATGGGGAGGCTGAGGCAGGAAGAACTGCTTGAACCCGAGAGGCAGAGGTTGCAGTGAGCCAAGATGGCACCAGTGCACTCCAGTGAGACTTTATTTCAAAAAAAAAGCAGGAGCACAATACTGATATAATACTGATATTGGATGAAGTAGCAAGCAAAGCAAGCAAACCGTTGTAAGGAAAGATTTTTGAACTATTTTTCTCAATACATTTGTAAAAATGGAATAAAAGGAAATAAAAAGAGAAACTCATGCATCTGATTACATCGCAGAAATAAATGGCAGAAAAAGAAATAACATGATAGAAAAACAACATAAAATCACGACAATTGACAAATTGGGAAAAATATTTGCAGTATATAAAACAGGTAAAGGGCTACTATCCCTAATATATAATAAATAAACCTTAAAAAATTAGGGGGAAAAGGAAAAAAAAACCCTCACCAGTGGAAAAATGGGCAAAAAAATATAAAAAATTCAAAAAATTGATACAAAAGTGGTCCTTAAACATTAAAAATTATTCAACTATCCTCCCAAAGAGTAAGCAATGCATAGCCAAATTACACAGAGGTAATATTTCTTACCCATCTTATTGTCACAAAGAGGTCATGGGAGGTGACAGAGCCAGACTCCGCCTCAAAACAGACAAACAAAAAAACAAAAGCAAAAACAAACAAACAAACAAACAAAAAAAGAGGTCATGGGAAAATAGGCCTCTGTCATACACTGCAGTGGGCATACATACCTTCATGGAGGGGAACTTAGCAATTTTCAACAAAATTACATATGCATTTACATTCTGACACAACATTCCCACTTCCAGAAATTTACCCTGAAGACAGACCTGCAACAACACGAAATACATACTGTTTTTTCTTATATTTCCTTTGCAACACTGTTTATAATTGCACAATGTGAAAATAATCCACATACCCATAGATAGAAGAGTGGTTTAGTAAATTCTTATACATTTACCCAGTGGAGTACTACAAGACAATTTTTTAAATGAGGAAGATCTCTATGAACAAATCTGCAGTGATTGCCAGGATATATTTTAAATGAAAAAGGCAAAGTTCACGTAATCATCTAGAGACTGCTAATTTTTGCATAAGAAAGAATATGAGGTAAGAAAAATAGACATATATTTGTTCATCTGTGCAGACAGGAACACAGGAAGAATTTACCAGGGATTAATGAGATTTATTGTCTACAGGGGATGGGCGGGAATGGGGTGGAAAGAACAAACAATGGGAAAGGGGAGAGTTGCTACTCCTCTGATTATAGTATTTTGTGTAGCTCTGACTTCAGGAACAGTGTTGCCGTTTCATATACATAAAGGAAAAAAAAAACAAAACTACCAAGGATGGAGGAAAAATCATTAAAATAAAATACTCTCAGAACCATATAAATTTCACTACATTTCAAATGAAGTACTACATATACTGTAGGGAGGAGGGAAACCAGTATTCACCCAGGAAACTTTATATTATTTTTTTAAATTGAAATATGATTCACACAATATTCACCCTTTTAAAGTGCAGTTTAGTGGATCTTGTATATTCACAAGGTTGTATAATCAACGCTATCCAATTCCAGAATACATTCATCTTTCTAAAAATAAATGTCGGACTCATTAGCATGCACTCACTATTCTTCCCTCTCCCAGCTCCTAGCAATCACTGATCTATTTTCAGGCTCTATGGATTTACTTATTTTGGACATTGCATATAAGTGGAACCATATTATGTGTTTGGCTTCTTTGTTAGCATGATATTCTTAAGGCTCATCCATTCATGTTGTAGTCTGTATCAATACTTCATTCCTTTTTATGCCTGAATCCAGTCCATTGTACGTATAAACCACACTGTTTACTCATCATCAGATGATGGATATTTGGGTTCTTTTTTTTAGCTATTATGCCACTATGAACATTCACATTCAAGTATAACATGTTTAATGAAAACATGTAAGCACGTTTTCAATTCTCTTGGGAATGTATGGCTATGGGTGAAAATTCTGGTTGACATGAGACTTTCATCATGCCTATGTTGGTACATCTGACAGTGTCCCACAGGTCTCTGAGAATCTGTTCATTCCTTTTTGGCTTTTCTTCATAATTTCTATCCCATTATTGATATTCTCTATTTGGTGAGACGTTGTTCTCAGACTTCCTCTTAGCTCTTTAGGCATAGTTTACTTTGGTTCTTTGAACATATTTAAAATAGCGTTTTCAATGTCTTTTTTGAGTAAGTCTGAAGTCTGGGCTTCCTCAGGGAATTTCTATTGCTTTTTTCCCCATCAGTGCATGGACCGTTCTTGCTTTTGTGCATGTCTCAATTTTTTGTTGAAAATTGGACATTTTAAATAACATGTTACAACTCTGTAAATCAGACTCCCTTTCCTCACCACGTTTTGCTGTTGTTGCTATATTTTGCTGTTTACTGACGTTTCTGAACTAGATATGTGTAAAGTCTATATTCTTTGTTATGAAATACCTGATTCATATGCTTAGTAGTGTGCTAATAATTGGACAGATTTCCTCAAATGCCTGGAATCAATACTTCTCTTTGTATTGGGGACTCTGTGTGTTGGGGCACACCTTTAATACTTAGCCACAAGTTAACAGCTTCTCCTTAGCCTTCACCTACTTATGCAGTGCCTCAAGGTCAGCCATTGGTGAGAGTTTAGGTCCTTCTCAGCTTTTTCCTGAGTATGCACACAGCTTTATGCATGTACGTAATCTCCCTGATTCCAAAAAAATATGTCATAACTTATCAAAGTCCCTATCTTTAGTTGTTTAATCTTTCTGAACTATTTATGTGTAAGGTCTATATTCTTTGTTGTGTAAGGTTGTTGAAATCTCTGATTCATTAAGCTTAGTAGTGTGGTTACTTTTGGTTAAAAAGAGTAATAGAAAAAAAGCAATAGAAATTCCCCGAGGAAGCCCAGACTTCAGACTTACTCAAAAAAGACATTAAAGACGCTATTTTAACTTACTTACTTTTTGGTTAATTTACTGTTTACCCCAACTGTTACTCACTGCCTAAGGTAGTCTTGATGTCAAAAAAAAAAAAAAAAAAAAAAAAAAAGCCTCTAATTGTTTTTGAAAAACAATCTCTGGGAAAAAGCTTATCTCATTGGGCAAGCTCTAACTCAGATGAAACAAATATAGCATTGCAAGTTAAGTCTTCCAGTTAACCATCGGTCAGGTCAAATAATGACAGTACTCAGGGAATGTGTCTGAAGAAACTCCAACCCTGTTCTGAACTCCCTCCAGTGGCTGCCAGGCTGTTGGTTTGCACTATGATCATGGGCTGTTGGTTTTCACAGCTACCATGAATCTGGGAAGCAGATTAGAATAAGGCAAGGTTTCACAATGATCCCTGTTCTTATCAAGATTTAGATTCAAGATTTAGATATTTTTTCTTTAGTAAATATTTCTTGGATTGCTGCAAGCCTTTGGTTAATTATCTAGAGTTCTGAAAAGGTTGATTCTGATAGTTTGGACAGTTTTCTTATTGCTTTCACAGAGAGAAACATTTTTTGGATGTTCTTACTCTGCCATTTTAGCTGTTATTACCCCAAGTAACTTTTAAAGAGCTCTCAACAAATATTGAACCCTTTGGCTAGTAGGCTTCTGTTTTGCAGAGCTATCACTTAGCAATTCTGAAACTAACTTGTGTATGTATTCTAGGGTTGAACTTTCAAATATGTAAATATATCCTCGATAATGGTAATCAATTTTCTCACTATTAAAGAAGTTACACGTTAAAAGGACATAGGAAACAACTTGTGGAGGCTCCCACTGGCCAAATTAAGTAGAATTTGAGCATTAACACAATGAAGGACTTAATTTAAAATCCAAGGACTGGATTTGCCCTTCTATATTAAACAACTAGGAAACTGCACAAAGTACAGCAAACAACAGTTTTCAGACAATGTAGAACAGGTGGCAAAAGATAACCATAACTGACAGAAGAAAAACAAATGAGTTTGAGTGCTACAAGTATACCAGCTCACTGCCTGAAGTTTCCAAACTACAGTGCAGACAGAACCACCCCAAAAGAGCTCAGTGGCCTTATTGAAATTAGAGACAGACTTCAGAGTTCAGAAAAGTCAATGTGATTAGAATTTGTGAGGCAAAATACTAGAGGAAGGGAATACACAGAAAAAGTGCTCCAAAGCTCTGTAGAAGGGTTCTTTCAAGTCTTTAGTGGAAGATCAACCTGCATGAGCCGTATAAAGAATATAACTAAGACCAGGAAAAAAACTAAACACTAGAAAGGAGTAAGTGGATCTATGCCTTCCACAAGCCCAGGTATAGTTTGTGTTCTGACCAGCCATTGCGGAAAGATTTCCTGATAGACACAGTAACAGGTAGAGTTCCTAAAATGGTAATGCCTCGTAGTGGAGTAAGATGAACCCTAGACCAGGGTTTCTCAACCTTAGCACTGTTAACATTTTGGGCTATAAAATTCTTTTTTTGTGTGTTGTATATATTACAGACAGCTTAGCAGCATCCCAGGCCTATATCTGCTAGATGTAGCCACCCCCCACCCCCCACCCTTGACTATTCAAAATATCTCCAGATGATGTTGCCAAATGTTCCCTGGGGGGAAAATTACTCCAAGTTGAGAACCAATGCCCTAGACTAATGGCTCTTGTAGACCCATTCTAACAAAGCACAAACCTCAAAATGACCAATCTGATTCTAAGTAACTTCACTGCATCCCAGAAAAAGTCCAACAGTACTTGTAACAAAATCTAATAGCTAACAGCTAACAAATTTAAAACTCTTCCCTCTTAACTTTTTACTTGGACCCTAACTCCTTCCAGTTGAGGTAAAAAGTCTTGGACAGACTCAGCAGTGTGGAGGATAGTGACCCCAACTTCACAGTCTGGCAAACTCTGGGTAGGTACAGAGACATTTTCCTTTTACTTTTTTGTCAGTCTGAAATTATGTCAAAATAAAATTTAAAAGAAAGAAGTACAAAAACAATGTATGCATTTGACACAGCAAAAATAATTTTCTCTCTGCATAATCTCTTGAATTCCATTATTCTATTTATCAATTTTTTTTTTTTTTGAGACAGTCATACTCTGTCACCCAGGCTGGGGTGCAGTGGTGCAATCTCGGCTTACTGCAACCTCCACCTCCCAGGTTCAAGCAATTCTCATGCCTCAGCCTTCCGAGTAGCTGGAATTATAGATGCTGGCCACCATGCCTGGATAATTTTTTGTATTTTTAGTAGAGACAGGGTTTCACCATGTTGGCCAGGCTGGTCTTGAACTCCTTGCCTCTAGCGATCTACCCGCCTCAGCCTCCCAAAGTGCTGGGATTATAGGCATGAGTCACCACGCCCGGCTGAGTTATCTAAATTCTTAAGCTCCTGAAATAAGTAGAAACTCTTGAGAGTTTGTGAATACAGGTTAACCAGATGGCCTTCCCTGCCATTAAAGGAACTAATGTGCAGGAAACATGGATTAGCATTATTCAGTTTACCAAGAACTTCAAAATTTTTCCCAGCATAGCAAAAGTGAAACATTTGAAGGGATTAAAAAATTTCTGTTTTCCTTTTAAATAGCAGTACTGTGATGTATAAAGCAGTCCTTTCCTCAGTGAGTCATCTTACAACTTCTTTGCTTAGCCATCAGTGGAAATGTTCTTTTAATCCTACCGCCTTCAGAATTTGTTCTTAAAAATTAGAATCTATGATTCATTAAAAATTTTAAAATCAGAATATATAGTCAAAACTAGATAATATACATTCTTGATTTAATGGAAATATTTATATGTAGTGAAACATAAAACGAATTATTGGTTGTATTGCTACATTTAAACAATTTTCTTAACTAAAATATAATTAAGAATTCCAAAATTGTCCTAGACAACTATTTTAGAATCAAAAAGTACATGATCACAAGTACTTAAAACTATAATAAAATTAATATTTATTTATCTGTACATCCATAATAAAAGTTACTATTTTAGTTTGCTAACAAGAATGATTTTTAACAAGGGTGATCTGGTTTAAATAGCTATGATTTCCTATGTTTCCATTATTATTTTAAATATATATTGACATTTATTTTTAAGGAAACAACAGAGCTGAACCAGTGAAGCACATTTCATGATAAGCACTAAAGAGAAAATATGAGATCACTAAAATCCCCGAATTACTTCATAAGGGAAACAGTCTGAGGGATATTATTAAAAATCAATTTAGGTACATATTGGATTTGTGAAAGGCTTATATAAACATAAGTTGAATTTACTTAAAAAAAAAAAAAAAGAAATAGAAAAACAAACATTCTATAATTCTCCCCAAGAGATTTATTCAAATACGAGTTTAAGTAAAAGCTGCAGGGCCTGGGGTGAGAAAGCTGGGCATGGTAGTGCGTGTACTTGCAGTCCCAGCCCTTTGGGAGGCAGAGGTGGGAAGATCACTTGAGCCCAGGAGTTCGAGGCTGCAGTGAGCTGTGATTGCAATATTGTACTCTAGTCTGGGCAACAGAATGAGATCCTGTCTTAAAAAAACATTTTTTTTTAGATGGAAAAGTTCGCAGAAAGAGGCACTAATCAATCATCAAACGTAATTTTTTTCCCCTGAAACACAGCAATATTAGATTGCTGTTCTTTTCGCCTTCTGCTTGCTTCCCATGAAGGATGAAGAGGCAGCTGCAATTGCTGTTTTGTATTTTCAAGTCTTCTTGATAGCTTCTTATTAAAGTGATTCTTGAACTGAGGCTCATTCTGTGGAAAATCTAGGAAGAGAAAGCAAAAATAATAACTATATACCTAAAGAGCATATAGGAGAAGTAAATTTCATCTTTTTCAAACCAATGTTAAAAAAAGAAATTTTGTTTTCTTAAATGGAATATTTCACAATTTAAAACTGAAGTCTAACAGGGAATAGTTTGAAGTTGAAAATTTATATACAAGTAGTCAATTTTGACACACATGCTTTCTAACCCTTGTAAGTAGATGTTTATTGAGTGCCTCTTAATTTATGCTGTGCTGTCTTATTTATAATAACATAAAGAAAGGAATCACTCTGTTGTACTAGCATATAAGGCAAAAAAGAAGGGCATCATGTATTTTCAAAGGAACATCATTGGCTTATGATATCTGTGTACATGAAGCAGACGTAGCCAGAAAATTCACATCTTAGCTAAGACACTCCACTGGGTCTGACAATACTGATAGTGCTTTACTCATTTTTAAAGGCTATAAGTTGATTCCACTCCCGTCTGTTATTGAGCCAAAAGTGGTTATTACAAGGCAAATAGTACTAAGTCTACTCAAGAATATAAGACAAAGTTCTTTTTTAGTTGTAACGTTACTCTCCAGATATGAAGGTGGCAACTTGTGTTCTAGTCCATATAGTATTTTATCACTTTACATGATTTTGAACCAAGTCTTATTTGGGGAAGACATACTAGCATGAAAAGACATGAATCAATGAACATTTTAGGTGCTTACAGAACTTAGGGGACGGAATCAGAAAGAAAAAGAGAGACAAAAAAACTTAATATAGACTTATTAATCAGTCCTATAACTATGTAATTTCTCCACTGCAAGTTAGAAATCATTGTCAAAAGTATTTTTTTTTTTTTAAGACAAGAGTCTTGCTCTGTTGCCCAGGATGGAGTACAGTGGTGTGATCTTGGCTCACTGCAACCTCCGCCTCCCAGGTTCAAGCAATTCTCCTGCCTCAGCCTCCTGAGTAGCTGGGATTACAGGCGTGTGCCACTACGCCTGGCTAATTTATGTATTTTTAGTAGAGATATATTGGTCAGGCTGATCTCGAACTCCTGACCTCAGACGATCCACCCGCCTCAGCCTCCCAAAGTGCTGGGATTACAGGCATGAGCCACCGTGCCCGGCCTGTCAGAAGCCTTTTAAAGATCTCTTTATGAAAACGAATAAAATAATGTTATATAAACCAGTGCATAGTTTGGGATAATATTTACAAAACATTATCTAGACAGAAATCAAAACAACCCTTATCTTATACAAATCACATGTGCTCTAGAAATCTGTTACAATATTCAAAGAGTGCCTGTAGTGATGAAAAGTTTAAAAAAAAACTGTAGAGGATGTGCAGAAATAGGAACACTTTTACACTGTTGGTGGGACTGTAAACTAGTTCAACCATTGTGGAAGTCAGTGTGGCGATTCCTCAAGGATCTAGAACTAGAAATACCATTTGACCCAGCCATCCCATTACTGGGTATATACCCAAAGGATTATAAATCATGCTGCTATAAAGACACATGCACACGTATGTTTATTGTGGCACTATTCACAATAGCAACGACTTGGAACCAACCCAAATGTCCAACAATGATAGACTGGATTAAGAAAATGTGGCACATATACACCATGGAATACTATGCAGCCATAAAAAATGATGAGTTCATGTCCTTTGTAGGGACATGGATGAAGCTGGAAACCATCATTCTCAGCAAGCTATCGCAAGGACAAAAAACCAAACACCGCATGTCCTCACTCATAGGAGGGAATTGAACAATGAGAACACATGGACACAGGAAGGGGAACATCACACACCGGGGACTGTTGTGGGGTAGGGGGAGGGGGGAGGGATAGCACTAGGAGATATACCTAATGCTAAATGACGAGTTCATGGGTGCAGCACACCAACATGGCACATGTATACATATGTAAAAAACCTGCACGTTGTGCACATGTACTCTAAAACTTAAAGTATAATAATAAAAATAAAAAAATTAAAAAAAAAACAAAAACCTGTTTCATAAAAACAGGTTTGAATAAGGCAGTATTTCTAAATGAATGTATTATTTTATATATTACACAGAGTTGTATATGTAAATAAACTGGTAAATATTTTCAGCATACAAGCTAAGCACAAAAAACCCTTTATTTGGATATTCTCATTGTGAAAATGTAGGTATGTCTTATATTTACAGTTATCCTATGTTTGTGAATATATGGCATAAATGGGGCATACTGACATGTTTCTGCCAAATCCTGTATTATCTTCCTTTTAGGCATACAATCAGAATATAGTTTCCATTCCTGCTGCAGTTAGGTAAGGTCATATGGCTAACTGAGTTATGGCCAATAAAATGTGAGTAAAAGGCCTGGACCATAAAAACCTCACATTCAATCTTCCATTACTTCTCTATCGCTGATGAATGAAGAGAACTCCTAGGATCCAGACGAGGCAAGAGGCACAAGACAGAATAAAACTCCTAGAAGCAAACAGACTGATAGATGACAAACCATTGAGATTTAGTAGTTACTTGTTACAGCAGGTAGCCTACTATGAATAATACTAAAATTGGTACTCTGAAGTACCATTACAATAACATAAAAATCTGGCATTGGCTTAGCAGTTCGGTGGTAGGTAGCAAGGAAACAGATAACTGAGAATGAGAAGTAAGCAACCTATGTGCCAAAGAAATAGGTAAAACTGTTGTCAGTGATAACTTAGCAAGCAGGCCACAAGCCTATGGAGTTTGCTGTACAAAGGTAACTGGCTGGAAAGAATAAAAAGATCAGTGTATATTACTGGCTGTCCTTGACAATGCACTACACAAAAGAGAACAGAGAGAACAAAAGAATCTAGATATTTGGGAACTTAAGGTTTAGAAAAGCCTTTGACTCCTGTAACCTGTAAGTCTAAGAAAAGTTTTAAGCAATAAAAGGCCCACAGCAACCCAGCCCTAGAGCAGAGATAAGACTAAATGTATGGCATTCCCATCCAAATCTGATAATTCTCAATGCAGTAGATGCTGAATGAGAGTGGGAAGTGGGAAAAACAAAACAAAACACAAACAAACATAAATAAGACAAGTTTGAGAACTAGCTCTAAGAAAGAATTTTCAGTACAGTAACTAGCCCACAGACAGACTGAAGGAAACAGAGGTCAGAAATCCACTGAGTTTTTGAGGAGGTGTATAGTGAAAGAAATCACAAGCCTGGGATGGAAAAAACCTCTGCTGAACTTTGTACAATCTTCATCATTTTATATTTGTACCAGTGACTTGGGGCAAACTCCAAAGAGATCATGTTAAATATCCACCTCAGATGTGGCCATGAAACAAAGACTCTCCCTAGACACGGACCATGAAGAGCAATGGATAAAGAAGTTCCTCTCAGAGCCTTCATAATCTTTGCTCAGCAGAATTTCAGAGAGTAGACCTGTTGTGTGCCTTCCATTTTTTCCTTAAGCAATCAAGAGTTTTTATCGTCATTACTTTGTCCCTGTTCTGCTACTCGATACATGGTATATCATAGTATGAATTTCTTTTTAGTACAAAGGTCAACAGACTTTGAAGAATCTCATCCATGAGATTTGATGGAAAGTACTCCATGACCAGTGTTCCTGGACTTTGAGCTAGATGAAGTGACTGGATGTGACTTTGGGTTGGCTTCCTTGGGAAGGAGGTTAAGTGTGCTCTGTGTAGGAGGAAAAGTGAAATGGCCATCTGGTGATAGAAAGTCTGGTCACTGGCAGAAAAAGTTACGTGTTCAGAAATTCCACTTCCTCTTTTCTCCTAGATATATAGTAAGACTGCATTTCTTAGCTCCCTTGTGGCTAGATGGAGTCATGTGACTGAATTCTGGCTAATGATATGTGAGCAGAACTGGTTTCCGCTACTTTCAGGCCTGGCTCACAAACACCTGCAAAATTCTCCATGTACTCCATTCCCTTCTATTGGCAAATGGAGAATATTTGGAACCTGGAGGAGGAAAACGCCAAAAGATGGAAGAAGCCTGATCCTTGAATGACTATGTGGAACACAGCCTCTCTGCTAATTCATCACAGTGGACTGTGATGTGAATGAGAAATGAATTTTTGCTATGTTAAGTTAGTGAAAGTCTAGGATTGTGTGAGAAGTCACTCTACCCAAATACATTAAACTTAGATTTGTTACGAATTAATCTGAAAATATTCTGATTATACTCTTGCCCAAGAAAGTAATATACTTGTTATTCAATGTTTAATGGCATGGCATTAGTGTTTAGGATCACTAATAATTAAGATATAACTTACATAATTTACTTGAAAATGTGTTGGTTTAATTCGAGGTAAGTTAAATAGACATAATATTTCCTGATAAATTTTATCTATATCTTTCCCTCTGGCAGGACATAGAAAAAAAGAAAACCAACAACAAAAAATTATATTGATAATTATAAGATGCTCTGTTAATATTTCTGTGGGTACATAATTTATTCAGGCTATATTAAGCAACAACAATTTCTCATTCTTTTACTCTGGTAAAACATAGCTTAATTGCATATGAAGGTCAGGCAACTGTGAATACATACCTAGGGATCTTGTTTTTGGAGCCTGTTCTTTGAAATTTCTAAAAGAAGAAAAACACCATTATGACTTTTTAAAGATAAATCCTCTGATCTTAAGAAAATAACAAAATTGATGATAAAACTAATTCAAAGGGCCACTATACTCCTTAGTCACACCAGCAAACAATAAAATAATTATGAAAGTCCCAGGTTGTACCTGTATCAAACAAAGGTTTGTTAGAATCCAGTGTTACTACAGACACATGAGGACCTATTTCCCTCACCACTTTTAAAGAGAATTTTGTTTGTAATGGGAAATATCTTGTCTTGGTTACCTTGCCTTTACCCTTGGGGATTATCTAGATAAAGAATTTCTAAAGTCTTCTCACAGGAAGAATGACTCTCATATAACAAAAATTAAGATTTACATTTTGGCGGGGCACGGTGGCTCACGCCTGTAATCCCAGCACTTTGGGAGGCTAAGCAGGGTGGGTCACAAGGTCAGGAGTTCGACACTAACCTGGCCAATATGGTGAAACCCGTCTCTACTAAAAAAAAAAAAAAAAAAAAAAAATACAAAAATTAGTCAGGCGTGGTGGCACGCGCCTATAATCCCAGCTACTTGGGAGGCTGAGGCAGGAGAATCGCTTGAACCTGGGAGGCAGAGGTTACAGTAAGCCAAGATCGCACCATTGCACTCCAGCCTGGGTGACAGAGTGAGACTCCGTCTCAAAAAAAAAAAAAAGATTTATATTTTGTGGTAAAGGGATAGTGGTGTACCATTTTCAAATGAGGTAAAAAAGGTAGCTTTTTGAGGCAAGTTTGGAAAATATAAGTAAATATTTTAATTATTTCAACACTCCACACGTTTTTATGTCTTTGCCATACTGTGACATTCTTGAAAAATTTTTACATCACATTTTTCTATTTCATTAAAGACTATCCCTGACTTGTAAATATATGCAAAAACAGTTTATAGCTGTTACTGAAGAAATTAGCTAACCATAAGCTTCACTCTAAAATGTGAAGATATCCTTTATCCAATTGGAATTACAAATAAAGTTAAACTTACTGATTTATAACAGAACAGCTATGAAAAGTAGTGAGCAACAGAGATGGAGATAGCAACATCATCAAATAAAAAGCAGTCTGGAGAAACTCAGTTTAAGGGCAAGCAGCCTTATATACTGAAATGGTACTAGACAGTAAAATGACTGATGTTTACAATAATGGTCCTGGATCATCAAGAAAAAACACCATATTCTTTTCAGAAAGTTCTGTTTAGAAAGATACATGAAACATTTTCAAAAGTTTTTCATCAAAAAAGATTTCAAAGTTTCAAAACTTTGATAAGTGAAGGAATAAAATTTAAATTAGCTGGCATATTATTTGGCTATAACATCTCATTTTCTGATGAAACTGGGCAAATGTGGCATTGCCATATGTGTATCTGTACCTAATATCCCACTATAACCTTGGAGTGGGCCATGTCTAAAAACAGGATGGGTTGTACAAACTAGAATTATACTCTCTTCATGTATGGACAAGTAGGTATTTCCAGCTTTTTAAAAAAGAACTAATGATTATTTCAGAATAGAAAAAAAATCTTACCTTCTAGAGCTTTTAGATCCAGATAAAGAGTGGAAAAACACTGATTCTAACTTTCTGGTTTCTGTACTTGGCTTGGTTTTGTCATTTCTTGTATCCCCATGAGTTTCACCTGTATCTTCTTTAAGAAACACTTTTTCGAGTCGTTTTTGTTCCTTAACTGAAGAATGACAACTACTTTCCTTCTTTCGTGTCCGTCTGACTTTCCCAATGAAGAAGTCATCACCGCTATCACTATCTTCAGACATGGAAGACTGCTTGTAAAACCTTTCTTCTGTGCTATCATCAAAATATTCCTTCTCCTCTTCACATAATTCTTCTCCGCCATCACTGTTACCAGAGAGTGAGCTATCAGATTCTTTGTTTTTTTTGGTTTGACTTAGAGTTTTCAGTTTTGGGTCAGCAGGTGTCTTCTGGGACTCAAGGGAAATTACAGAATCCTTTTCTGAAGGCTTTGATGGAGAATTTGCAATAGTCACTGCTTTAGGTCCATGTTCCATCTTGGCTATTTTTTCCTTTGAATTATGTATTGGTTTCTTCGCCAATATTTTGGTTTCTTTGACTTCTTGCTCACTGATGACAGTTCCTTCACGCTGTAAATTACTTCCATTATCATTTGAATACAAAGTATTCTTAGAATGATTGTCCTCTGAAGCATTCTTTGATGACTCAACTTCAGTAACATTTTGTCTTGCTTCTTTAAAGGCTTGTACAGCAGCTGCAAGAGAAACAGTGCATGACTCATTTTAGCACTGAAACATATAAAACATGACTGTTTTAGGACAGTATTTTAAAAAATTATTTGAAAAGATTTAAGAGGGCAGTTGGAATTGATACTAAATACATATACTCGGTCTGAATTCATAAAGAAATCTTTTGACTTCTTAGAAACCAAACATAAGATATGCTCAGACGTATTCATTTTAAATTGTGAAAATGAAAAGAAAATCTTTTCTTCATGTCTTGGAGTTATGAAGAACAGTAAAAACATCACAGAATACAAATAAAAGGAAATGGCAACTTTAATTTATATAATAATAATGCATTATTATAAATTGTGCTTTAAGACATAAAATTCAGTATCATGTGACAAAAACATTTTATAAATATATTTTATAATAAACATATATAAAATTATGTTCCTAAGTGGCAAAACCAAAAGTAATGAGTTATGTCAATATTTTAAAAAAACTATTCAACTTTATCTTGTGTATATTATATATAAAAAGATATATATTACGTATTATATGTTCATATATTAGAATTTATTAAATAATACAGATTTGGTTTTTCTTCAGAGATCACACTTTCTGTATTTTCAGACACCTTCCACATTGGTAAATATTTGAAAGAAACTTATATTTATAATAGAACCTCAAGAGTTAAAATAAGTGAATAGCCATTATCCAAATTCTACAAATACATTAAGTACATGGCTTAAAAGTCATTTAATTCATACCTTTTAGCACATCTATCTTTTTCTTCAGAAGAGGATGTACTGCTAGTCTGGCAATTGCTCTTTCAGTTGCAGTAGAATCTGGCTGCAAATTTAAAAATATAATAAATGTATGGGAATGAAATAAAAATGACACTATTGAAAGTGAGTAAAATAAAATCTATCATAGTCTTTAAAATTAGAGTTGGAGAATAGAATTAGTTAATATTCTCCTTAGATAGGTTATCTGTATAATCAATCCATGCTAAAGACAAAGATCATCCTGACAAAAATATTACTGCCTTTGAACAACTAAAATTATCACTTAATCATTAATAAATAATCTTTGGATACTTAATGTTCTCAGAATTGTGATAAGCACCATGTGTAACATTAAAAAAAGAACATAGTTTTTACTATCAAAGAGCTTAAACGATCTAATTAAGAAGACTAAATTAATATCAAAGAATCAAATAACATATTAGTGCTAAACTGGGTGAGACTACCGTAATACTTGAAGTCCCATTTAACAGAGACCTAGAAATTATCTAACGCTCTATATTTCTATTTTAAATGTCTACTATCACTGACACGTTCTCAGGGCCTAGACTGAATGGGAACATTATATACAATATTCAATATATTTATAAATTTGGAAAAATCATAATGCTGGCTAATGACTTGAAATGCCGTATGAAGGCTGACAACATCTAAATTTCGACCTCCAGCTCCAACCTGAGTTCTAAGCTGATACATCAAACCACCTAACTTGACATCTATTTGACATTGTCAAAACAGAATTCATTGATTTTTCCTCACAAATCTGCTTCTCCTGTAGCTTTTCCAACTTACTGTATGTAATTTCCATTGTTCTGGTTGCTCAGGCCTAAAACTCTAAGGATTCTTTCCCACTATTTCTCTCTCCCTCAAAACTCACAATACACCCTGTGGTTCCAAATGTAAAATATATCCAGAACCAGTTGCTTCTCACCATTTCTATTCTTACTACCTTTGACTAAATCACCAACACCTCTCACCTGGACCAACATAATTAAACTTATGCCTGGTCACTCTCCTTTGCAACTTGCTCTCTCAACAGTCAATTTTCCACATAGCAGCCATGGTGATTTTTAAAAATGTAATCAAATCATGCTATTTCCATATCTGTTCTTCTTTAAGCTTTATTGCTTTCTGATGCTTAGCCCATACCATTGCAATCTTTTCTTTACCTGGAATACTCTACTCCCAAATATATACACGGCTGATTATCTCACTGTATTCAGGTCTCTGCTTAAATGTCATCTCAACTAGCACAACACTTCCCATCACTATTTACTTCACATCACTTAGCACTGCATGGCAGTGTAGATGTTTTCGTATCTGCAAAGCAGAGACTTTGTTTGCCTCATTGCTGTAGATTCAGTGCCTAGAATAGTGACTGGTAATAATAGTAGGCACCCAATATACACTTAATAAAGCAAGTGAATAAATTTCACTAGTGTATGAAAGTAAAACAACCAGTTTCAAATGTCTTTATCCTAAATTTACCCTTCACCGTGAACAGTCAAATATAAGGCATTTCCAACCCAGTATTATAAATGTACGAATACCAAAATAAAAACAAGATGATGGTAGTATGCAAGCTATTCTGTTTGTAGGATTTATCTGAGTAATGTCACTGAAAGAATAATTTATTTAAATTACACCTGGTGCAAATCCTGTGCCAGGACCACCTGCTGTTTAATTACCTGTGTACTAGATTGAATTGCGTCCCCTCAAAATGCACATCCACCTGGAAACTCAGAATGTGAACTTACTTGGAAACAAAGTCTTTGCTGATTAAATTATGTGGAATCACAGTGGATCAGGGTGGTCTTAAGCCCAGTATGACTGGTTTACTTATAAGGAGAAGAATATTTTGATACGGGGCACAGAGAGACACAGTAAAGACTACGTGAACACTAAGGGCAAAGATTGGAGTTATCCTGGCATCAGCCACCAGTAGCTGAAAGACACAGGAAAGTTTCCCCTCTGGAGTTTCCAGAGAAAGCGTGGCCTCACTGACACCTTAATTTTAAGCTTTCACCCTTCTCAACTGTGAGAAAATAAATTTACTTTTTTTTTTTGTTGTTGAGACGGAGTCTCACTCTGTCACCCAGGCTGGAGTTGCAGTAGTGTGATCTTGGCTTACTGCAACCTCCGCCTCCCGGGTTCAAGCGATTCTCCTGTCTTAGCCTCCCGAGTAGCTGGGATTACAGGCACCCGCCACCACGCTCAGCTAATTTTTGTATTTTTAGTAGAGATGGGGTTTCACCACGTTGGCCAGGCTGGTGTCAAACTCCTGACCTTGTGATCCGCCCGCCTCGGCCTCCCAAAGTGCTGGGATTACAGGTGTGAGCCACTGCACCCGGCCAATTTACATAGTTTTAAACCATTCAATTTGTGATACTTTGTTATCGCAGCCTTAGGAAACTGATACGTGTCTATTCTGACTATTAGACACAGCTTCTGTTCAACCGTTTCCAAGAAATGTCGTCTACTTATGGACCATTCATTTAAGTACAGTGCAAAGTGAACCCGTTTCTTCAACCTGCTGCTGAGTTTCCTGATACAACAGAGGAAGGATAGAAAGAAGAGAATTTAGGAAAGAAGCCTATTGCTAGTATCCTGAGTCACTTAGTGACAAGCTGAGCTGCTGAAGGCATAGGTCAAACATGCTTGCTTGAGTATTAAAAGGTAGAATATAGAAACCCCAATGAAAAACATGATTTTTCAGGCTAAGAAGACTGAAAACAATATATGAAAATAGTCACATTAGTATATTGGGATCTACAAGATTTCAGATAATAAAACAAGTCACCAAATAATAAACTAAAAAGAAAAGATGCACAGATCACAATGGTTTCAGACTTTAATTCTGGAAGTCAAACTATAGCAGCTAATGCTTCTAAAATTATGAAGGAAAAGAATTTCCAACCTAGTGAAGAAGAAAAATACTTCCACACATGCAAAGTTTTTTCAAAAAAATTTACATCCCTTGTACATTTCTATCCAAGAAGCTACTGGCTCCCCTAAAATGAGGAAGGATACAAATAATAAGAATGGCATAGGAGACAAGAAACAGAAGACCCAGGCAGAAGGAACTTCCCAGGATGATGGTGACAGGAGACTTAGGTTTGGGATACTTGGTGTGTTGAATATCTGGAGAGGACATGTCAATAGCAGATGGAGAGTTTGGTGTTACACTAGAGATAAGACAGAAAACTAACAAAACAAACCTATCACAAACTGTAGAAAACAGAAATATTATGCAGAAAAGTACAATAACTCAGTACATGACTCACAGTCACAATAACATAATCAATAAATGTTCATCTAATCTGATTCAAGTATATAAGGAGGAAGGAGGGGATTAGGAGGGATATCAGGAGATAAGTATATGAGGAGGATGGAGGGGATATATGACTTAGAGCCTGAAGGAGAAAAGAGATCTAAATCCTTACCTACCACAACATAAAGTTAATAGCTAGTGCTTAAAATGAAAAAGCTAATACAGTACATAAACATCTTACTGTAGGGGTAAACTCTGTACGAACTAACTGCAATTGAAGCAGGAAAGGAATAATAGAGTACTGCCATTTTTATAAAAAAATTCTTATAGAAGTATTTGATTTTCAAAACCAGGAATTGGCAAACTGGCCCATTGGGGCTGTTCCAGCCTGCCGCTGGAACTTTCTTTTATTTAATAAAGTTTTACGGAACAGAGCCAAAGTCCTTCATTTATATACTGCCTATGTCTGCACTCATGACACAACGGCAAAGCGAAGTAGTTGTGACAGAAGCTGTGTGTCTTACAAAGGCATTCATTTCAGGTCCTTTACAGAAAAAGTGTGATGCCTGCTCTAAATTACATGCAAGTAGAATCCTTGGTGGGGCAGAACTAAAAAATCAGGAAGAAAGAAAAAATTGTGTAGTAGGCCTATGATGTTTAAAAATTTAATTTAAAATAAAAATACTACCATGCCAGACTTCTGTTGCCAAATTAAAGCAACAGATTATAGCAGTAAGTGTGCTTCCAGATTGGTAACACAATTTGAGATTCTGGCTTGGTAGAAACAATTTGGTATTCAATGAAGAAGCAGTATATTTTAATCCTCAGGATTAATTACAGAAGGTTTGTATGCAAAAACAATGACAATAAAAATGACTAATCCTGAGAAATATATTCCCCAGGAAACTGCCCTTCAGGTTATAGGAAAAAAGAAGATATTCCAGGAGCAGCTTTTTACCTTTTACTGCTTCTTTCAGCATGTTTACCTCTTATAGTTTCTAAAAATCCACTTCAAAGGTAATTCCCAATATGTGAACTGATATAAAACAGACATAAGAAATTCTGGGAATCCTAACCAGATTTTGATTAAAATGTATTCAAACAATTGTTGAAAAACACATCTACTGCTGTTTCCAAATCCCTGCTTTGACAACTTGCTAAAATCTTTGCTGAACTGGGTATTTCTTTCCAGAGTTAGCTATATCTTCCCATCTTAGTTATAACAAGTTTTAGAAGAGCAGTGGTAATACTTGCATGTCTAGTGTGGACTCCAGGGTAAATGCTATTTTGTTAAGAATGATTTTATCATTAATTTCGTTTAGCAAAGCTGTTTCTCTGCCCTGGAAGATATCCCAGACTAGCTCTGATTTAGTAATCTGATTTCAGTGAATTTCATTTTTTTCTGAAAGGCTCTAGAAAAAGATTTACAATTCCATAATTATGTACGAATCTCATGAATGAAGATTTTAATTATTTTTTTTCTAATGTCTTCTTCTATAACTGTGTTTTTATGTTGCAATCTTTGTGGAGCACTTATTTGTGGAAGAATATCAAGTTTATAAAAAATGAGACTGATTCGAAAAGGGCCACCGTGTTGCATAATCCCCGGAGAGTCACTCACATTGTAGTTGTCAAATTGGAGCTCTGCAGCCATATGTAGCAGCGGTGAGTCAAAGGAGAACATAAAAGTTTGGGTCTACAGGGTATGTAGATATATAAAATGAGTAGTTATGTAGAATTATGTATACTACAGCTTTAGGTTCTGTAATTATATGCAATTTGTGTTTCTGAATAACAGTTAATGCTATCAGCTGATAAAATGTTATAAATATATACATATTGTTATAAAACACTAACATGTTTTGTTTTATTTTAATTGACAATAATTTTATACACTTACAGAGTACAAAGTGATATTGACACAGGCATACATTGTAGAATGATCAAATCAGAGTAATTAGCATATTTACCACTTTAAACATTTATCATTTCTTTGTGATGAGAACATTTTAAATCCTCTCTTTTGGCTATTTTGAAATATATTGTTAACTGTAGTCACCTTGCTGTGCTACAGAGCACCAGAACTTGGTCCTTCTTTCTAACTGTAACTTTCTATCTGTTGACTGATTCTCCCTTTTCCAGTTTGTACTACTCCTGCCCCCAGCCTCTGGTAACGACCATTCTACTCTCTATTTCTATGAGTTTGACATTTTTAGATTCCACATACAAGTGAGATCTACCAAATTTGACTTCCATTAGCAATATATTAAAGTACGTTTTTCTAGGCAGTTTTCCCATGCAGAATGTTAGCAGACTTTTTGTTCTTTGTAATCCTGAACTAAAAACAGTAAGTCATTAAAACGTTATTTTTTATTCATTATGTTACTAAACCACTTGTATGTCCCTTTCTATAAACATCTGTTCATAAATCTTGCTTTGTTCTTTTTCTGCCGGTTTGTTCATCATAAGCAATCTTTATAGATTTAGAAAATTAGCTGTGTCCTTTCACACATATTTGCAATGAATAGTATTTTTTAAAATCTTTTTTTGGAAAATTTTCTGGGGGAGAAATTTAAAATTTTCATGAGTCAAACTTTCATGACTTCTGAGTTGAATTTTTAAACAAAAATGTCTTTGAGGTATGTGCTGTATCTACTTTGTACCATAATTTTATGGTGTAGATACATTTGAAAATGTACTCAGTGCTTCTAATTTTTATAAATGAAATTTTGATAAAGTTGCCTACCCAATACCATGGCCAAACATCTTAGAGAATGAACTACTTGTTATATTGAAATATAAAAAATGTTACAGTTAAGAATACTTAACAAAGTATATTTAAAAATTACAATACAGACATAGTGAGTGCATGACACAGTGAAGCTCTGGGGCAAAATAAATGTAAACACTGGGAGGATGAGCTTTGTCATTTTTATGTGATGCCATAACAACTTTGAAGAGGGACTAAAATGCAACATCACGACGTTTGATCTGGAAGATCTCTTTATTACAGAAATGAGAAGCAACAAGAGTCAGAGGTGGTAAGTAACCTGACTAAAGTCACAAAGCTAGGGAGAAGGCAACACTAGTTGAAATGCAAAGACTCCTAGAAATTTAAACCTCTAACTTTTGCTAAACAAGAATCTTTGCAGAGGGTGAGTTCACAAATGATAATGAGGATATTACCAATTAGTTCCTAGAAGTGTATCTGAATTGTCAGCCTCAAAGAAAAAGGCACAAGTTATGTTCAAGTACTAATTAGAATACTGGTATTATAACACTATAAGAAATCATAATAATTAGAATTGAGGCTTTCATTGAATTAAAAATTATTTAATCAAGGCATTCCTAAACATCAGAATGTATTGTAGGAGAGACATGTATCTCCTTAGTATGTATCTGGTCCTTCACTATTCCTTATATTTAGCTGCCAGCTATTTTTAACTAATTTGTATTTCATCTTGATGACATGTTAGTAATTTGCAAATCTCAGTTGCTTGCAATTACGAGAGTAGAAAAAATATTCTAATAGGAAAAAACTGTGCAAATGAAAAACTTATTAACATACACATTAGCTGTATGTTTCATAAATATTAAATTTAGTTTTCCATTCTTAAAAGACCAATAAAAATACTACATATATACTTGAAATGTTTGTTTTAAAGAAAGTCTTTGACATACCAATTTAGTAAATTATAGCAATTATTTAAGGATTTTTATTCTTTCTAAGAGAAAGTCAAATTTAATATTTTTAGCTTTTAATTTTATTCCTAATTTTCATTTTAAATCTTTAATTTTATTCTTAAGAATTTTATTCTTAGAAAATCCTACATTTTACTTTTAAAATTCAAATTTCAACATGATCTAAAGGGGAAATGGACCAAAGATTTTATCAATCAATTAGACTAACCTTCTAGGCTTGATTTCAAGATTACCTAGCCAATTAGGGACAAGCTAGAACTCAGAATCTGTTTTCTGAATTCAGTCTAGTATTCTCGACAAGTTTTCAACTCTGAGATAACTTTCACATTTCCTGACCCAACTCCAGATGCTTTTTACACTATAAATTGCGTAAACCTCCCTTCATGTGTTTTTGAAAAGAAATGAAATATAAGCATTAAAAAAGAAAGTTGGTGAAGCAGATGGGCTCAGGTTTATTCCCTTGGCAGTGTTTTGGGTCTCTGTTGCACTGAGATAATATTTGCATCTTGCTTATTGCACTGGGATAATATTTGCACCTTGCTTACTGCACTGGGTTAGTGCAGAAACTCACAAGAATAAGTAGAATAGACTCTTTCCCTCCTTATTTCTCTCTTGCCCATCTTCCTTCCTCACTTAACTTATTCCCTCTTTATATTTACTGAACTCTTATTATTATGTGAAGACACTGCCTTACACATGAGGACACACAGATCAACTTTTGAAGCTCACAATGTTGCTCTAATTTAAAAGGCTAAGACAAATGCACGAATAACTAATAAAAGGCAGAATGTGATAAGCTTCATAGGTGAGACAGAAAATGGAGATTTATAGAGGGAATAAAAATACACTGATGCATCTTAAATAAATTTATTTTGAAGCTTAAAAGGCTACTAAGTAATCTCAATGAACAAACAGTTTTTACACCTGCATGAAAAAGTCTTCCCAATATCGGGAGGTATGAAGGAAACCACAGCTTTCCTTATTTAAAGTTGACATAATGTTTGCCATGGAAAATTCTCTGGAAACTGGTTTTCATGTACCTCCAGTTTCTTTCATTTCAAATAAATTAAATAAAAAAGGGAAAACACCTTACCTTTTAATGGAAAATTTTTATTTGGGTATATGGGTATTTATTGTAAACAGAAAAGCATTGGATGTATCTCAGAATGTAAATAACCCAAAAATGAAAAAGATCTCTTCTTTGAAATGCTACCTAAAATAAAGCGACTATAAATAAACTGGTGGAGGTAGAATGCTAGCAGCAGTAGTTTGAATATCAGATGGACTTAATTTCAATTATAGATTTCATCTGATGACATAAATCCACATATTCATATTTGTACTTATCAAAACCATTTAGCAAAATAATAGCAAACAGTCCATTTGGCTGTATCATGAGAATTGGGGCTAACTAAACATGGATATTTAGGTGGTGATGAAAAAAGTCTCAATTATATTATCAAATATAAACTCAACTAAGATTTTTAAAATAAATGCTGAAAATAGACAAATGAAATATTTTCCATAGGAAGGAAAAAGAATTCTCTGGAAAAATACTCTCCAATATTCTGTCTACTGTATGTTCCTGTCTTTGAAGACATTTAATAAAAACACTGAAAACTGGTCATATATAAATAGTTTTTTTGTGAAAATTAAATAAAATTTTATGGGAAATTTAATTTGATATACATACATACACACAGAATGTTATATGTGAACATTACTGTGAGGGAAGGAACATAAGTGTAAGTGATAAAGCCAGTCATTTAATCATTCAAGCTAATCATTTATCAATCAACTGGAGGAAGTAATAGCTTTGTAGTAGGGGTATCTGAGCTATTATTTGTTTTCTGCACGAAAAGGGAGAGGACATAATCACTGCTCTATTTCCCCTAAGCCACTGGGTCTGCTTTTAAGTGACAGTGATGTTAATCTTCAATTAAAACTTACATTAAATACCAATTACAGCCTTCCTGGGTTCCTATTTCCAGCAATGGATCAATTTCTAAATGTATTTGGTCCCAGAGCACCATATGCATATGTCCTATAGTCAACTAAGGAAGAACAAACACATAAAAATAGGACAAAACAACAAGAACAAAAAGGAAAACTATGTAGAACTCCACGTACTTATAACGAATTCTAGGCAAGCAGAGGCCAAAAATGAACCTTCCTCTAATTCGCCCTTTTAACACTGGAAAGCCATAGGGAGTTAATAATATGACAGAAGGAAATGAATGCTGGAGAAAATAAAAAGCGTAGAAATTAATTAAAAAAAATTTTCAGTAGTGATGTGACACAATTGAATCAAACAGTGTTTATACTTATCACTATTTTATGGGTCTTTGGATCTTACAATTTGGTACTGGTGGCAGAGTTAGCGGGAAGGGAAGGTTAAAGGGGAGGATGGAGTTGAGTGCCAGAAAAGAAGCATAGAACAGCTGAACAGATCAGGATGGGATGTTCCACTATGGCACTAGCTTCTAAAAGAAAAATGGAAAAGATTGACGACATATAGAAAGCAAAAATTCCAAAGACAAACTTGGCCCAGAATATTTTCCCTTGAGAGATTATGGGAATTATCCTTGCCATTATTGCAGAACATGAATCACTTTCATCAACTTGACTTGCTTGCAAGAATAGCAGATAGACAAGAAATAGGTAAGGTAATCCTTTCAGGACCATGCTCATCTATATACTACAAAGAGATACACATACACAGGACAGTCATTTTAACTATTTGTGGTCACCCTACTCGGAAAACTTACCAAGAACTATGCATGAATCTATCCTTCTACCCATCTGAAGAATGGAATACTTCCTGTGAGCTTTAAAATATCACATCTTTATCTGTTTATTTTCCACCTCCCAGTTTCAAAAAGAACTAAAAAGATCACAGATATAACATATAGTAAGAAAATACCAAATAAAAGTAGGCAGAAAACATGAAAAGGGGAGAAAAGAAAGAGAAAATATTATCACAATGGAAGAGACTAATTAAAATGAGGAAACTGTATCCATCAAAAGACACTATTAACAAAGTAAAAGGAAGCCAAATAATAAAGGCAGCTATTTCCAACCTGACAAAGAGCTCACTCCAAAATATCTAAAGAACTCATATAAATCATTAAGAAAACAAACCAATTAAATAGTTAAAAAGATAAAATCAGGCGCTACACAAAAGTGGATATGCAAATGACCAAACAAAATGATGACATTTCAATGGAAAAATGCAAATTAAATTTAGGTATTATACATGCACTAGGATGTCTAAAATGAAAAAGACTAGCAATACAACTTTAACTAGAACTCTCATATACTGAAGGTGGGAGTATACATTAGTGCATCTACTTTGGAAAACCAGCATATCTCCTAACTTGAACATATGTGTGATACTGTTACAGAATAAGAAATATATATTTGGTCTTTATCTTGGTTCCTAGCCAGAGCTCCCAAAACTCATGTTATTTCATAAGCAATAAGAAAATAAAGGTAAAAGGAACATATTTTATTATAATATTTTATTTTCGGTCCTAGTTTCTGAAATATGCCATATTCCATAACCAAGTAACTCCACTTTCAGGTATATGCCCCAAAAGAAATATGTAACAATGTTCATAGGGATAGATGTCAGCAAGATGGCAGAAGAGGACTCTCTAGGGCTCATACCTGCACAGAAACATCAATTTGAATGACTACACAAAAAAAAAATCTTTGTAAGAGCTAATGAAACCAGATGAGATACTACAGCACCTAGGTATAGCACAGAAATAAGAAAAACAGAAAAACAACAACAACAACAAAAACACATGAAGAGAGTAGGAAGGACAGTTTTATACTACTCAAATTACCCCTTCCCCAACCCCAGGCAGTAAACCATGGAGACAAATACTTCCATGTGGTGATGGGAGGGAGAGGTGAGCACTACACTTTGCCTGGGAACCCAAAACACAACCTACTCCAGTAAAACCAGCACCAGGAAGGCCGTCACAGCCCAGACTCCAGGTTGGGAGCCAAGGACTGAGACTCCAGGCCCACCAGTGCTAGGTTGAATGCCGCAGTCCCAGGCTCCAGGCCTACACAGCAAATTGTGTCTCTCGGTTGTCCCAAGACAAGCCAACATCAGTGGCTCCAGGTTCTGAACTGCCCTCAGCTGAGGATGATCCCCATGGCCCCAGGCTTCAGGCCAGCCCTAGGCTTCAGGGCAGCCCAGTATCAGGCCAGCACTTGTGGTCTCAGCATTTAGGTCAGCCCCTATCAGACCTGTCAGGTCCCAGGCTCCAGGCTGGTACATTCAGACTAAGCCTCCAAGCCTGCCTTGGCACCAGGCAGGATCCTACAAACCCCAGGGTCCAGGTCTGCCTCAGTGGCTTCAGGATATATACTGACCCCCGTACTGAGGTGGTTTTTATAACTCTAGGCTTCAAGCCCACCCAAGCACCAGGCCAGGCCCTGTGACTGAGGATACCGGCCTATGCAGCACTAAGTGTGCCCCTGTGGCCCCGGGTTTCAGACCTGCCCCATGACCAGGTTGGCACCCTTGGACACAAACACCAGGCAGGCACGTGCAGAGACAGGCTCCAGACCTGCCCAGTGCCAGGCTGAGTCCCCAAGGCCCCACGCGCCAGGTTGGCCTCTGATGCTCCATTCTCCAGCAGACCCAGGGTCCAGGTCTGTCCCAGAAAACTCCCACTGGACCAGCCAACACAGACCCAGGGTGCAGGACCACTCCTGTCTACACAGGTCCCGGGCCTGCCCCTGAGGCTGTAGGATACAGGCCAGCTTTTGTGGACCTAGCCTCTAAACCAGCACCTGCACACCAGCTTCTAGGCTGGCACCAACAGACAGAGGCTCCAGGCTGGTCCCCATGGCCCCAGGATCCAGACCAGTCCCAGTGGCTCCAGACACCATGCCAGCACCAGCAATATTAAGTTTAGACCAGCAACATGGACCTAGGCTCCATGCTGGCCTTGATACCCAGCCATCCCCCATGGTCCCAGGCTCTAGAGGATCCAGAGTCCAGGCCTACTTCAGTAGACCCAGGGTCCAGGTCCATCTCAGCATTCACCAGTGCCAGGCTGAATGCCATGGACTGAGGCCCCAAGACCACCCGTGTAGACTGTCTCTCCAGCCCAGCCCTTATTGATCCAGTCTTCAGGCCCTATCACATGAACCCAGATGCCAGGCCAGCCCATATGGTGACCTGGTCACCAGGCCAGCATGCCCAAGGATTCCAGCAGCAAGCCTGCCCTCAAATCACGCCAGACACTCTGCCCAAAATCTCTGGATGCACTGACTGGAGAACGGTTCTCCCAGAAAAAGCGAGTATGCAAACACTAGAATAAGTCCCTACTTCTGTAAATATGCAAAAATCAACATAAGGCAACAAGAGACAGAAAAAAACCTAAGAGATACAACACGACAAAAATAACAGAATAATATCCTAGTAGCTGACCTCGAATAAATGAAGATATAGAACAGAATGACAAAGAATTCAAATATTCAAATAATTATTTTCAGAAAGCTTAAGGAATTTCAAAATACATACAGAAACAAATTAATAATATAAAGAAAACAATAAAATACCAAAATGAGAAAATTAACAGAATGACTAAAATTACATATGTGAAAAATTTAAATTCTGGAGGTGAAAAATACACTGAAATAAAAATTTAATGGAGAACATCAACAGCAGAACTGATCAAACAGAAGAATCTGTGAATATGAAAATAGGTTATGTGAAAATATATAGTCAGAAGAGAAATTAGAAAAAATAATGAAAAGGAATGAATAAAATGTATGAGATTTACGGAACAGCATCAAAAGAACAAATGTTTGAATTACAGGAGTTTGTGAAGGGGAAGAGAAAAACAAAGGGGCAGAATGCTTACATAAAGAAATAATATCAGAAAAAATTTCAAATTTGAGGAAAGACATAAATACCCAGGTACAGGAAGGTCAAAGGTCTCCAGTGAGATTCAATGCAAAGAAGACTACACTCAGACACATAATCAAAATGTCAAAACTCAAGGACAAAGACAGCATCTTGAAAGTAGCAAGAGAAAAGAAGCAAATAACATGTAAGAGAGTTCCAATAAGACTAGCAGCAAATTTCTAAGTAAAGGCCTACCTTATAAGCCAGGAGAAAGTGGGATGATATATTCAAAGTGTTGATGAAAAAAAAAATGCCAGGGAAGAATACTGTACTTGGTAAAGTTGCCTTTCAGAAAAGAAGAGAAATAAAAACATTCCCAGACAAAAGCTGAGAGAGCTCACTACCACCAGACCTGTCTTACAAGAAGAAATGATAAAGGGAGTTCTTTGAGTTGAAAGAAAAGAACACTAATTTTAACACTAAAATATATGATAAAACTCACTGCTAAAATAAGTACATAGTCAAATTTAGAATCTCCTAATACTCTAAATGGGGGTGTGCAAATCACTTGTATCTTTAATATGAAGATCAGAAGACAAAACTATTAAAATATTGTTAGCTACAACAGTTTGTTAAAGAATACACATGCAAATTATAACACCTAAATGCAGGAGAAGGAGGAATAAAAGTATACAGTTTTTAAATACGATCAAAGTAGCCACTAGGGAAAATGATTTAATGAGAAACACAGCAAGAGAGAAAGAAAGGAACAAAGGAGCTACAAAACAGCCAGAAAACAATTAGCAAAATGGCAGTAGTAAGTCCATATGCAGAAATAATTACCTTGAATGTCAATAAATTCTCCAATCATAACACATAGTGGCTGAATGAATTTAAAAAACAAAAAACAAAAACAAAAATAAGACCTAACCATATGCTGCCTATAAGAGACTTATTTTATCTGTAAGGACTCATAGACTAAAAGTGAAGAAATGAAGCAAGATATTCCATGCAAATGGAAATAAAAAGACAGTAGGAGTAACTATACTCAGTTAAAAAAGACAAAATCAAAAACTGTACAATGAGACAAGGGTCATTATATAAATAAAGGGGTCAATTCATCAGACGGATGTAACACTTGTAAATATATAAGCATCCCGTGTCAGAGGACCCAAATATATAAAGCAAATATTAACGGAGCTGAAGGAAGAGACAGATTGTAATACAATAATAATAGATGACTTCAATACTCCACTTTCAGCAATGCACCGGTCATCGAGGCAGAAAATCAATAAGGAAACATCAGGTTAATAGTATACCTTAGACTGTAAAGACCTAATAGACATCTACAGAACATTTCATCCAACAGCAACAGAATACTTCTTCTCAAGAACACAAGGAACATTCTCCCAAACAGATGATATGCTGGGCCACAAAATTAGGCCTAACACATTTAAGAAAACAGAAAACATATTAAGTATCTTTTCTGACCACAATGATATAAAACTAAAAATCAATAACAGAAGGAATTTTTGAAAAATTCACACATAGATGAAAATTAAACATCGTGCTCCTGTACAACTAATGAGTCAAAGAAGAAATTGAAGAGAAAATTAAAAAGTATCTTGAGACAAATGAAAATGCAAACACAACATACCAAAACTTATGGCACACAGCAAAAACAGTTCTAAGAGTTCTAAGAGAGAAGTTCATAGCAATAAATGCCTACATCAAAAGAGATCTCAAATAAATAACTTCAAGTTACACCTCAAAGAATTAGAAAAATAGGAACAAACTAAACCCAAAGTAAGCAGAAGAAAATAAAGATTAGAGCAGAAACAGATGAGAGAGACATGAGAAAAACAAGAGGAGATCAACAAAACCAAGAGTTGGTTTTTGAAGATATAAAACTATAAACCTATATAGCTAGACTACAAAAATGAGAAGACTCAAACAAATAAAATGAGAAATGAAAGAGGAAATATTACAACCGATAACCACAGAAACACCAATGATACTGACCAAAAGAACAGAATAGAGACACCAGAAATAAATCCACGCATTTATGGCCAACTGATTTTCATCAAAGCTGCCAAGAACATACAATAAGGAAAGGACAGTCTGTTCAATAAACAGTACTGGGACAACTGGATATCCACATGAAAAAAAAATTAGACCACTATGTCACACCATACACAAACCTCAACTCAAAATGGATTAAAGGCCAAAACATAAGGCTGGAAACTGTAAAACTGCTAGATGAAAACATAAGATATATGCAAACCATACATCTGGTAAGAGTCTAATATCAATCATATTAAAGGAACCCAAGAAACTAACTAGCAAATTAGCCAGGCATGGTGGTACATGACTGTAGTCCCAGCTACACTTGCTACACCAGAACTTGCACACCAGCCTCCAGGCTGGCACCTCCCACCTTGGGAGGCTGAGGTGGGAGGATCGCTTGAACTCGGGAGGTAGAGGTGGCAGTGAGCCGAGATCCTGCCACTGCACTCCAGTGTGGGTGACAGAGCGAGACCCTGTCTCAAATAAAACATAGAAACCAACAAAAGGAAACTCACTAGCAAGTAAACCCAATTAAAAATGGGCAAAGGACCTAAACAGACATTTCCCAAAAGGACACATTCAAATGACCAACAGATATATAAAAAATGTTCAATATCACTAATCATTAGGGAAATGCAAATTAAAACCGTAACGAGATGTCACCCCTAACCCATATGAATGGCTATTACAAAAAAGCCTAAAGATAATAAGTGATGGAGAGGATGTGGAGAAAAGGGAACCCTTATAAATTGTTGGATGGCAATGTAAATTAATACCACCATTATGAGGAATAGTATGGAGGTTCTAAAACAAAATGAAAAATAGAACTACCATAAGATTCAGCAATTCCATTACTGGGTATGGGTATATATCCAAAGGAAAGGAAATCAGTATGCTAATGACATATATGGCAAAAAAACAATTATTATATTTTGACATCTCAAAAAATAAAAACAAATATATTGTGCCATATTTTGATTTAATTAGCACTATTCTGTTCAACGTGTCATTATTTTGTTCAGTAAGACCTGAGCACAAATTTAAAACCATTTTAGGGATAACATTTTTCTTCTTTTTTTTTTCTCTGAGACAGGGTCTCACTCTTTTGCCCATGCTGGAGTGCAGTGGCATGATCACAGCTCACTACAGCCTCGACCTTCCAGGCTCATGTGGTTCTCCCAGTGTAGCCTCCTGAGTAGTTGAGACTACAGCTGTGTGTCACCACACCCAGCTTATTTTTTGGATGTTTTTGTAGAGATGGGGTTTCACCAAGTTGCCCAGGCTAGTCTTGAACTCCTGGGCTCAAGTGATCCACCTGTCTTGGCCTCCCAAAGCACTGGGACTACAGGGTGAGCCGCCATGCCCAGCCTTTCTTCTCTTTATGAATGAATTATATAGACTAAAAATACTCACTGCAAAACTGCACTCATAACTTTGGTGTTGCTTTTCTGACAAGGACAGCTTTTCTTGCCAGAAAATGCCTTAAAATTTAACATGACTAACATCAATTAATTGTAGAGAAATGAGTGAGAGTCTACATAAATGTAGCATCAGAGTGCTTTTTTTCTTAAGGCTGGGAAAAAACCTTAACATCATCCAGTTCAAAGAACTTTTTAATCTTTGGATTTTCCCTGAAAAATATTCTCAACACTTTGAGACTCTAATATTCAACAATTTCTCACATCTCACATAATTACAACAATTTCTCACATAATTCTCAATATTCTCAATATTCACAATATTCTCAACACTTTGAAACTCTAATATTCAACAATTTCTCACATCTCACATAATTACTGCCATGAACTACTAATGATGCCAGTGGACTGATGATTCCTCCTTAGGAACGATGGAGAGGAAGAAAAGTAAAAACTATGCAGTATCTGTTCCAAACATACTTTCACAATACGTAATTCTAAATCTAAATCTAATCAGAACCTCAAATAAAAGTCATTGGTAAGAATTTAGTTTTTGAAGTTATACTATATTTAAAAATTCAAAAAGAGTAAGCCCATTACATGGATTCCACAGCAATCCTGAAGAAAAGTAAACATAGGAAAATCCAGATTTGTCATAATTAATGATGAAAATCAGATTATGCAGAAGAATGAATAAGAATGAAATCCAGATCAAAACCCTGCTATGTTAATGAAACCTTCAGAAGACATGGATTTACATTCTTGTTTAGTTAACTTGCTGATTGTGTTAATCTGGACAAACTAATCTCCATGAGCTCTAGTTTCCTACTTTATACAATGGGGATGTAATTCTCTACCAATCAAAACTTCTCCACTAGAGTTGCGAATATTAAAAATTAAATGTGATTGTATCCAACATACTTTAGTGAAAACTATAAGCACTGAATATATGTTGTATTTAATAAATAATTCAGTTTTAAAGACAAGTCAATACGTAATATAAGAATGAGTATTTTTAAATCTTTTTCTTATACACACCTTATAATTAAAGTATAAATTCTCTTTTAGAAATAAACTCTGTGGTTAAGATTATCTCTTATATTTTCTTGTACTGTCCTTAGCAATGCTTTTAAGATACCAAAGGATGACTTGGCTTCTTAACTGCCAGCCCCAATCCCCACAGTAGCTGTTTTCATTTATTTAATATACAACACTTAGTGTGGGGTAAAATTTTTAACAAAAGGTTCTGAGAAAAATAAGTTTTGGAAATCATGGCCCTAAATCATCTAGCATGCTGATTTGCACATAAACATCTACTGAATGAGTATTTAGCTACCAATCTGTTACAGCAAAATTTCCAACAATTTGAGAGATCTTAACATTACACAAACTTTTATTCATTTTACTCAAGTAGTTATGATTAGAAACTTTTATATAATTATCATAGTATATTTTAAAGTATGCTCTGATTTATTACATTTGAATTATCCCATCACTTTTTAAGAATAGTGATTCTCAAAAGCAAAACTTTATGGAGGTTTAGAAAAAAGAGAAAAACTTATGAGCTTGGAAGAGGGACCTTTAATGGTGATCTCATTGAAGTATTTTATTGATTAAAAACATGACATCCAGAGTCAGCGTATGTCAAATTTTTCTATTCAAGTCTCCTGAAGGCAGAAAGAATGATAATGTATCCTCTGGGAACACACAGTTCAAGGTTACACTCTAGATAACCCAAAATTTGGTAGTCTTATAGTTTATCATAAAAATTAATGCAAAATTTAGATTTCTGGTTTCTTTTCTTCTAAAATTCAGATGTTGAGACTTGTGAATTTCTGGTTCCTATACGGAGAGTTAGAGAACCAGAAAGAGCAAAAAACAAAAAAGATGGACAAATAGCAAATTCACACTGAACCAGTCAGAGTGAACATCTTATAGTCAATTTGGAGTGGGATGAGGTGGGGCATTATATACAGAGGACCAAAGATAAGAATTATGTCAGACTTTTACAAAATTAAAGAAGCTAGACGACAAAGTGCAGAAAGACAAGAACTATCAACACAGAATTCTATACTTAGTAAAAATATTTTTTAAAATAAAGGACAAACAAAAACTTTCTTGCCAAAAAAATTGTAGAAACTTACTGCCAGCAGATCTACTCTTCAAGATATTTTAAGAGTCTTCAGGAAAAACAAATACACCAGCAGAAAACTTGGATTTAAACAAGGAAATAAAGAGCAATCAAAACTGAATAAGTGAAAGTAAAAAAAGATTTATTTTTATGTTTAATTATTTTGAAACTGAACTGAACGTTCAAATGTTCAAAGCAAAAATAGGAAAATCTATTATATGCTTATAGCATATGTAAAATGTTTAACAACGATGGCACAATAGAAGGCATAAAGTAATTGGCATTTACTGTTTTTAGATCATTACACTGCATATAAAACAGCATAAAACTAGGTGAAAGCAGATTTTGGTTAATTAAAGGTGTATATTATGAACTGTTTAGAGTGAACACTAAAAAACAATAATAAAATATGTACATGTAATGAATAGGTCAATAGAAGAGATAAGATGCTCAATTAACTCACAGGAGACCAAAAAAGAAGAAAAACAAAGCAAAAAAGATATGAAACAAATAGAAAGCAACTGCTACCTGGTAGATTTTAATCCAACCACATCAATAATCACATTGAATAGAAATGGCTTAAACATACCACTTAAAAGAGAGATTATCAGATTGGATAAAAAGCATGATCCAAGCATATGCTATTGATTTTTTTAAAATCACCTTAAGTACACAGACATATGCAGGTTAAAAAGTAAAATGATAGAGAAAGATATTGAATGTAAACACTAACCAAAAGAAAGCTAAAGCAGTGGTATAAATTTCAGACAAGACAGACTTCAGCACAATAAATATTGTCGGAGTTAAGGAGGGCCATTACATAATGATAAAGGATCAGTGCCCCAAGAACATAAATCCTAAAAGTTTACATATCTAACATACATGTTTCCAAATGAATACGGCAAAAAGTGACAAAACTGAAAGATCAAATAGGCAAACTGACATTCATAGATGGAGGTTCCAACACACCTCTTAATAAAGTAGGCAGAACAAAAAACAGTAAAAATATGGATAATCTGAATACCATCAACCAATTTGACTTAACATTTACAGATATCCCAACAGAATATATGTTGTCTTCAAGTGCACATGAAATATTTACCAAGATATGCTATACTCTGGACTATAACAAATAGTACAACATTCAAAAGAATAGAAATCACAAAGTTTATGTTCATGGATCATAAAGGAATTAAATAAACAAAAAATAGCAAAAAGATACTGGAAAACCCCTAACTGTCTGGAAATTAAGCAACACATTTCGAATTAAACCATGAATCAAAGAGGGTTTAAAAGAAACTTAAAACATTTTAAACTAAGAAAAGAAAATACAGCATAAACTAGTTCAACCATTGTGGAAGTCAGTGTGGCGATTCCTCAGGGATCTAGAACTAGAAATACCATTTGACCCAGCCATCCCATTACTGGGTATATACCCAAAGGACTATAAATCATGCTGCTATAAAGACACATGCACATGTATGTTTATTGCGGCACTATTCACAATAGCAAAGACTTGGAACCAACCCAAATGTCCAACAATGATAGACTGGATGAAGAAAATGTGGCACATATATACCATGGAATACTATGCAGCCATAAAAAATGATGAGTTCATGTCCTATGTAGGGACATGGATGAAATTGGAAATCATCATTCTCAGTAAACTATTGCAAGGACAAAAAATCAAACATCGCATGTTCTCACCCATAGGTGGGAATTGAACATTGAGAACACATGGACACAGGAAGGGGAACATCACACACCGGGGACTGTTGTGGGGTGGGGGGAGGGGGGAGGGATAGCATTAGGAGATATACCTAATGCTAAATGACAAGTTAATGGGTGCAGCACACCAGCATGGCACATGTATATATATGTAACTAACCTGCACATTGTGCACATGTACCCTAAAACTTAAAGTATAATAATAATAAAATAAAATAAAATAAAAAAGAAAATACAGCATAACAAAATTTATGAGATGCAGCTAAAGTATTGCTTACAGATAAATGCATAGCATTAAATGCTTTTAATAGAAAAGGTCTAAAACCAGTAATTTAAGCTTCCACATTAAGAAACCAGAAAAAAACACAAATCAAAAAGATGGAAAGAATGTAGAGTGGAGCAAAAATCAATGAAAGTAAAAAGAAACGCAATACAGAAAAATCAATTAATACAAAATCTGTTCTCAAGTGGAGCAACGTGGGTACAAATTATAAAAGGGAATTAGTAAGGAAGAAGCAGGAGTAGAAAATCCAAAGAGTGGAAGATGTAGAAAAATGTAATGATGATGCCACCTAACAGTGACGTGTTCTTAATCACCTAATTTAATTCTTTTTGGGTTCCAGTTTCCTCATTTGTAAAAAGAGGGTGAAAAAACATCTTTCAAAGAGTAAATGTACAGATTAAATGAGATATTCATAAAAAATATTTGGAAAAGTAATAAAGCATTTTAGTTTTAAGTAGTATGATCAACAGACTAATTTTTATATAATACATGAAATGTCATATTAAGTTCAACATACCTTTAAGGACCTCGAAGGTATGATATTACAGCAAAACAAAATACATAAATTAGTATAAATTTTTTTTTGGTGGCAGTAATGGAGTTCAGTTAGGAAAAGTAATTACAAACTAATAGCATGGCTTCTTGGTAAGTTTTCTCTTCAAGAAAAAAGTAAGCAATATAGATGAGAAACTTTTCATAAGACAAATATAATCTACTGCAGATATACCTTTTTGCAGATTTTTTCAAAGTTGATATCATCACCAAGAGCAGATTTAGTTACCATATCAGGTTTCAATTCCTGTCAAAGAATAAAACAAATTAATTTTAGTTATGTGTCTATTTTTAAATTATCACTATTATTAAGTTGCTTTCCACATCTTTAGAAACTTAATATTAAACAACATCTTAATTTTGAGAAAAGAACTAACTCCCACCCCAGTAAGATATTATCATGCTACTAAAATAGCCACAGCAAAATGACTTTAAGAGCAAATCCTTCTAAGAACAACATACAAGGCAAGTAAGAAGCAATATTTTCAAGGAACTCAATACAGACAACTCTAACCTTAGGATTTTACACCCAGTCAAGCAGCTCTTCAAATATCTAATATATAGAAAACCAGTTTGAACTGCAAGAATTCAGGAAATATTATATATATGTGCCTCTCCTGAGGAATCTTCTAGAAGCCAGCAAGAGATAACTTCGATAAAATAATTGATGTTGAGTACTGTATCTATTTGTAGAGCTATGAGTAAAACAAGTGTGGGGGTATAGGAGAAAGAACAGTAGGTAGGCTTTATATGTTTTGATTAAGCAAGAAAAACTACAACTAGAAAAAGTAGAGGAGACGGGGAAAGAATAAGATTACCAACTACCATCTAGGCCAGGTAAACAGGAGTTAAAGGATACTGTTCAAAACGAACAGAGTAGAAAATAAAAGATTACATAAGAAAATGGAAAAGTATAGGCAATATGAGAGATATAAATACAATGGCATCCATGGAAAGAAAATACAGATTTTTCTAAATACCAAAATAATTTTTTGAAAATCGCAAGTAAGACACATTAAAGTGGAGAAATACACAGTAAATACAACATAGAATATTCAGTAATTAGAATATAAAATACGACAGAGTTGAAAGGAAACATCAGGAATATAACAGAATGTGAATTAGTGTAATGTGCCTATTAGAAGAAAAATATTTTCAAACTGAATCAAAGCAAAACCTAACTCTATACTGTATATAATAAAGACTCACAAAGAACACAGTTATTTAAAAAGGTTCAAAGATATACCAGGCAAACAGGAAAAACTAGAAAGCAGGTGCTGAGACTGTGTTTCAGATAAAACTGAGGCAAAGAAAACAAAACGAAGACAAAGAAGATAACATTTATGACTATGTGTCAAATAAAACACAACTATTACATAAAGCAGAAACTTCACGAAATAAAGGAAACAGAAATACTATTTATTAGCTCAAGACTCTGACACACAACTTCCAGTCAAGAAAGAACAAAATAGGGAAATAAAATTACAAGATCTTAACAACAATTGTATCTTCTTCTCAAGTACACATGCAATATTGATAAAAATTATCATCTATTAAGTCAAAGAAAGTATAGTAACAGTAAGCTCCATCAAGTAAAATATTATTAGCAACACTCTCCGATCACAATGAAAAAGTAGAAATGAAAGAAAATCAACTAATCAATAAAGGAAAAATTACAAAAGGCCCTTCCACCTGGAATTAAAACAATAAATAAATAAAACCACCTCAACTAAACAAGTCTTGAGAAAGGGAAAAGATAAACAGATATGTCAGTCTAACAATAAGAAAATGCTACATATCAAAATTTCTGAAAAGCATTTAAAGTGGTTATTAGCCTTAAAACAACTGTATTGTTAAATAAAAATAATGAAAGTAAGTGAATTAAATTACTCAACTAAAAGTAACCAAAATTACCTCTGTCAATTCTTCATTTAACAAGTGAAAAGTAAGACTCAAACCGTGATTTGTCCAAGGTCCTATAACTGGGTGGTAGAAAGACTGACCTTAACTAGTACCTTTATTAGATCATCATCTTTCTGGCCTACTGCCTCTATGATAAATTCAAAAAATCTCTACCATGTTTAAAAGCATTCATGAAAAACTAACACAAAATCAATTTATATTTCATGGTTTGTGATGATGTCATATGACCATTTAAACAAGACCATCAGAATCTTCTAGGTATGAGAAACACAGGTTTTAAAATGAAGCATGATTTATATGAGCTGAGTGTTATTATAACCCTTTCAGCAGAAAGGAATATATACATATGTTTTTTCATAAATGTGAGGGACTGAGCAACCCAGGCAGGTAATTTTGGCAACTTCCGTGGTCTTTCAGAAATATTACAGGGAGAATGATGTGAAGGTTCAAAATCAACAAAATATATTTAAAAGATATATAGAAAGTGAAGTTGATATGAATTTAATCAGGTTGGGTATATTTAAAGAAATACGTTTGCCACTAAGGCTGTCAATTTGTTGGATTAATTATTAGCAATACCCAATGTCAAGATTTGCAAGCTAACAAGTTAGCCAAATACAGTATCACAGATGTTGGTAAAAGACACAAGGCTCCTGGGTCGGAGACAAAGGGCAATTTATTACTCATAGCAATAGCAGGAGCCAGAGTATCAAAATTTTTAAAAAGCTCATTCACTGTTTTACTTTTTTTGCCCCAGAAACCCAAAGCCCCAGATACATGGTAGATATTAAACTTAAGACATTAAAAAATCCATGTAATAAAAACTAAAGGGAGTAGTTTAGGAATATAATACCTCTAAAATGGGCTAATATAAGTGGAAAACATATTTGTATATGTTTTGTATATTTGTATATGTATATGTAATATAAGAGAAAACCATTTGTAGCTCTAGTAGTATGATACGCAAACACAAAGCACGATCACAATAACCTCTACTTTTAGAACCTAAGTAGCGATTAATTACACATTGGGTGCTAGGCTGAATAGCTCCTGGAAGACGTCCATGAGCCTATGAACATGTTATTTTACACGGCAGAAGGGACTTTGCTGATGTAATTAAGTTAAGAATTTTTTAAGATGGGGTTATTATCCTGGATTATCCAGGTAAGCCAAATGTAATCACAATCTTCCTTACAAGAGGGTAGCAGAAAGGTCAAAGAGAAGGAGATGCAGAGAAAAAAAACAAAAACAAACAAACAAAAAAAAACCGGAACTGTCGGAAATGGTGGAGGTGGAGGGGGGAGAAGAGAAAGAGAGAGGGAAGAGAAGATGCTATGCTGCTTGCCTTGAAGATGGAGAAAGACACCATGAGTCAAGGAATGCAGGTGGCCTACAGAAGCTGAAAAGGCAGGAAAAATTCTCCCCTAGAGCCTACAGGGAGAATATGGCCCCACTGAAAGTCTACAGAAATAATACAGTCCTGTTACTGTTAGGACTTCTAACCTTCAGCACTGTAAGACAATATATTTGTGTTGTTTTATGCCACTAAATTTGTCATAATTTGATACAGAAGCACTAGGAAACTAATGTATTTTCCATCTCCTACCAGTCTTCGTATTATAAAATAATTCATTATACCATATTATTCGGACAAACACTATGTGCCATAAATAACGCCAATAATTAAACATTTACCTTAAAACTAAGTAAAATATAGATGCATTTGGATGGCTTAAACTTTTTGTATTATACCATTTACACTTCAGTATTTTGGACCAACTCGTTTATTACCTTAGTTTTAAATACAGCTATATGTGTGATTAAAAGGGAATACTATCTCCTAAAACATGTTTCATATAAAATGTAAAAATTGTGTTTAGCAAATATGGATGGATAGGAAAGCTGTGCTATAACTGGAATTGTCAGGTACTATTTTAAGTAAACAATGAGAAACTAAGACTTTTTTTTAGACAACACAAAAACTGCAATAAATGATATATTATGAAGTTATTCTTATCTTCCTATACTTCTTATTCAGAAGAAATCAGGTACTGACTTTCAGAATAAGGCTCCTTTTGATGTACTATTACAATTGCACAGATAGCACCTTAAATATTAGTGTTCCTATTAAAAGATTAGAGAAAATTTCACACACAGCTTTTCTGAATCCTTCTAAGAGTCTGCTGTGAAGTCTGCTTGGGAAGTTCATGCTCAATTGTCAGGACTCGCAAATTATTTCTCTAACTGCTCTGAAACCTAGATTTACATATATTTTAACTCAAAATATCTATTTTTTAAGGGAGAATTTTAAACAACTTTCTTTTAATCACTGTAGGACTGAATTTAATAGTGTCATTAATACATTATAATTTGGCCACAAAATTTACTTATGTTTTAAGAACATATAAATTACCTATCAAATTGATTATGGAAGCCAGTCATAGCAAAACTCAGTAGAATCCAGAAGATCAGTAATTAAAACTGGAGGAGACATGCGGAATTGAGTTTTCAAGATCTGAAGTAATTCATTATTTACAAAGAATGCCTGGGATGATGGACAACTTCCCTGGATTTGAGGCTGGGGTCCCTTACCTGACAATACATCAACTCTCTTCATTATAAATTGCTTTCTACAAGTGCACTGGAAAGCAGGTAAGCCCTAATTTTGCTAAAACGTAGCAAACTCTGAAAGACAAATGGTATGTAGAGGCTTGGGCACTAAAGAATCATAGCTTTCTGGCTAACTATTCAGAAGTGTACATATATTCTAACCAGCTTGTTGGGAACACTTCTGCTTCAAGTGAGAACGTGGTCAGGCAATAAGACATGTAGTCAAAAGAAAATGTGTTGAGGACATACATAAAACAAACAACTTATGCTTACAATAACCTTTGTTCTCCATATTCTTGACAGAAAAATGGAACCAAGAGCCTAGAGTGTAAGCTCTTCAAGGGTAAGAATGGTGTCTTATTCACCTTTGACTATGAGAGTCAAGCACGATGACACATGTTGAACAGAATTGGACCAGAGTAGAAACATTTTAAATGTCTATTTCCTTTTTTTCCCAACTTTTATTTTAGATACAAGGGTACATGTACAGATTTGTTACATGGAAATATTGTGTGATGCTGAGGTTTGGAGTAAAGATCCCGTCATGCTGGTAGTGAGGATAGAACCCCATTGGTAGTTTTTTAACCCAGACTTCTCCCCACTCCACCCTCTAGTAGTCCACGGTGTCTGCTGTTCCCATTTTAAGTCCATAGGTACTCAATGATTAGCTCCTACTTGTAAGTGAGAATGAGAACATGCAGTATTTGCTTTTCTCTTCGACTCTTAATTTGCTTTAGAATATAGCCTGCAGCTCCATCCATGTTGCTGCAAATGACATGATTTCATTCTTTTTTTATGGCTGCACAGTATTCCATAGTATATATGGACCACATTTTCTTTATTCAATCTACCATTGATGGGCACCTGCACTGATTCCATGTCTTTGCTATTGTAAACAGTGCAGCCGTGAACATAGACGTCCATGTGTCTTTGGTAGAATGACTTAATTTTTCCGGTATATACCCAGTAGTGGTATTCCTGGGTTGAATGGTAGCTCCGTTTTAAGTCTATTTCTTAGTGAGAGAGGAAAAAAATCAGTAAAGTCTCTTATTAGCAAAAAATTCAAATCCAACATTTGCCAAAAAATTTTCAGTTGCCAATCTAGGCTTTTTCTTTAGAGAAACAAAGTTGAAAGAGAACAAATGCTGGGAAAAAAAATCAGCCAAGAGTACTACTAGGGTGTTGCAAAGAAGAGTACTTACCGCTCATAAGTATTCTAAATTACTCTGTTTTACTTATAATGGGAGAAGGTAAAGCACTACTTAAAGACTCACTGAAATATACAGATTTATAATTGTGAATGGCTGAGAAACTACATTAGGTATTAAGCCAGGCAGGTGCCAGATACAACCTTGTTCTTTCTGAGGAAAGGTTTCATGCCAAATGGAAAACTAAGATTCATTTCTAGACCCAGTAATAGACATTTTAGACAGGAGTTATATACCTATTCCAAGGACATTTTATATGTATTCACTGTTTAAAGATCACCTAGTCCCTCATGTACCACATTTAATTGTGGTTAATACCACTTAAAATTGTGAAAGAAACTAGTTTGTGCTTATATGATACTGTTACACCATGCGCTTCCTAGTGTATATTGTTAATGCTAAGTAAAATGATTAACCAGACAGCGACACTTAGGCTTCCTTCATCTAAAACTAATTCCAGGCAGGGCGCGGTGGCTCACACCTGTAATCCCAGCACTTTGGGAAGCTGAGGTGGGCAGATCACGATGTCAGGAGATGGAGACCATCCTGGACAACATGGTGAAACCCCATCTCTACTAAAAAAAAATACAAAAAGTAGCTGGGTGTAGTGGCGCGTGACTGTAATCCCAGCTACTCAGGAGGCTGAGGCAGGAGAATCACTTGAACCTGGGAGGTGGAGGTTGCAGTGGGCCGAGATCATGCCACTGCACTCCAGCCTGGCAATAGAGCTAGACTCCGTCTCAAACAAACAAATAAACAAATTCCAATGTCTTTTTTTTTTTCAGATAAATGTAGTTCTCTTGAATTTAGGTTTTTCTCTAAAATGAATACAACTGCAAATACTCTAAATATTCTGCAATTTCGAATGCAGAATATAATGCATTTTTCCACATAGTAATATGCAAATTTTATGTAAAAGTTATACATTATGAACTTAGGAGAAAAAAAATACCTAGATACATTTCAATTTGGAAAAAGAAAATTTAGGTTGCTCAACTCTGTACATACTTGAGAAAGGCCTGTCATCAGGACTAGCCCTTGGCCAGCTCCTAGGAGATGACCTCTGAGCCTGTGGGCCACAAGGTACCAATCTGATCAGAGAGTTTATGTTAACAATGTGATTTACGGTGAATGTGTTTTCACTTTGGGTGGCTTCAGTCTGAATAGCTGAGGTCAGCCATGCAAGCAATTCATGCTTACATGACTAACAGCCAATAAAAACCCTCAACACCTAGGCTCAGGTGAGCTTTCCTGGTTGACAACACTTTGAACATGTTGTTACATTATGATGGGAATGTGGCCATATGACTCCACTGAGAGATGTCACCTAAAATTATGCCTATTTTTTCCTGGACTTCACCCCATGTGCCTCTTCCTTTTGCTGATTTTAATCTGTATCCTTGAAGAGTAATAAACTTTTTGTGAGTATAACAAGCCTTTTATGAGTCCTGTGAATCTTTCTAGAGAATCATCGAGGCTCAGAGTGGTCTTGGGGACTCCTGACCCACTCATTTTATAGAAGAGGAAATCATGACCCAAGGAACTTTAGGAAACTCATTCAAAGAATCAAAGCAGGGCTAGGACTAGAATCCCTATATTCTGCTTTGTGGCTATATTGTCAGTGATGATCAATTAAAAATTGTTTGAATTCCTTCCTAATTATGTTAAACTAATACTATTCATGTTTTCTACATTAAAGACGTCATCCCCTAATAGCCAGATCCATCAGAATTATTCCAGTTCTCTTATTCCCACAGTGCTAGATGACACTTTTTGCTTTTACACAAAATATCAAATTAAGTCAAAATTAGGTAATCCCAACTTTGGTTATTTAGCTACAACCTTGTCTTTCTTCTTTCCAAGGACTTTGTTTGAACAATCTAATATAGTGACTCATAACTGTATAAGCAGTGTAGTGTTGCCTCTGGTTAAGCAGGGAAAGTAAACATTTGTAACCAAACTACTCTGTATTGTGCTGTGGGAAGGGAGATTGGGTAAATACAAAAAGCAACTTGGAGGCAATAACCATGTTGACATTTTTAATTTCAAAAGAATCTTATCAGAGTCAGGCTTTTAACTTAATAAAATATAAAACATGTTTGTATTTTCCAAAGTGTGATCAAAATTGGAATAGTATATTTAGGTTATAAGGGATTATGCCCCAATACAAAAAATTAGAAGGTGCCAAGAAAAGTCTGGGTTCTAGATTTTTGGTCTATTTGAAAATGAGTCATTTCTCTGAAATAAAGAATCTGAAATAACTTGTGAGAGTGAGAGACATCAAAATCTTCATACTTTTCTATAGTTGAGAATTTCATTATGATTACCTTTCAGTGACAACAAAAACTTAATTTCCTAAATACTGTTCTGCTTTTTAAATACAGTTCTAGATGAAACTTCAATAAAGTTATACACTATCATCATATTGCCAATAGATTTTTTTTCCAAATAAAATATCATATCTTCTTCCTACACCTATCCCTGTGTTCTCTATAGAAGCCAATTGCATCTCAATCCTCTGCTGCTAGGATTAGACAGCTCAGAGTCATGTGATACTGGGAGTCCCTTCACTATGCTTCTGTTATGCTCCTATCACCCTTTCTGCTTTCTCTTTGGTACTGTCAGTTGTATCTGTTCCCTCCATTGTATTACCATTATCCTACTCCTAGGTTCAAGACTTCTTCATGGATTGTGTGGATTATAATAGCCTAATTGGTTTTCCAGACTCGAGGATGAGTAACTCCAAGGCCCATTGTATCACCATCCGGAATACACAATGAAGTCAAACTTTCAGTTTGGTATTTAAATTCTTTCAGTACTTGGCCTTAATGTATCTTTCTGCTCTAACTGCTCTAATTTTATAATGCACTTCCATGTTTAACATTCAGTTCTACACAGAATCACCTGAATAAATTTTCTACCTCAATATCTTTGTAATATGTTTGCTTTTCAAAATTTTGTCTTTAGAATGCCTTCTAACTGGCTACCTAACTTTCTCACTCCCTTTCCTTCCAATCAAAAACTATCCATGTTTTGGATTTTGGTTTTTAAATACCACTAATAATGAAGCAGGACTTCTTAGAGAAATGGCTGATTACAGATATGAGGCAGAAAAAGTATAAATCCTGTGATAATTTCTTATGCCAGAAAAGGACAAATGGGATTCAAATTAGGGTCTCAAACAAGTTATGTAGGCTGGCTTAAAGGGACTACCATTGGCTAAATTTGGGTGTCAAAAAGAATACTGACAGCAGTGAATCACAACCACAATGATCATGTATTTGTTGTTCAGACTAGGGCCCATCTGAGTATAAAATAAGGCCCTATTAATAAACACGCTGGGCCACATGGTGAATGAATACCAGGACAATCCCAGGGAAATTTGGTTATATGATCACCCTAATTATAACACCTGTCAACACTTGCCATCTCCAAATGCTCTTTATTTTCTCTCCAACTCACTTCACTGGCTTTTGTCCCAATTACATCAATCCCACTATTTTAAGCCCGTGGTGATCTCCACGCTGCTAAATCTAACGAATAAGTCTCAGTACTCCTCTTACTCAACGCATCAGCAGCATTGTCCCCTTCTTGGCCTATCAATTTTTGTTAAGTTAATTCTTCCTTTCTTCTTGATACTCTATCTTCATTTGACTTACGTCAGACCCATATTCTTGGTTATTTTTTCTTTGTCTCCTTTGCTAGTTCTTTCTCTTCTAACTTAAGAATGGACCAGGACTCTGTCCTTGGTACTCTTCCTTTTACTATTATCTAATAATACCTCACTGATTTCATCCAGTTTCATTATTTTAAATATCATATATATGTGAACATCTCCCCAAAATCTCCATCTGTAGCCAAGATAATTTCTCTGAACTCCAGACTTACATATCCAAGTATCTACTTTACATCATTATTCCTAATCCTTCCCACTCTGCTCTATTTCTTCCACAGTATATAATCTACTAACATGATATACAATTAACTTAAATGTATTATGCTGTCTACCCTAATCCCCCAACCCCCCACAAAAATAAATTACAAAAGATCAGGAACCTTTGTCTACTCTTCTCAGATATATCATAAGTGTCTAGAAAAGTACATGGCATTTGGTAAATGCTCAGTAAGTGCTTGTTGAAAGAATGGATACTGAAGTTATTTTTACTTGTTAGGTATTATAAATTGTTACACTAAATATCTCAGTTATCACAGTATTAGATATAACATAAACCAGACATGTCAGTAAACACTGCCCCTGTGCAGGAACCATGGCAGAGAGTGTATTTAATAACTATGTCTTTCATTCAAGTTTATTATTTTCTATTACCTAGATTAAAAAAACACACCAGTTAATCTCTCTTGATCATGTTGAGATCTGAGTTTAAATCACTATCTTCCTTTACACAGACTTCATGAATAGAAACTAACAGAATAATCTAAAAGCTTTGTATTTCTTGATTCTACACATACTTCCTTTAAAATGTAAAAAAGAAAAAAAAACAAAACAAAACCCAAAACCAAAAGAAAACAATGAAGCAATACAAATTAAAGTTTTTCACCCTATAATTTGTAAAGTTTCACTCAACTTTTAAGACTCACTGTTACAGAAAGACTTCCTTGAATCCTCAAGCAGTGCTAAGTGTCCCTCCTCCAATGTGTCTATTAGCATCTTTCAATACATCACAGTGAAGCTCTCTCCATTTTTCTCATTAGACTTTAAGTTTCTCAAAGGCAGACACCATATTAATTTCTATATTTTTATAAACTAGCCAAACATGGCACACACAAAGTATAGACATATATTTTTGTTGAGCCAAAATAAAGTGTTTTGGTCATGAGGATGGTTCTGAGATGACATTATAAATAAGTATTTGAACTTTTCTGGCAAAGTACCAGACTAAAAAATATCAGGTAAAACTTCTGGCTTTTGAATCCTACAGTGCTAACTGAAATAAAGACAGCTACTTTATCTTCTGATCTAAAGTCACAATGCAAACTGGACAATGATAATGGACTGTGTGGTATAGCTGATCTGGAAAATATCTCTGTTCTGGATCCCTCTGTCATTATTAGTTTTAGCGTAACTTTTCAAAATCATGTTGAAGGCAATGGTCATCTTAAATAACATTTCATTTATGCCATTTACATGCATTAAAAGACTACAGAAATTCAAATTCTTAAAAATTAAAGTGTAGTATGGCTAGGAATGTTGATGTTGTATATGTTATTTACTCACCACAGCAAATAAGTGAAACAAAAATTATATACTGCTATAACCTCTTAAAAATCTACTTATAGATGTGCCCATTTATATTTGAAACATGTCACGGAAATTCCACAGAAAGCCTTCTATGTGCAGAACATTGTGTAAAAAGGCAATCCAAACAGAGTTTCATTTTTGAAGTAACATGCCAATAACCTGTCATAGTAACAGAAAGATGTGTTAATAATAGATTTCTAAAAACTGATTACCTAAGTACTGTATGTATGAAGATGAAGTAAGCAGGGTAATTTTAAGTAAGTGGGGTAATTTCTGTTTAGCGCAGTTGGTGGGAACAATAAAAATATAACCAAATTACTAGAGGAGCTTTCTCCAATCACACAAAACTCCCATCCATTATGACATATGCCCTAAGGCACGAAGCCTTATGCATACATCCTCCATCTTTCCCAATAAAATCACTACTTTAGAGGTTGGTGAAAGCTGTGAAAATGATGCATTCTGATTTTGCAAAAGTATGTGTGATGTGGTGGAAAATCCTGCCTTGTTATTAGACAAAACCGTAGACAAGAATGAGCAATGTATAGAGAATATAATGTTGACTGTAGTATTAGATACAAATGAGGTTAATACAGTTGTGCAGGATGACAGGGGTCAACTGATGAAAATGCTTTTAATACTCCTGAGAAATTAGATCCCATCTGGCAGACAACAGGAAGCTAATTTTAGGGTCTTGAACAGAACAATATAATAAAACAAAGTAAGTTTACTACTAAGAAATTTTACTAGTGTCAGGTTTTTGCTGGCAGCCAGTTAAAGAACTACTAAATGTCTACAAATAGTACTGTCTTACTTTAGTTCCAAGCTGAATTTCATGTCAAAAGTTGAATCTTCATATTCTAAAAATTAAGCTGAATGCATTTTTCACCTATACATTATTTTCATCAATATATAAAAATAATTGTTTTAGTGAACAAAAGCTTAAAAAACTTGTATAATTCAACTGTACAATGATCTGCATCTTATCAAAAAATATTAATTAAACATAGACATTACCAGATAAAGCAGTCAAATGAAGCTCCAAAAACTTCTGTTTTACCATACAGTCCTATCTCTCAGTGAAATACTTTTTAGAAAATAAGGCAAAATAGTTTGTTTAATGTAAGTGATTAAACATGATCACATTTTTTATGCCAAATAAAAACATCAAAATTGTTCCTGGCATATAAAATTGCTCACTTCTGTCAGGTACAAAGAGGTAGACAGAGAAAATGACACCCAGCAATTACATTAGTCTGAAGATTCTACATAGAACACTTCTGTATTCTAAGAAATAAATCGAAGAGACAGACTTCTTCATTCTGGACATTCTCTTCTAACAAAATGGATGGCCTTGTGAAGAAAAGCTTTTTGTTTGAAAATAATTTGTCTCCATTTAACCCCAAATTGAGGTGATATCCAGTTGAAAAAAAACAAAAAGAACATCTCATTTTGTAAGACCAGTTACTTACTGATCTTATTGCTGCTTTTCTCTAGGGCCCTTTGTCTCCTATTATGTGTTTCCAACAAAATATGTTGTAATATTTAACTCTTTTCTCAGGCACCATATTATTTCAGACTGGAATTACGATAGTAGTATCGGTTGTCCAAAATTTTTGAATTAATAATTTAAAAGTGCTTTGGATACTTTCACAGTTATTAGGAAATGTTTGGCTAAGGTTTAGGTTCAAATTTCCAGAATTACAAAACAAAAAAATCTAATCAAAACAAAACAAAAATAAATGGGAAACATTAAAAAAAAAGCCATGTTATACTGCTGTCTCCCTTCATACTGCTCAATCTTGTTTATACACTCAGTAGCCTCTGAAGTAGGCTTATCTAGGTGAAGAATTCCAGAATCAGTTCCTTAGAATCAGTTCCTTATTTAAAACTTAGGTGTATACTATGACTCAGTAAATAGTAATAGCATTTTCATCTCTTTTGCCAACAAAGGCCTGCAACTTGCTCTTTGTTTTCAAACAGAAGCAAGCGGTTCAAAAACAGACGATACATACTATCGTTATTTTTCACATATGCTCTTATTTAGAAGACAAGAATATTTTAAGGCAATCATAGACTTTATATAAACATGGCCTCCAATGAAAATCATGACTCCTATATATTAAAAATGCAACAGTGTTAAGAATTTCAGGAATATGACCTATACAAAACAGTAACTTAAAGCTGTAGAAATTACAGGCCAGAAAGCAAACTGGGATTTCAGTATGATGATCTGTTACTAAATGCTGTTTCATGAGTGTGAGGAGAGCATTATATACTGATCTTTTAAAATAGCGCTATGATTTCCTGTTTATAATTTCAAAGGTCACAGTTAAGTACAGAAGGCTAACAAACCAGGACATCTTGCTTGCTCTTTTAGAAACAAAATTCTACCTTTGAAAACATTAAATTTGAAGTTATATGGTCTCAGGGCATTGGCTAAGGTGACTGTATAAAATGAAGAACCTTTTTCCTCCTGTTTCTGATACTTAACAAGCAAAAAGAAAAGCCTCTGATTAGAGATTCTTCTTAGTAACAGTTCCATAGTATTCCATTTATCTTTAGCGACTCAGAACAACCTCAACACTGTAAACGTGCCAACATGTAAAAACAAAATTTGCAGTAGAAGTCAGTCAGCTAGCCAAGCAGCGTTCACTCTGTATCAGACACATTACTAGGTGTTAGGAACAATTAATTGAGTAAAATAACCCATTTTCTTAAGAAGTTCTGTCTAAGAAGCAGGAATGGCATGAAAGCAGACTGCTATACCATATGATAGCAGAAATACACACAAAGTAAAAGGGCCTGCATAAAGTAGGTAAGTAATTCTTCTGGGATTAGAGCAGAAGTGCCAGGGAAAGTTTCCTAGAGCAAGTAACATAAGAATTAGGTGTTGAAGGAAGAGTAAATGTTTGTTCAGGTGGGAGAGATGTGCTATGTTTAAAAACTCTGATGTAGGCAAGGGGGGCTGAAAGTGCTAAGTTTGGGATTCAGTTTAGCTGGTGAAAAAAAAAAAAAGGTACAGGGTAAGTGGAAGATACAGAAGCAACAGAGAGGTAGCTAGAGTACAGATCACAAAGGGTCTCGTATATCATTCAGGGAAGAAGTCCCATTAGATATGCATTTCAGAAAGGTCACTGGTTAGAGTGCAGAACATGATTTGAAGGCGAGACCAGAGGCAGGAAATCTGATTCGAATGTGTTTTTAAACGTGCTCATTTTAAAAACACCTAATTCATCATTCCCTTCTTGAAAGAGTTTCTCCACAGTTTCCTAGATACTCTTGGTTCTTTTTCTCCTTCACTGGCTACATCTTTCAGCCTCTTTTACTTATTCTTCTTCATCTTCCTAAAATCAAAATTTTAGTGTGTCTTCAGACCCTCAGAATAAGATAACATGATTAATCATCCCCATCCCTCCAACCCTGAAAACAACCATAACACCTGGACACACTACCAAAAAGCCCTATCTGAAGATACTAGAGAGTAAATGGAAACAGACAGACTCTGATGGAGGATCCACCAAGCTTACTTGGAGGAAAGAAGATAGAAAGCTATACAGCACAAGTAGTTATCATTTCTTCAAGGTTTAGCCTAAGGCCAACTGCAATCAGCATGGTTTAGAAACAGTGGCAGACCTACCCCTGAGAAAATGAATCCAGGATACTTTATCTGCCGAGAGAGCAGGGTAAGCCCAGAAGGGAGAGAGAAGAAACCTCTAAACATCTTAAGTGTTCAGACAAGTAGCAGATTCAAAGCATCTTGCTGAAAGACAGAAGATGTAAACTGAGACTGGAACTGCTAAGTAACATAGTTTAAAGTTAAAACCTAGCCAAGAAAATTCATTCAAACAACCACTTATCCGAGAAAAATAACCAAATCCAGGATCTCTGCAACTTCATAATGTCCAGGGTACAGTCCAAAATTACCCAGTATACGAACAGGAAAGGAAACAGAACATTTTTCTTCTCCATAAGCAAAAATGGCTATTATCACTATCCTTGATGGTATTCAAAAAAATTGCTCTCAAAAAATGAAAATATTATCAGAGAATTATTGCAGCAGAGAAACAGAAACAATAAAGATGTTTTAACGGATGTAGCCACAGAACATTAACCACTGGGTGAAAGACTACAGGATATTCACATAGTCTCACAGTATCATTTCACAGATTACTTAGTAACAGCAAACAGAAAAGATACCTTCACAATGGAGAAATCTGGCATATGGCACTTAAATCAAGTGCCAGAACTTGGCACTTGAAATCAAGTGCCAGAACTCAGCACTGATAGTAAAGGTACAAACATGGATGTGATACAACGCACTATTATTATATTGTAGTATTACAATTTTCTATAGGTTTGAAGTGTTTTCCAAAAAGTTGGAAGGAAAAGTATAAATACAGTATTATTAGAGATTATGAAACACAAAAGAAAGGCTAAAAGGAAGATTATTACACATCAGGGAGGGAAGAATTAAAGTAGCTATCTTGGGATCTATTCACTTCCTTTACCAGGAGGAAACTCTAGCAAAGGGAGGTGATGCTGTTTAGTCTTCATGTTAACATGCTGGTAAGCAGTCCCTCTGGTAGACAGGATAATGAGTTTTTGTTAGGAGGAGGGTCCTTATCTGAAGAATGCTCTTAGTAGGCTGTCCCTTGTTAAGGATGCTTACAATAAACAAACCCAGAATTTATGGGTTTATGAAGCCTGGCACACTGGAGAATATCATGTAAGCTATATAACCTTAGGATATTACACGGAGAAGTTTCAAAATGTAAACGCTCTCTGATATGAGGTAATAACCAGACTTCCTCATTTGGAGACTCTAGGCTGGAAAGTACACGTCTGATGTGGAAAGGAAGGACTCTGTGGAATTATATAGAGTCCCAGATCTCTCTCCTTGCTTCTCCTGTCCCCTTTGACTACTTGCACCCTTACAATTATTAGTAAAGCTGATTCTAGGTGAGATCTCTAACACATTGAGTCTGATTTGATAACATGATTATTTGTATTGGCTCACAAATAAAACTGTCAGAAATAATTATAGTGTAAGATTAACGATACTTTTAATACAATTACTTTCATAGAATAAATGAACAAAATGTTAAGTTGACATAGCTAATTAACACAGTACAGTGTACTTACAGACTTCAATAAGGTATCTTTTACCCTATGGAGAAACTTGTTTAAGCATTCATAGGAAAAAAACTTACCAAGATCACAGTATGTGAAACTATAGAAAAAACTCAGTAACTTTTAAAAAAGCATATATAACCAGAAATATCACAAAATTCTAAACAGTATATGAATATATACAATGATAAACCTCCAATCTAAGGGGTATACGCAGCCTAGAATACTTCTGAACATGTCCTCTGAAATGGGGATTCTCCCTAGAGCTGTGGTGAGGTTCAAGTGGTATGATATAGTTATTATATTATTTTGATGATGTATCATTTTACTTAACTTTTATGCCTTTAGAGATTATAATCTATACTATTTTTTTCTATTTGTGATCTCCTAATGACAACCACTTAGGAGCAAGCTGTGCAGAAGCCTGAGACAAAGTGATCCTAACTGCTGATTATAAGCTCAAAGGATGATTTTAATAATAGATTTCAGAATGTAAAACTAGGGGAAGAATAGAACAAAAGGAGAAAGAGTTTTAAACTAGAGACGTAAGAGGTAGCAGGCAGAACAAGTTCTCAAAGAAGAATACAGAAATTCTCATCTTAAAGAATATGCAGGATAGGAAGAAGTAACAGCCTTAGAGAGGAAGAGGTTAAAAAAGAATACAGATAGGCAAGGAGTGGTTGCTCACGCCTGTAATCCCAGTACTATGGGAGGCCGAGGTGGGCGGATCACCTGAGGTCAGGCGTTCGAGACCAGCCTGGCCAACATGGCAAAACCTTGTCTCCACTAAAAATACAAAAGTTAGCCAGTCGTGATGGCAGGCGCCTGTAGTCCCAGTTACTCAGGAGACTGTGGCAGAAGAATCATTTGAACCCAGGAGGCGGAGGTTGCAGTGAGCAGAGATCGGGTCACTGCACTCCAGCATGGGCGACAGAGAGAGACTCTGTCTCAAATAAAAAAAAAAAAGAAATACAGATATAGGCTACTGTGTATATTTACCTGTGAGGAATTAAAGGATCTGAAAACACATTGCACATCTTTGGGTATTTTTCTTCCTAGATGGCAAGTTTCATGTTTATTAAATTATCTCCTCCAATATCTAGGAAAGTGAGTTTGGATGTATCATAGGATGTTCTCAACTTACTGAAGCAGTATACTACAGTGGATAACATAATTAGCTTTATAATCAGTTACAAGTTGCTCAGTTTCTCTAAGCTTGAGTTTCTTATTCTGTAAGACAGGGATAAAAATGATATCTACCTAGTGAGACAGTAAATATAAAACACATAATATACTGCCTGGCACATAGTAAATGCTCAGTAAAAGCTAGTTGTTACTTTTATTATCGAGTAAGAGACTTGCTGCACATTTTGAGTAATTTCAGCATATGCTTGAATTTTACCATCTCCTTCTCCAGTTAAGTACCTTACTGATCTATAAATGTTGATAGGCTAATTTAACTAACTTTCAAAGAAAAACTGTTTTAGAAGCCAATATTTCTACTAATATCAAAGTTAAAAGTATGGACACTATTACAGAAAAGGCAGCAAAGACTTGGGTTCCATACACCACAGTCTATAAAATTAGAACCTATGATTTTATAGTGTAAAGATCAAGCCAATTTTTTTTCTTGGTTGGCCAGAAAAAGCAAACTCTCATTTCTAAAAATACTCATGATTTCTTCACAAAGAAGTCATCCTGCAACAAAATACCCTATTATTATAGAAAGCAAGAATAGGATAGTATGTCATCAATAAGACTATAAAAATGAATCAGTATCTGAGCCAAGGAAAAATTTCTCTGGAAAAATAAATAAGCAGAGGTCTTTTCTCCAAATTTAATTGAGATTGAGAGTTTGTTTTGTCACCATTTATTTGATACTCCCAAGTAGACAATAACCATTTCCTAAGAAAATTACAAATGACCTTTTAATTAAGAAAAATGCTTTATTTATTTGCTTTGTTTAGAAAAGACAACAAAATTTGTAAAAGAACCATAAATAAGGAATAAAATTTGACATGTAAGAACAGCAAATATATAGTCTTTCTAGTATTCATTTTATATTTAAATTTATTTCAGTTTTTAAAAAGCATTACAAAAGAAGTTGAAGTCAGAGTAGCCAACCCAGCCTGCCCTAACTCCTGCCACAAACTCAAGACATACACATACGATGAATTTTATGAATTCAAGGAATACATAGGCTATGAATTTGGCTTTCTATGATGAAACCATTCCATTGCGTAATCACGGGAAAAATAGAACACAAATCAAACCAAACCAAACCAAACCACGGTAGTGATGTGGTAATCTTGTAAACCTACAAACTTTATCACTGAATCAGATTTCCCTTTGCTGATGAGATTCAAAACAAGAAACAGAAAACAGGCTTTACATTTAGATCAAAAAGGACAACTTTTCTTTCTAATTAATCAAATGTATCACTGAAATTTACAAAAGGGAAGTATTCTAAAGATTATCTTTTGTTCTCAAACTCTTCATACACCACATACAAGTTATTATATATAACAAACCATGGAAAGAATGTAGTGTGTGTGTATATATACATTTCTTATATATATAAAAAATTTTATAAATTCCATTTTATTCCAGTTTTTCAAAAGCATTACAAAAGAAGTTAAAGTCAGAGTAGCCAACTATACATTGTATGTGTATGCATGTGTGTGTATATATATATATACACACACATGCATACACACACACACTGCATTCTTTCCATGGTAAAATAAAATCAGCAATTATATAGTAGCTCAAAGCCTCTGAATAATTTAAGACTACAAAAATGACTATTTAGAAGAAATTACAGGGAAAAATTTAGGTAGGCAATGTAATTTAGTAAGAACCTTGGTTAAGAGAAAGTGAAAGAGATAAATTGTAACTTCCTATTTTATTGCTATTCTCAAGACAAAATCTCTAAAGGTTTTATTTCTCATAGGAATATCATTTTAAAAAGGTATATGAAAAAGACTAAATAATCTGCAAACCACAGAGACACAAATGATCACTGACAGTCAAATACAGAAGACTTTTTTTTCCTGAATGACTGAATAAAAAGGGGATTATAACTTTGAGAAATAAAAGTTATATCAGATGGATTCCATGAATTTTATAATAGTGTGCAGCAGGGGGAGGGAAGAACACAAGAAACAAATATACTTCATATCAAGGAGTCATTTCCTAGATGTTTTTATTCAGATTAACTGGGATAACTTTGTCCTATTAAAGACTTTACTATCCCTTTAAAAGGAAGAAAGGGTGAGAAGCTTTGATAACCTAACTCAATTAAAATATTGTTAGAGAGTTTTCTTTCTCTTTTACTTAATTGAAAACTTGAAAGTTATACCAAAATATAATAGGCAAACATGCATGCAAAATGACCCTGCAATTAAGAAAATTGCTGGGACCAAATGTTGTTTTTAAGTTCTACAGTAAAACAGTCTCCCAGACATTTAATGTCATGTCATTTGGTAAATGAAAGTTTCCTCAAAGTAAGAGCAGCAAGAAGACCTAAAAATTATGCTAGCGAAGAGTCTGACTGAAAAAAAAAAACAAAAATATGGGATCACGTTGGTCTAACACTAATTTTATTTGAAGTTACTACAGAACTGAATAAAATGCTAATAACAATACATAAAAATTTATTGAGTTGGCAACAAGGAAAGCATGATGTCATCCACCAATATCACCATCCACATTCCCAAACAGCATGAAGACTTTAATTATTGAACTGACTTTGTGCTAAAGTTACAGTAAAAATAAAAACCTGAGGCATGAGGCATTATTAAACATAGATGAATTTAGTTTGGCACAATTTTGACTCAAATTAGCCTAGCACTTTAACAAATTCAGTCAAAAACAGAAAAATGCAAGCTTAAATGTTACAATTTTCTAAATGTGCTACATTCTTCACCAAACAGACTGATACAAGATGTTTTAGGCAACTCTAGGAATATTCAAATAAGCAATACCACACACAAACAAAATGCAGGATAACAAGATACTCAGAAACATACATACATACACACCCACACAAGTCCTTACCTTCATGGCATGGATTTCTTCAAGCAATCGTTGCGCCCGTCTTTGGTTTTTTAACAGTGCATCTTCAGTACCCCTGCAAAAAGTACATTACCATATGTATCCAGGCAAAGCATTAATTTTAGACTCGTAGTGTAATGGATAATCACTTCATTTCTTTTTAGAAAAGCGTAATAAATCTCTAAATAACAAACACGCCACTATCCTACACTGCCCATTTCCCCCACTCCCAAAACACACCTCAATTTATTAAACAAACCCATCCGTTGGAAAATGGCAAAAATAAGTACTGTCTTGGCATTGTATTAATGACTATTACTTTTGATAGTTTGCCTTCTCTAGTTCCTTAATAACACTTTTTTTAATCCATCAATCAATAGTACATTGTATTTAATGTAATATAAATGTCATAAGTTACAATTAGAGTTTGACTATAATTTTATCAAATGAAAATTTGCTCTCCGGCATTTAAGGAAAAAATAAAGAAGGGCTATATTCTGACATATTTATGAAAGAATAGGAAATAAATCAGGAACAAAACATACTTGAAGGCTAAGTATTCATGCTTACATCATAAGAAGAACTATAAATAAAATACTTTTTCACTAACACTAGTGATACTGAAAATACAAAATATTGTATTTTTCCAAAAAATTACATGGAACACAATGTTCTAATAAACACTTTCATAAGGTACTGAAGATTTCAAATTACTTAGCAATTCAAGAAAAAATGTGATATAAAATCTTCAGAACTGATTCTTAAGGTATTACTAGATTTGTTAAGTTGTATCAGTATCTTAAAATAACTTCTGATAACATAAAACACACAAGCCCAAGGGAATTTCACTCTAAAAAGACCAAAAGAGAGTTTTGCAAAAGCAGCAAAAAAATTCATCCTGTATCTTGAGCAATGATGGTCCAAACCATAGAAGAGCATGCTGACACAGCACATTCTATCTCACTCACATCATCTCCGCATACAAAACAAAAATGGTGTATAAGTAAGACATTTAATTACTTCTCTACATCCCACCCTAAACATTTTAAAGTATCAAATAAAAACAACTTTTGACATTTTATTAGTCACAAGATCATTACTTTAAATGACTAACTTTTTTGACTTCAGTCGGCCAACACTCCTGACAAGTTTTCGGATAACTAAAACTCGAATTCTCTTCACTTCTTTTCTCATCTTCACAACCTTTGAAGAATAAAGCAATAATTAGAAGAAAGGCACTTACTTCAGGAACAAACACACTTTATTTTGAGTCTTAATATTTGAGACTTAGTCTACCACTTTAACTACTTTTTTTGTCTGACTATATTCATAGCTTGATGAAATCAAACCTCTTCCATAAATAGTGAAGGAATAAATCAACAGTCTAAAAATGTGTCTGAGAGCTTAAGAAAAACAAGTTATAATTTTTTAAAAAGTCACAGTATTACCCGAAATAAGTATTTTAATGTTACACTTGTATCTTGCTGGGCTTGGAACATAATAAACAGTGAGTTCCCAGAAATCACAGCCTGTCATAGTCATCTTTGTATTCTCACTGTTAAAGCCTCACTCATAATGGTAGGAATTTAATTTGTTGAATGAGTATTTTAATTAGCAAATTAGCTTTTAATTAGCAATTTATTTTACTTATTTATAAAACAAATCTTTCATTATTTTTAGTAACAAATTATTTCAAGTATAATTTTAAAAGAAGATCCACAAACACAAGGGCATTGTGTGCAAGCATATGTGCATGTAAATATAAATGCCCCTCCCCCACACACATACACATACATACTTTAAATCATCCTACTAGAGAACAATGTTTAAGAACAAAAAGCAGAGCTATAGGCCAAGAAATGGAAATTCTAGTTATAAAAAAAATACACATTATAACAGCTTTCAGTGCAATGGCATGTAATCACGGAGTTTATGTTTCATCTATCAGTTAGGAGGCATACATCTTAAAAATTACTCCTGGAATGTCCTTCTTCCCCTTCTTCACTTTAGGAACTACATAAAATTCAGGTTCAGATATAGTCATTCCAGTGAAACCTTCAATGACTTCTTCAGTTAGGGATAACCACTCCATCCCTGGGGTCCCCAATATATAGATTCTGTCATTAAAGCATCTACCTCACTGCATTGTTACTAATCGCTCATGTGGCTGTCTTTTTCTATAGACAGCAAGCTCTTAGAAAACAGGAGTCTTGTAATACTTATATAGTGTTTTCTTTGTCCTGCAAGAGTGCCTGGCACACAAAATTCCTCAAATTCTTCTTGCCAAAATAACATTATCAACATCATCCTGTTTACTTAAGGCTCTTCCATTTAATTAATATCTTCTCTTACCCTTCATGTCATTCACTCCCTTATTCACTGAAGATATTAGCAACCAACTTAAAATTTCTTTACACCCTAAGTTCTGCCATCATTCTGTGTAACTTATATGTCCACTTGAATAGCCCATCTGATAATTATATCTTCACTTCTTTACTTATTTTCTAAAGACCTAATCTATTCTATCTCAGCCATCCACTTCCATGGCCACACTGTCAACCTTGTCATCATTCATAATATTCAATTTCTAAAACCATTAATTCAAATATTCCACACTGTGATCACAACCTCTATCAGCTTGCTTGTTCAACTCCACCTATCACAACCATCTTTGACTTTATTAGGACCACCAATCCACTGACTCCTACACTTAATGTTCCTCTTTTTATGCAGTTTAGATACATGATAAACATTTGCCAATTTCTTAAACTCCTATCCCTCTGGTTAGGAAACCGTAGTCCTGAATGAAAAAAACACTCTGAGTTCTTCATTGTCATATGCCAACAGCAAATACTTTAACATTCTGTCTACTATAAATTCATCATAATTAACCTCAAGTGGACCCCCATTCTTCCTAGCCATCCTATATTTTTCTGTTCAGTTCACTCTACAATGCCTGTTTTAAGCTTTTGCCTACTCTCCTAAATCCTCTAGTCTCCGTCCTCCTTTCTCTCTTTCAATCGCGTGGAGAAAATAATTAACAGTTGAGAACCATCATTTCTCTACTACCATGAATGCAAATGTACTTCCATGACCCATCTTCCTTTACGAATAAAGTTACAATATAAGAAATACCACTACACATATCTGAGTTTATCTTTTAACTGTCTTTTAGAGCCCATTCTCTTCTGCCTTCCTAGAACCTCTACTATGGATTATCCCTTTACCATAGCATTGTCATTCTCTTCCTTTTAATGCATTTGTTTCTCACTGATTTTTAAACATGATTGAGTCATTTTCATTAGAGACTAAATAAACATCCTCATTACATAGTTTGCTAGGACCACCCCCTCTTTAGTTGTGTGGAGAACTAAGCCTTTAGAAAGAGACGTCCAAACTCAGTATCTCTATTTCTGCATGCCACACAAATCCAGTTTGATTTTCATCCTCATCAGTCTACTAAAAGATGTCACTAAGGACACCAATGAATTCCAAAAAAGCCCCTGAAATCCAATGTAAATTTGACATTTTTGACCACTTTCTCTTTCTTCAAACACTCTTCCCTTGGTTTTCCAAGATAGTTTTCTTCTTTCCTTTCTACTCACTCTAGTTTTCTTCTTTCCTTTCTACTCACTCTATTTTGATCTTCTTTGAAAATTCATCCACCTCTACCCAGTCATAAAATGTTAAGAGTTGAAGGGGCAGTCCCAAGCTAGTGTTTCTTTTCACAATACATTATTTAGCCTTAAGAGATCTTATGTGTGCATATTTAATTTGCCACCCAAACAGAAAGGAGTCAAACATTTTACCTTCAGCTGAGATCACTCCTTTTAGCTTCAAGCCCAAATGTGCAACTTCCTGCTCGACATTTCTTTCTGAGTGCGCTCAAAAATCACCTCAAATTCACGGCTAAATTCATGTTCTTCACCTCCAATAAAACCCTTCCCTTCTTTTGTGGGGAGGGGGGTTTCATATTTCAGAGAATGGAACAATCCTTTTAGTTATAAACCTAAAGGTCATTAGAGGTAGCTCTCTTAATCCTTCACAATGAATCTCCAAGTCCTATTAATCTTAAATCCTAATTATCTTTCAAATTGTACCACTTTTTTCCCTATCTTGACCTTTTTGCAATCTTGGCTGAGTTACCGTTAACTGGTTTCTCCACACCTATTCTTGCCTCTCTCCAATCAGTTATCCACAATGCCATCAGAATAAAATTTTTTAAAGTATATATCCAATGTCGCACCTTTATGTAACTCTTTTTAACGGTCTCCAATTGCTCTCAGAAGAATAACATTGGCCTTTCAGTCCCCTGTCCTCACCATGCTCACTTCTACTACAAAGCCTTTACACCTACCATTTCCACTGGTCAGAATGTTCTTTTTTCCCATGTCAACTTGTTAACATCTATTCGTCCTGATTTTGGACCAATTGTCATTTCTTTGAACTTGTTAACATCTATTCGTCCTGATTTTGGACCAATTGTCATTTCTTTGAAGAGTTTTTTCTGGCCTCCCTGAGAGGGTCACAAGTACCTTTAATTTATAACTTAATACTTTACTTTGAATCTGATTATTTTTAACGTGTCTTTCCCCAGTAGGTTATAAATTTTGTGAAGCTGATCAAGTATCTGGTTTTATTCAACACTGCATCTTAATACCTAACATAGTGCATGGCACACAGTATGTGTCCAATAAATATTGGTTAAATAAATGACCAGAAATGTAGCAATACACACTGTCTATTCACTGTTTCAAATGCATAATATATTTTAAAAATGCACAGTAATCAGGTTTCTTTCCTGCTAGATAAGTTAACCTCTTAGGAATTTGTTTCGAAGACCCATTTAGAAAAAAAATCATACTTTGCATAAATGAAAAGGCACACAGACAAGGCTTAAGGAAAAAAAAAAAGAACTGCCACGTTGCATGAACAGAATTATACAGTGTCATGATACATTTTTTAAAGTTAAGTTATTCATAAAATAAATAGCAAGCAATGAACTGTACATTAAAATATATTAACAAATGTTTCTAATTGCTGAACTTTGCAGGTGCATGAGATGATAATATACCATTTGCTAACCGCTGTTAACTAAACTAATAAACTGCAGTGGGCAGAGTTGGTCTTTGGTTACATTCCAATCATAACAAAGCTTGTCTCCAATTTTAAAATTCCAATTTAAGAAATACTACGTTTGTCATTAATGGATAAGGGAATTCTAAAAGCAAAAGGAATACCTCATATACTTAAGACTTAGGTTTCCCCAAGCACTTAGATTTTTGCAAAACTGATGACAAATATAGCCTTTAAGTTAGGATTTAAAAGGCTGCCAATTTATTTGTCACCCAGGAATTATAAAGTTGGCTGACAACCCAGAAGTCAACGAACAGGCCTAACACACCAATACTGCCAGAAGTCCAAGTGCACTGCTTAATGGCAGTACATTTTGGCAAAACTCTAACCAAAAGCAGGAACTATCATTGTTAGAACTGTAAAAACAGTATGATTATTGTTTGGGACGGAAAAAACAGAGGAATAGTGTGAGCACAGAGAAAACAGAGGCACAGAAATGTAAATAAAATATGCTGACACAGAAGAAAGAAAATGAAAGAGAAGTAGAAGGAAAGGGTCTGAAGACAGAAATTGAAGGGAAAATCTGAGGCCATCACCAACAAGACTGATTAAGCCAAGCCGAGGGTCTTCCAAATAGCAAGAGAACGCATTTAAGACAATCTATAAGATCTGAAGAAAAAGAGTTAAGACTTACATACACAGTGAATATATATGTACTGACAGTGAAGTATCGCCTAGAAATTAGGCATACAGAAGACTTTAAAGTTAACCTGGCAAAATCTAAACACAGGGCATCTCTTGCATAGACAGTATAAAAATACTATAAATAAAGTGGAAGTCTAATATACCTATTTGAGAAAAGACCATGTGAGATGACTCAGAAGAGTCAACACAAACACAGGAAAGGAAACCACAGAGAGGCAAAAGTTGGCAGTGTCCAACTCAAGGAAATTCCAAAGAAAGGGTTCCCCAGCTCAGAGACTTGAGAAATCTAATCTGTTCTGGAATAACTCAATTATGGGAACAGATGCATCATAGCTCAACATGAATCATGCAACTAAAACCCCTTTCTGTATTTCTACATACCAAGCAGCTGATGGTCAGTATACAGGAAAAGAATGTGTTTTACAATGTGAGCATTATTATGTATATTAGATACGTTTTTTAATAAACTAGCTTTCTCATTCACACAATTTCTTATACACTTATGTTTAATATGAATTTGCTTTTTAGAGAATGAGCTCTATTTCTGGGGTGACAATGACAGCAAGTTTCTGATATATAAAGCAGACAGGAGACTGGTCCAAAGACAAAATTAAATGCTACTTGAATTGACTTTTGGCTGGCTATGTGATAGTTGGCCAACCAGTTAGCCTCTGATAATTCACCAACTTTACCATGTTTTTGAGTTAGCCTGTAACAAAAATCTATAGTTATTAGAAAATAGTTATTCTAAGAGCTAGTATTGTTCCAGGGGAACTTGCAGTGTTAAGAAAAATCTAAGTATATCTGCGTTTCTAAGAATACTAACACTTCTGGCTATTCAATAATTACCTATCAGATTAGTAAATACAAAAAAACTATGACAACACATTCTCCGTATGAAGTTGTGAGGAAACAGACAAATACACTGCTGGTAGAAATGCAAACTGATTTACTCCTTTGGGGGAAACCATGCTGTACTTTAACAAAAGTCCTACTTCTAGGAATCTATTCAGAAGACATATTCTCAACAACAGGAAAAGGCTACACACAAGATTATTCATTGCATCATTTTAACAAAATGTAGCATGAGAGAGAAAATAATGTATATAAATAAAGCATATAGCAATGTAGTATTTTAAATTAATGCAAAAGATCTCTAGGCATTACATGGATAAAACCTGAAAAGTAACATTTCGTGAATAAAATACAGTAGTCCCCCCTTACCAACAATTTTGTTGTCAGCAGTTTCAGTGACCTGCGGTTAGACAAAATTCCAAATATAAATAACTCATAAATTTTAAATTGTACACCACTCTGAGTAGCATGATGAAATCTCTCACTGTACTACTCCATCCCACACGGGATGTAAATCATACATCCAGTGTATTTCTGCTGTATCCGTTACCTGCCCATTACTGTACAGAAAATAATAATAATAATAATAATAATAAAGAAGACAGAGTTTGGTACTATCTGAGGTTTTAAGCATACACTGGGGGTCTTGGAACATAACCCCCATGGATAAAGGGAGAGTACTACAATTTATAATTTGTAAAACAATATGCAGTTTAAAAGTATACAACACAATACTATACACTGGGTATAGATATTATGTTACAAAAATTGTGAAAAATATAGAAGAGAAAAACACACACCAAGAGGAATAAGTACCTCTGAGGTAGAAAAGAAGATGGGTGGAATTAAACATTAAGATATAGCAAAACACTGACATTTCCTAAACATAGGAAGTAGATTATAAGAAGATCTGTTACATTATTTTCCATACGTTTGAAGTAATTCATAGTTAACAAAATTATTGGGTTTCTTGTCTTTTTTTGAAACAAGGTCTGGCTCTATTGCCCAGGCTGGAGAGCAGTTGTGTGATCTGGACTCATCACAACCTCTGTCCCCCTCCCGGGCTCACGCCGTCTTCCCACCTCAGCCTCCCAAGTAGCTGGGACTACAGGCAAGTACTACCATGTTTGGCTAATTTTTCTGTATTTTTTGTAGAGACGGGGTTTCACCATGTCGCCCAGGCTGGTCTCAAACTCGTGAGCTCAAGTGATCTGCCGGCCTCAGCCTCCCAAAGTGCTGGGATTATAGAGTGAGGCACTGCACCTGGTCAAAATTATTTTTTTATAAAGAGGACCCTAATTTTATCATATGGATGATAACTTATTGTTGATTTTACTTTTTATTTCTGATGAGCAACAATTTTTTAAAATATCTAGAGTGCTTAGGGATTATCTACAATTTAACCATTATTGGGCATATGCTGCCACCTAGCAAAACTTCCCAGAATAGTTTAACAACTAAACACAAATTGGTTCTTATGGACAGGCCCTAATTTAATATTTCAGAAAAAAATTATTAAAAAGTACTATGCACCTAATCATGACACAGGAGTTTTGTAACTTCATAAGCGCATACAAACATGGTTCTTGACATTCTTATGTTTTACAATATGTGGAGGAAACTCATTTTGTTCTTTGGCACTTCAGTTTCTACCTTTACTGTCTTACATGAAATGAAAAGCAATTTTCTAATGGGCTTATTGGTAATTTGCCATCAAAGAATAAAATAGGCCGGGCATGGTGGCTCACGCCTGCAATCCCAGCACTTTGGGAGGCTGAGGCAGGTGGATCACGAAGTCAGGAGATGGAGACCATTCTGGCTAACACGGTGAAACTCTGTCTCTACTAAAAATACAAAAAAAAAAAAAAAAAAAAATTAGCCAGGCATGATGATGGGCACCTGTAGTCCCAGCTAGTTGGGAGGCTGAGGCAGGAGAATGGCGTGAACCCGGGAGGTGGAGCTTTCAGTGAGCCGAGATCCCGCCACTGCACTCCAGACTGGGCGACAGAGTGAGACTCCGTCTCAAAAAAAAAAAAAAAAAAAAAATGTCAGTTGTACATATAGGCCTTTGGCCTTCCTATGAAATTAAAGCACTCCATCAGATTGCTACATCTCCTAAATCTGATTTTTACATATCACTACTGCCTAAATTTTAGAAAACAGATGACTTAAGAAAATCTAGCTCTAGTTTTGCAAATTATTTACTCACTAAATGCTATGGCACTGTTGTTTTCAATTGTGCATTTCTCCTCTAGTTCTAATGGAAAGGGAGGAAAAAAAGTCAGCATTTAGGAGATTTTCCCTCTCATTTGAACATTAGCTGACAGTTATGCTATCCACGCTTTCATCTGCCCATTATATACCTACTTCTTATTACCTGTAGACAAGGTACTGTGCTGGAGGTTAGGGAAGCTGCTATAAAAGCAATTAAAAATTCTCTCTTCAAAGTACCAAAAATAAGCAATAAATAATCATCAAGATAGAGTAAAAAGTGATGGTTTATTTTTTAGAAGAGTAAAGATAAATTTTTACTTTACTTCGCAAGAACAACAACAAACTTTAATCTTAATCTCTTTACAACACACTTAGTATTGGAAGTTCTGGCCGGGGTAATCAGGCAAGAGAAAGAAATAAAGGGTATTCAAATAGGAAGAGAGGAAGTCAAATTGTCTCTGTTTGCAGATGACATGATTGTATATCTAGAAAACCCCATTGTTTCAGCCCCAAGTCTCCTTAAGCTGATAAGCAACTTCAGCAAAGTCTCAGGATACAAAATCAATGTGCAAAAATCACAAGCATTCCCATACACCAATAATAGAGAGCCAAATCATGAGTGAACTCCTGATTCACAACTGCACAAAGAGAATAAAATGCCTAGAAATACAACTTACAGGGATGTGAAAGACCTCTTCAAGAACTACAAACCACTGCTCAAGGAAATAAGAGAGGACACATACAAATGGAAAAACATTCCATGCTCATAGATAGGAAGAATAAATATCGTGAAAACGGCCATACTGACCAAAGTAATTCATAGATTCAAAGCTATCCCCATCAAGCTACCATTGACTTTCTTCACAGAATTGGAAAAAACTGCTTTAAAGTTCATATGGAATCAAAAAAGAGCCTGCATAGCCAAGACAATCCTAAGAAAAAGGGACAAAGCTGGAGGCATCATGCTACCTGACTTCAAACTATAATACAAGGCTATAGTAACCAAAACAGCATGGTACTGGTACTAAAACAGATATATAGACCAATGGAACAGAACAGAGGCCTCAGAAACAAGACCACACATCTACAAACATCTGATCTTTGACAAACCTGACAAAAACAAGCAATGGGGAAATGATTCCCTATTTAAGAGATGGTGTTGGGAAAACTGGCTAGCCATATGCAGAAAACTGAAACTGGACCCCTTCCTTACACCTTATACAAAAATTAACTCAAGACGGATTAAAGACTTAAATGTCAGACCTAAAACCATAAAAACCCTAGATGAAAACCTACGCAATACCATTCAGGACATAGGCATGGACAAAGACTTCATGACTAAAACACTAAAAGCAATGGCAACAAAAGCCAAAAATGACAAATGGGATCTAATTAAACTAAAGAGCTTCTTCACAGCAAAAGAAACTATCATCAGAGTGAACAGGCAACCTACAGAATGGGAGAAAATTTTTGCAATCTATCCATCAGACAAAGGGTTAATATTCAAAATCTACAAAGAACTTAAACAAATTTACAAGAAAAAAACAACTCCATGAAAAAGTGGGCGAAGGATATGAACAGACATTTCTCAAAAGAAGTCATTTATGCAGCCAACAAATATATGAAAAAATGCTCATCATCATTGGTCATTAGAGATATGCAAATCCAAACCACAATGAGATACCATCTCATGCCAGTTAGAATGGCGATCATTAAAAAGTCAGGAAACAACAGATGCTGGAGAGGATGTGAAGAAACAGGAACGCTTTTACACTGTTGGTGGGAGTGTAATTTAGTTCAACCATAGTGGAAGACAGTGTGGTGATTCCTCAAGGATCTAGCAATAGAAATACCATTTGACCCAGCAATCCCATTATTGGCTATATACCCAAAGATTATAAATCATTCTACTACAAAGGCACATGCACACGTATGTTTATTGTGGCACTGTTTACAACAGCAATGACTGTGAACCAACCCAAATGCCCATCAATGATAGACTGGATAATGAAAATGTGGCACATATACACCATGGAATACTATGCAGCCATAAAAAAGGATGAGTTCATGTCCTTTGCAGGGACATGGATGAAGCTGGAAACCATTATTCTCTGCAAAGCAACACAAGAACAGAAAACCAAACACCGCATGTTCTCACTCATAAGTTGGAGTTGAACAATGAGAACACACGGACACAAGGAAGGGAACATCACACATCAAGGCCTGTCGGGTGGGGGGAAAGGGGGAGGGATAGCATTAGGAGAAATACCTAATGTAGATGACAGGTTAATGGGTGCAGTAAACCACCATAGCACATCTATACCTGTAACAAACCTGCACGTTCTGCACATGCACCCCAGAACTTAAAGTATACATATAAAAAAAAAAAGATTAAAGTTTGAGAAGAGTCAATGTAAGTAGTTGCGAAGCTAGTACAGTAGCTGTACTAGGATTCTAGTGGTGATGGAAAAGAAGTGAAAAGATTGAAAGCTAATTCAAATTATTTTTCAGATACATTTCCTTCTTGAAGAAGTTAATTCATTTCTTCTGCCTATTTTCTGAGATGGTTTCTTTTAATTTCTATGAGGTATTTCCTATTAAGGGCATTAGCCCTTTGTCATATTTGCTGTATTTTTTTTTCTAGTTGGTTGTCATTTTTCTTTTCTTTGGTAGGTTATTCAATTTTTATGTAGATAAATCTCTCTTTCCTTTTGTGGGTTTTTTTTCCCACTAATTTTAAATTATAATATCCTCTATCATCTCCACTTTTTTCTGTCCTTTTTATCTCCTTCACATTAGAACACACTAGACTTCAGTGGTGGATGCGTGTAGTTCCTGCTTTCATAAATTCATTTAATCACCTAGTAAACATATGCACTACACATGACAGACACACAAACACAGGAAGACAGAAACAGTTACATAAGTGTTTCCAGAGGAGAAAGCAATCTGGGTGCACAAAGAATAGACACCTAACCCAGACCGAGATGAGTTAATGAAGGTTTCCTAAAGGTCAAATTTTAACTGTTTTGAAGAAGAACAGAAGTTAGCTAAGTGTTAAAAGAGTCTTAAATGACTCATCCCCTGTCATTTCCATCATCAAAGTCATTACAAAATTTGATATGAAGCTCCCTGGGGTTTCATCCCCAGGGACATTACTCTGATCTTTCATACATCACAGGTAACCTAATGGAAAATAGCCCACCAAACGCTTTCTGGCACAAAGCATAAGCTTAATGTATGTTTATGAATAAATAGTAACTGCTTTCACCCTCCCTCTTCAGCATATCCTGTACTCCACTGTCAACTGAAATCCTGACTCGTTAATCTGGCAGCAGAAAATATATTTCAGTTTTATTTCCTTCTTCATCTCACAAGTTCCCATCAGTGAAGAGTTACCTACCCCTATATTACCCACGGGTTCTTCTGTTACTAGCCCTTTCCTGCTTATACCAGTCCCTTTGCCTGGAATGACTTCTTCCACTTTCCTGAATCACTGACTGCAATTCCTGTGTAGGATCCTTAAAGACCAAGGACATATATCACCCACTTCATTTTGCCGCCTTTGGAAACTTTACTGCATTACTAGTTTTGGGGGGCATTCTTCACACATTGTTCTGTAACACAGGTGAGTGTTGCTTAGCTCTCTTATTTGAGTATAGGTTACTAGAAAATATGAAATATCCCTTACACTACTGTGTGTAATCTAAACAGTGACTTGCTCATAAACGAGATAAAGAATTTCCTTTCTGTATGTAACTGTGAAGTCCTTACTCGATCCTTATGTTTCCAGCTTACTTTAAGACTTCGGATGACATTACTTTGTTGAATAGAAGCAGAAACCAGAGGGGGATAAGTAGTAGAAATCGTATTTTGCTGACACTGGCACATTATGGAAGTTACGGTGGTGAGAACAAATGTCTGATGAGGATGGACTGAAGAAGCAGAAAAAAGAATTGGGGATAGCAAGTATAAACAGCTCTTTATTGAAGTTCTGCTGTAAACGGAAGCAAAGAAATAGGACACTAACTGGAAGAGGAAACGAATTATTGAGCATACAGTCTCATTCAAGATCAGCAATTTCTTAGAAGCTACAGCTCTTAATTTCTCTCCTTCATTTTCGACAGGCAATAAAGAGCAGGTAATGTGTACTGAAAGTTTAAGGGTCAGGCACTTGCAAATACTTTACGTATCTCAGAGTTAATCTTACAACCCTGGGACGAACTATCTTGAGTTCCGCTTTACAGACGAGAATATTGAACATACACACTAAAGGGTCTTCCCAAAGTGCCACAGACATAAATTCGTGGGGCCTGACACATGTCTCTCACTTTAGTCACCTAGAGACCGAAAAGGGAAATTACCGGTTGCCAAACTCCAAGTTGCGGGAAACCCGCCTGGGCCCACCACGAAAGTTCCTCCAACCGCACCCTCTATGCCCGCCTCCGACCACGCGTCTCAAAAGAGCTGGTTTTGAGGACCCTTAAAGTCAGCCCCATAGGTTCCTCGGCGCTCACCTCGTTATTGAGGTTCAGAGTTCCCGGCTGAGCCATGGTAGATGAAGGAATATGACATTCCACCGCTGCCTGCACGTGAACCGGGTCTCTCAGACCGCGGCTGCGTCGCCACGCCCCTCAACGGAAGCCTCTTCTGTCCAAAACTCATCCGCCTTCTGCTCTAGCTGCCGCCTGGGAAAAAGAAACGTTGACGCTTGGAAGGGAAAACCGGAACTGAGATAGAGCAACTACCGGCGCAGAGGGCTACGCAACGGAATTGTGCGTTCCTATGGAAACCAGACGGGGGCTGGTAGCTGGGCAACGTCTAGTTTTTCAAGATTCGGTTTTTGTTCGTGTGTGTGTGTGTTTCCTTGGTACACTGCGCTCGCATTGTACCGGCCTTGGTTTTTCTCTCTAATGGCTAGGGGGGCGCTGAACGGCGGTGAAAGAGCTCTTCTGAAATGATCACTTGAATGAACGATTTTTTGCTTCCATTTTTTTAAATCTAGTGCTTGTGAAGATTTCTGCTTTTCTAACAAGCACGCCTTTTTAAATCCTGGCAGTTTTTTGTTCCAACCTCACATTATAGCTGAGGTGCGCATATTTTTTTCCTGCACACTATAGAAAGGTTTAGGTTTAGGGAATGGTAACACCTTCTAGTATTGGCCATTAAAATGTGTCAAATGCTGGCCCAAGAGCTTTACATAAATTAGCTCCAAATCTCCACAGAAATCCAACAAGATAGAAATTATTATCCTTTTATTAATATTATTTTGTTAGAGACCCAGTCTCTGTCACCCAGGCTGGTGTGCAGTGGCACAGTCATAGCTCACTGCAGCCTCAAACTCCTGGGCTCAAGCCATCTTCTCACCTCAGCCTTCCAAATAACTAGGACTACAGGAGTGAGCCACCCTACTCTGCTCTGAACTGTTATTTTACAGATGTGGAAAGTGACTTCGGAGGCCCCAAGTGCCTCGCCCAGAGTCACTTGCCTGGGACTGTCCACTGCTACAGGACTTCAAGTCTAGCTACATAATACCTGGGGTACAGTGCAAAATGAAAATCCAGGCCCCTTTATTCAAAATGCAGGAAAAACGTTTCTTCCGGCAGAGGGCGGTGGCTCACGTCTGTAATCCTAGTACTTTGGGAAGCCTAGGTGGGCGGATCACCTGAGGTCGGGAGTTCGAGACCAGCCTGACCAACATGGAGAAACCCCGTCTCTACTAAAAATACAAAATTAGCCGGGCGTGGTGACGCATGCTTGTAATCCCAGCTACTCGGTAGGCTGAGGCAGGAGAATCACTTGAACCTGGGAGGCGGAGGTTGCCATGAGCCAAGATCACTCCAGACTGGGCAACAAGAGTGAAACTTCGTCTTAAAAAAAAAAAAAACAGTTTCTTCCATAGTGTTTCTTGACTCTTCATGGTGTTTGTTAATTTACTATTTAATACTATGCTCCCTAAAGCACAGAGACATTAGGTTGTCAGGGCAGACCCTCAGAGGTGCCTGAGACCCCTGCCCCAAGACTCAGGTAGGAGTGTATACACTGGAGCAAGGTGGCAGCAGTTGCTGGGTGGGGACAGGAGAGCAGGAAACCAGAGAATCCACCTGAGGAGCTGTTGGGGACAGGAACACACATGACCTGAGACAACAAGGCCTTGGCACATGTTCCATTATCCCACTAGACTTCACTTACAAAACTCAAATTCCAAAATGAAATTACTAATAATTTCAAGACTGTGCCCAAAGCTCAGTTAACCAAGGCCCACTTCTGAGCCTTTGCCCAAGAAACCAGCCTTGTCCAGAACCCATGTTGTTACCTCATAAAACTGAACTCCACTTAGAATAGCTCTGACTTGGTAAAAGAAATGGGTATTCTTTTAGTTTGGTGCATTTGGACACAAATGGATTTAACAGCTGACTTCCTGTTTGACCAGTGTTGCATGAAGGTAGATTTGCCACTACTAAATAGTACGCTGAATTATAATTGTTTCCTTTGTCTACTTTCTGTCATTAAAGCTGAACTCCTGGAGTGTAGGAGCTTTTTCAGCTCCAGGTGGGTAGTGTACACTTTGCATATAAATACATAGGAAGGAATGTCAAATAATCAAGATAAATAGAGAGCTTTATTGAAAATTTGTCTTCGAATTTGGGAGAAAGGAGATATTATGATCCCATAATGCTTCAGAAAATGTATTATTAATACAAAATTTCCCTGTAACTCTGAAAAGCTTTGCAGTCTTTTCTCTTGACCACTTCTTTTACTCCCTAAAATCTCAGTTCTTAAACCACCAGTCTCCTCAGGATCAGCACTTGCTTAGTTGTTTTCCTTCTTAGCCCATGCTGTCTCCCTTAGCTATGATGCTTCGTCTGCTACATCTGCTTGCTCAAGTGCTATTTCTCAAGACCAGGTCAAATTCCATCCATCTCTTTTAAGAATTATTACCACATCCCCAAAGATAAGTTTAATTTTGCTCACCAGTGGGTCATATTTATAGTATTTATGATAGTCTACCAGTGGGTCATACTTATAGTATTTATGATAGTCTACTTTAATTTGAAATTATTTGTGTACTGATTATTCTTTTATATTAAAAGCTCTCAACAACCTTAGATACTCTTGTTTTTAAAGAGACCAGTATTGTTCCATTTTCACAATATTAATGTGAAATCATTTGTTCCAGATATATCACCTCCAAGTCAATCTTCCTACCTCTTTTGATGCCACAATCTCAAAAATTATTTTGTTTGATAACAAAGTTAGTTCTACTAACTGGCTTTCATTAAGCAATGCCCAATTTATCCAGTAATAATAATGTATTTGTGATAATTAGGTTGAAAGTTTCTCTAGAAAGCAAACTGTCTCCCTGTTTTATTCATGGAGGGCTGACCCGGATCAATTAAATGCTGTCAGATGTGTGAAATGACAAAGCTATAATAATCAAAAGCAACTAGTTTGAGACCTTTTTTTTCTTTTTATTACAGTGCTCCAATTAGTGGAACTAAGGGTCCACAAACACATTCAATAGAGACTCAAGTTTTTCAGTGTCAAGTTCCTCAAGAGGAACTTGTGTTAGTCCCACTGTGTTAGTTGGTTTGGGGTGCCATAATAAAATCCCGCAATCTGGATAGCTTACACAACACAAATTTATTTAGGATACTTGAAGTCCAAGATCAAGGTACCATCAGGATTAGCTTCTGGTAAGAGCTCTCTTCTTTGCTTGCAGATAGCCACCTTTTTGTGGCCACAACCCCATGTGACCTTTCTGCTGTGCACATGTGGAGAGAGAGCTCTCTGGTGTTTTCCTCTCCTTATAGTGGCACCAATCCTATTGGATTAGAGTCCTACCATTATGACCTTATTTAAACTTAATTACTTCCCTAAAGATTTTTATCTCTGAATAGCATCATATTGGGGGTTAGGTCTTCAACATATGAATTTGAAGGGTGGGGAAAACAATTCAGTTCACAACACCTACTTTCCTTGAGAAATCTTCCGTGATTATGTCAAAGTAATCTCTTATCTAACATGCTGGATTACTGCCATTATTCTCATTTTGCACTTTTCTTAAGTTTTATTCATACAATTCTAGATTACAACTAAACATGGATGTTTAGCAAACAGAATTAAGAAATGCATACTCACACATATATGAACAAATGATTTTTGAGAAAGTTTCAAAGGCAATTCTGTGAGGAAAAGTTAGTTTTCTCAACAAATTGTGCCTGAATAATTGGATATCTGGAACACACACATGTTCACACACACCACTTTCACCCACATGTGACACCACCTAGAAAAACAACTCAAAATGGTTGAGTTTATATCTAAATGGAAAACCTATAAAACTTCAAGAAGGAATCACAGGACAAAAACTTTGTACTGTGAGCAACTACATGCTAACAAATTGGAAAACTTTGAAGAAAGGATAAATTCCTAGACACATACAATGTACCAGGATTGAACCATGAAGAAACCCAAAACCTGAATAAACCAATAAGTGATAAAATAGAAGCCTTAATAAAAAGTTTTCCAGCAAAGAAAAGCCTGGGGCTTGATGGCTTCACTGCCGAATTTTACTGTGCACTTAAGGAACTAAGAACAGCCGTACTGAAACTATTCTGAGAAATGAAGAGAATACTTCCAAAGTCATTCTAGGAAGCCAGTATTACCCTAATACTAAAGGCAAAGACACATCTAGAAAAGAAAACTACAGACCAATATCTCTGATGAACATTGATGCAAAAATTCTCAACAAAATACTAGTAAACTGAATTCAACAACACATTAAAACATCATCCATCATGACAAAGTGAGATTTATCCCTGGGATGCAAGGATGGTTCACCATATGCAAATCAATTGATATGACACATCATATCAACAGAATAAATGACAAAAATATGATAATTTTAACTGATGCTGAGGAAACATTTGATAAAATTTAACATTCCTTCACAATAAAAACTCAACAGAGTACACAAAGAACATATCTCAACATAATAAAAGCCACATATGACAGAAACAGTATCATGATTGGTAAAAACCTGAATGCCTTTCTGCTAAGATCTAGAACAAGACAAGGATGCTCACTTTAACCACTGTTATTAAACATAGTAATGAAAGTCTTAGCTAGAGCAATCAGACAAGAGAAAGAAATAAAGAGCATCTAAATTGGAAAGAAAGTAAAATTATCCTAGTTTTGCAGATTATATGATCTTATATTTGGAAAAACAACATGTCCACCAAAAAGCTATTAGAACTGATAAATTGATTAAAGTTGCAGGATACAAAATCAGCATACAAAAATCAGCAGCATTTCTGTGTTCAGTGAACCATGTGAAAAATCAAGAAAGTAATCCCACTTATAATAGCTACAAATAAAATTAAATACCTAGGTATAAACTTAACCAAAGAAGTGAAAGATCTCTACAATGAAAACTATAATGCAAGAAAACTATGATGCAAGAAATTGAAGAGGACACACACAAAAATGGAAAGATATTCCATGTTTATGAATTCGAAGTATCAATATTTTTTAAATGTCCATACTACCCAAAGCAACCTACAGATCCAATGCAATCCTACCAAAATATCAATGACATTTTTCACAGAAATAGAAAAAACATCCTAAAATTTATATGGAACCACAAAAGAACCAGAATAGCCATAGCTAGCCAAAGCAAAAGACTAAAACTGGAGGAATCACATTATCTGGCTTCAAATTATTCTACAGAGCGATAGAAACCAAAATATGGTACTGGCACAGAAATAGACACACAGACCAATGGAACAGAGTAGAGAACCCAGAAGTAATTCACACATTTACAGTGAACTCAATTTTTACAAAGGTGCCAAGCACATGCATTAGGAAAAGGACATTTTCTTGAATAAATGTGCTGGGAAACTGGATATTTATATGCAGAATAATGAAACGAGACCCCCATCTCTCACCATATATAAAAATAATATAAAAATGGATTAAAGACTTAAATCTAAGACCTGAATCTATAAAACTATTGAAAGAAAACTTTGCGGAAGCTCTCCAGGACATTGGTCTGAACAAAGATTTATTGAGTAATAGTCAACAAGCACAGTCAACCAAAGCAAAAGTGAACAAATGGGATCACATCAAGTTAAAACGCTTCCACACAACAAAGGAAACAATCAACACAATGAAGAGAAAACTCACAGAATGGGAGAAAATATTTGGGAACTATTCATCTGACAAAGGATAAATAATCAGACTATATAAGAAGCCCCAACAACTTAGTAGAAAAAAGTCTAATAATCTGATTTAAAAATGAGCAAAATATCTGAATAGATATTTCTCAGAAAAGACATAAAAATGGCAAACAAGTATGAGAAGATGCTCAATATCTTGATCGTCAGAGAAATGCAAATGAAAACTACAATAAGATGTCTTCTCATTCCAGTTACAATGATTTTTATCCAGAAGACAGGCAATAACAAATGCTCAAAAACTAACAGTAGAACTACCATATGTTACAGCAATCCCGCTGCTAGGTATATACTCAAAAGAAAGGAAATCAGACTATCAGAGAGATGCCTGCACTTCCATATTTATTGTAGCACTATTCACAATAGCCAAGATTTGGAATCAACCTAATGTTCATCAACAGATAAATGAATAAAGAAAATGTGATGCATACATGCAATGAAATACATTCAGCCATAAAAATGAGATCCTGTTACTTTCAGTAACATGTAAAGAAATGTAGAACATGATGTTAAGTGAAATAAGCCAGGCATAGAAAAAACAAACTTCACATGTCCTCACTTACTTGTGGGAGCTAAAAATTAAAACAATTGAACTCATGAAGATAGAGAATAGAATGATGGTTACAAGAGGCTGAGAAGGGTAGTGGATGGGGGAAGTGGGGTGGTTAATGGGTACAAAAATATAGGTAGATAGAATGAATATGATGTAGTATATGATAGCACAACAGGGTGACTACAGTCAAGAATAATTTATTGTGCATTTAAAAATAACTAAAAGAGTATAATTGTAACATTCATAAAACAGAGAAATAATAAATGCTGGAGGTGATGGATACCCCATTTACCCTGATGTGATTATTACACTTTGTATACCTGCATCAAGATATCTCATGTACCCCATAAATATATACACCTACTATGTATCCATAAAAATTAACAATACAAAAAATTAAGAAAAAAATCTTTTCAATTGAAAAAAATATTGCGACCTTGGGTTAGGCAAAAGTTTCTAGGATATTAGACAAAAAGCAGAATCCATATAAAAATACATTAAAAAATTGGACTGAATCAACAATAGAACTTCTACTATTCAAAAGACACTGGGAGGATAGCCAAAAGAGAAACCACACATGGAGAGAAAAATTTTGAAAATTACATATTTTGTAAAGCACTTTAACCTTGACTATGTAAAGAACTCTCCAAACACAAAAGTTAAGAAAACAGGCAAAATATTTGAACAGTTATTTCACTCTTAAAAAGATATGTGAACTGCAAATAAGCACATGAAAATATGTTCAGCATCTTTATGAGAGGTGACAACGTGCTGGCAGCCCTCGCTCGGCTTCGGCGCCTCCTCGGCCTCAGTGCCCACTCTGGCCGCACTTGAGGAGCTCTTCAGTCTGCCACTGCACTGTGGGAGCCCCTCTCTGGGCTGCCCCAGGCCTCAGCAGGCTCCCTCTGCTTGCAGGGAGGTGTGGAGGGAGAGGCGCCGCCGGGAACCGAGGCTGCGCTCAGCGCTCGCGGGCCAGCGCGAGTTCCGGGTGGGCGCAGGCTTGGCGGGCCTCACGCTCGCAGCTGCCGGCCGCCGCCGCCGCCGGCGCCGCAGGTCCCTGACAGTGAAGAGCTTAGCACCCGGGCCAGCAGCGGAGGAGGGTGCGCCCCGGTCCCCCAGCACTGCCGGCCCCTCCTGGCACCGCGCTCGAATTCTCGCTGGGCCTCAGCCGCCTCCCCGCGGGGCAGGGCACGGTGGCTCACTCCTGTAATCCCAGCACTTTGGGAGGCCGAGGCGGGCGGATCACGAGCTCAGGAGATCGAGACCATCCTGGCTAACACGGTGAAACCCCATCTCTACTAAAAATACAAAAAATTCCAGACACAATTAGACATCGGGGAAATGCAAATTAAAACCACAATGTGATTTCTTTATATACCTATTAGAATGGCTAAAATAAAACGTCTGATCATACCAAGTAGGATGTGGAGTACCTGGAACTCTCAAGCATCACTAGTGGGAATGTAACGTGGTACAATTTAGAGACAGAGTTTCTTAAGAAGTTTCTAGTATATGACCTAGGCCTTCTCTTCTAGATTAATAGAGAAATGGAAGTACGTGTCCATACAGAATCTTGTGCTTAAATGTTCAGAGAAGTTTTAATTTTAATAGCCAAATGATAAAAACAATACAAAACTTTATTCAAAAGGCAAATGAATAAACTATGATACACACACGCATACGCACACGTGGACACACACGAAAATCATTCAGTAAAAGAAAGCAATGGCACACACTACAACATGGATGAATTTTAAAATAGTTATGCTGGGTGGCAGAATCAAGACAAAAAGAGTACATACTGTATTATTTCATTTATATAAAATTCTAGGAAATGCAAACTAATGTATAGTTACAAAAATAGATCAATGGTTGCCTGCAGAAGTGAGAGAGAGGGGATAGAAGGATGCCAGAAAAAAAATTGCAAATGGTCATGAGGAAGTTTTGGATGGTAATTGATATGTTCATCATATCAATTTGTGATGGTATCACAGTTGATACGTATGTCAAAACTTATCAAAGTGTATACTTTGTATATATATATGCAGTTAATTCTGTGTCAATTAAAGCTCAATAAAGCTGTTAAATAAATACATTTACCCTTGGACTAGCAGTTCTACTTCTAGAAAAATATAGTAACATTACACTGGTACAAATTATTGATGCATGTAAAAAGCTATTCAGTATATAAGTGTTTGTAATAATAGAAGATTGGAGGGAACTTGTCCATCAACCCGTAACTGACTAATAATCCATTAAAAAGAATAACCAGCTGTTTATTGGAATGAAAGGCTTTTCATGATATATTGCATAATGAATAAATCAAGTATCACTACACAATAGTATGCTATTGTTTGTGTGTGTTAGGAGGGAAGATATGTGTACACACACACACACAAATCACAATTACTTGTTCGTATACTATCTTTGTTCTTTATAGGGGAAGTCAGGAGCTGGGTAAATGTAGGAAAATTCTTTCTACCATGTTTCCTTTTGTACCTTATAAATTTTGCACCATGTGTTATTAACTTTTAAACCAAATAAAATTTAAAACATAGTCTCATAGTCGTTGTTGCAATTGTGAAAAGAATATGTTCTCTCATTTCCATATACTTTAGCTGGTTATTGCCAATATAGATACAAACTATAAATCATGAATTTTTTTGTGTATGTTATCCAATCACTTTTCAAGTATTTTTTGGAAGTGAGAAGGATTTTTAAGTTTGCAATCACATTATTAGAAAGATAATTACCTCTTTCAGTATTTATAACAATTATTTTGTTTTGGATGATTATATTTATTAGAATTTCCAAACAAATGTATTAACAGTGTAAGTAATAACAGTGATAGTGAGTATCCCTTACTTTTTCCTGACTTTCATGGGAAGAGCTTTAACATTTCACAGCTTAAAATGATATTTGGTGTTTTTCATGGTGAATAATTTAATCAAATTCAGGTTTTTTTTTCTACTTTACTAGAGGCCTTAATTGCTTTGATATGTTGTTTTTCTTTTTAAGGCATTTTTCCCATATGTGTTGTAATTGTATCGCAGCTGTCAGAAACTTACGGGCCATTACTAAAAAAGTAGATGTAGCTCTATATTTTTCTCTTTTACTTAAATGAATAGATAAAGGAGAAGTTATTATTGAGAATCCTATCTTTTTTATAGCATATTGTTTACAACCTTTAGCATGTGAACTATTGTTAGTAATTCAGCTCACAACAGATTGCAACACAACTGTTTCATCCGCAATCCAGTACCACTGCTCTAAAATTTTATTTTGACTCTGCACTTTCAATCCTCTATCCCCTGGGTGGCAGTGTTGTTCTCCAAATTGCACATTGTAATCCAAATTGCAGATGTTGAGGAAAACAATCTAAATATGATATGTGATAGCATTTTCTGAATTAGAAAGAAAATAGATGGATATACCAGGTCTTGTATTTATTTAATGCTTGGGATTAACACCTTAAGGTTTCAAACTTTGATTTTAAGTAAGTCACTAAACAATAATAAAGTGTCTAAGTGAAACACTAATGGATTCATTTAAGATTCTGTTTTTAAAAAATATATAACAAACTAAAGAGTGTAAACAGCTACTGTATAAGGGGCAGGTAGTTCAGAAGTCACTAAGCTAACAGCTTTACTAAATCAATCTTCTAACATATTTCTGGCATAAATTGCATTTTAATTTTTATGGAGCATTTTGATTAGATTTGTTACTTTATGTCTCTAGGAAATTTAAGAAAGTTTTATTCTAGAAATTTTGTATCTTAAAAATTTCAGTAGCTAGTTAATGTCATGAAGCCAAGTTTTATAAAATTCGAAGTGATAGAGCTAATATGTACTTAGCAATTTAACATTTTGGCTAAGAGCTTTGGCTCTGGAATCAGGCTATCTGATATTAAATTCTAATTCTACCTCTTAATAGCTATATAATCTTGGGGAAATTATGTAAGCTCTCTGTGCCAACGCATCTTTATTTGTGAAAATAGGAGTGATAATCTATCTCACAGGATTGTTGTGATGTTTAAATGAAAACACAGTATAGAGTTCTTGATGAATATTTACCTCTAAATAATTTACTGTTATTTTTATTATTTCATTTGATCTTAACAGTAACTTTGTGAGATAGGCATGGTACATATGAGGGATTCATGTCTTATGTATAACAAATATACCTAAGATCATAGAGGTAATAAGGGGGCACTCCAAATCTTTTGACATAAAATCACTGGTAGCAATTTTATAACAGCTGTATGATATGAATGTAAAATTACATTAATAGTTTGTAGCCACCATGTCATTAATTCCCATTCATCTAATTATTTATTAATTAATATCAATAATTAATTAGGTAATATAATTTATAAACTATACATTCCTTCACATATACAATTTACTTCTTTTAATTATTTGCCAATTAGCCCAAGATAGGCTCAAGATTATTGCAACAAAGCCTGTAATAATGTAAAGTTAAGTTCAGAAAACATTATTAAAACGCAGTTCAGATTCTTTTCGACATAGTGATTGGCTTTGATTCATTTTAATAAACGTTTTTGAGTGTCTATTTTGTAAAGTATTGTACTAGGTTCAGTAGGAGATACAAAAATGATGGAGACATTGTCTGTGTCCACTGTGGACTCACAGAGTAGTAACTTAAATGATTCTAATACCAAGATAGACTACATTAAGTACGGTAGTAAGAGTGTGAGGCACTATTGGAGTCTAACAGGGCAGTGAACAAGCAGTTTGACAAGAATGCTTCCTACAAGAGGTGGAATTTGAGTTTCATTTTCAAGGAAGGAAGCACTTTTAATAGGAAGCTGAAGAATAGGAAGAGAAAGTTTCCACTGGAGGAAATTAGTTAGATAAAAGTAGGTAGTAGAAGACACACTATTTCACAAATAGAATAAAGCTTCCAAAGGATTTTTCATAAACCCCTAAAATCTCCAAAAACATTGTTAGGCCTAGAAATGAAAACCTTTTTAATTTCTTAAATATATTTTCTACACACGACCCTCCTAAAAAATGATAGTTTTCTTAAGTTATTAAACATTTGAAAAAACTGAAGTAAGGTGTTTAAGGCAAAAAACAAAATACATGAATCTTAATAGACTGATAGAAGTAGGTTTCAGAATACCTGGAAATTTATGGATCCGTAAATGATTGAGTAATCTCTAAAGGAAATTTTGCTGCATTATACTGAAACATAAAGATAGAAGTTTGAAAGAAAGTAAAGTGAATGATATTGTGAAAGTTAATTATTCAAAATGGAGACATTCATGTCATACCCAACTAAAATGGAATTGGGAAGCCATGGGGAAGGACACCCAAGTCCCTTCCAGGAATTATTTTTGCAATTCAAGAGAAAAAAACATCATTTTAAGATTACATCTTACATAGTAACTGCAGCCACTTACTACTTAGAGCTCAGAAGCTCCTACACTCACTCAGCTCAACACTACTAGTGCCAATGAACTTTCTTTCAAAACAACGTACATAACTTTTCTCTTTTTCTCAATAAAATTCCAGCCTTTCTTTTTGTTTTTCAGACACATCTAAGAGCTACTCTGGATTGTGTGCATTGAATTGCAATTTTAATCCTTGTATATTATTCCCAAATAACTTGTTTATTTGGAAATTCAACTATAAATAGTTTTACTTAAGGTTTACAATGTAAGCCTGTCCAGAGAAAACATTTTTAACTTGTCCATCAAGGAATAAAGGATTTGTAACAAATTTATTGATCCACTTCTCCATCAAGACCAAGAGAGAGGCAAGATATATGGCCTGGAGAGGTAAAATTATCAGCTCACCTAGCCTCTCCTTGAAGAAATCAAATGCTGTTTCTCTAGTAAGAAGAAGAGTAAGACAGAGAAGCTCTGTTATTTTGCCCAATTCATAGTCAAGCATGATATCTCTGCTTCATTATTTTACAGAGATTCCTCAATGTGCTCACTGAACTTTAGTAACTACTTGTTACCACTCTACTGCAAGTCTACTTCTCAATGTCACCAGTGACCTCCTAGGCACTAAGCTGGATTTCAGAGCGCTTTAGTATAAGATCATCATCCCAGTCCTTTGCCATTGATTGACAGACTTGACTGTGTTGGCTGAGCCAGTGACCGCTTCCTCTCTTGCCTCCTAACGTGTATCACTGTCTAAGCTATAAGCCTCATCAGGTAGTGGTTGCTTCACACCAGACTTTTTCATACCTGACCTAGCCACATGGACACTATTAATTCAACAAAAAATTATCCAGCCCAAATGTCCATAGTGCTGAGGTCGAAAACCCCTGATCTATGTTTATGTCCATAACAACCAACTGTATAGTGCAATGAAGTACCAAGGGCTGGGCTGTGGGAGAGGATAAAATCTGCAGAAGTTTGGGCTTAAAAACAAAGACAGTAATGGTGTTAGGGAGTTCTGTGATACACCAATATGTAGGAATGTCTCTACTTTTTGTGTTTGATTAATAATTTATTAAATATACTTGAAAATCAATATAATCTGTAAGGAGCCTTTAAAATGATGCTTTCATAGTTTTGTTTTTTTTTTTACAATCATAGAAAGCAGATGGTTCTCTAAAACTTACAGGTAATTAAAGGCTTCTTAAACTCACAGCATACAAATATTTCAACATGTAAATAGAAGGTCATTTTCTTCTAAAGTAATTTCCTTGTACATTCTTACAAAAGTATAAAAAGGACAACATTAATAGTTTTAAAACCCTATATTTAACCTAAATCAAGATTTTTCTACAAATTATCCCTCTTCCCAAAAAGTTTAAAAGATATCAGAGAGTAATGTGATATTAAACCAAATAATCTCATTACAATGGAGCATTTTACTTTTAAGAAATATTGCGCAACATTTCCTATTTAATCTTTCATGCTAGGTTTTAACTGTATATATGCTACATGACATACCCGATTAATCCAAGTCATTCTATTTATGCAGTAGATTGTTATATACGACCAGTTACCATATAATATCATACTGTAATTGCAAAAATGGCAATATTTATGATAAAGCTTAGAAAATCTTTTTAATAAAAAGCAGACCTCACTGCTCCAATTTTTTATAAAAATTACCTTTTCTCCTCCTATTTATTTTTTGCCTTGAATGGTACCTTTCATAGTATGTTAATACGCAAAGATATTTACATTACTTTTATCTAAGTTAGACTTTTACATGGTTGCTTTCTTTTTGGATACACAGAATTTATCAAAAGACACTGATAGTAGATTCTTAAGCAATTCTGAAATTTTTGGTCCCTTTTTAGGTTCCTCCAGAATGATTTTCCTCAGAAAAGTGTATCTCTAAGAACTTAATGAACCAAAAGGAAATGAATGACACAACACAGCAACTGTATTTCCATGGTATCTTATACCCCAAGAAACACTTCAAGATTACATTGTCTAATACTAGGTCTATTGCCATGCAATGACCTTGAGCCAAAGACCACCAGAAGCACAGCTGTAGTTAAATGAGTTAGATTTATTACTTGTTTCAAGGAGGGAGAATGCACACTATAGGGTCTCAGTAAGAAGGTGTTTGAAAGCATTTGTAGAATTAGGCGTTTGCTTGAGTAATTTTGGAGAGGATCTGATGAAGCAGGGGTTAGATCTAAATTGGGTGCTTCAGAAAGCAGAAGGAAAATCCATGGATATCTCAATAAATCTTATGTATAGGGGTGGGCTGACTACAGTGAAGATAAAGTTGAAATTGGTTTATAAAACACTTACTCATTTTAGCTGGGGAAAAGAATATTTGGTACTTTGTGGTTGAATAATGACCATTTTTTAGTTTCACTTAGTAATGGTCTCAGAGTTACCTCATTTGATGTTGATATTCTGTGAGACTGTTTATGTTCAAGAGCAGAACAATATGGCCTAGTTTAGAGCATCAAACCAACTTGTAACAACACTGTTTTAGATCAGTTCTCCAATATCAGGAGCGGCTGTTTTTCTTCTTCAGCTCTATTTACAAAACTTATTCTTTGTTCTGTCTTATTTACTGATGTAATCTTAGTCATCTAAACCAGAAACACTTGATTAATTTTAATATCTCATTTATCTTACCCCTGACACCTGAAAGGATTATTTGTCAGCAATTTCTGTCATAAGTATGCATGAAATGTCTTTTAAATTCATTCCTTGTCCTCTATCTCACTACCTTTGTTCAGTCTTTCATTATCTTACCTAAACTGTTAAAATTGCCAGCAAACTGGTCTCCCTGTTTCTTGTTTTACACCCTACAATGCCATTCTCTCACTAATATCAAAACCTTCTTCCCAAAACATAAAAGGATCATTTTGTTTCTTCATTTTATAACCTTTAATGACTCTCTTTATCCATACATTTTATTGCACAAGGTCTAAAGTCCTATCCTGCCATTCAAAGCCCTTAACAATTTGGTGCATCTTTACATTACCATCTCTCTTCAGATCAGTCTACCATTTCCCATATACGGTCAGTGTCCAATAATTCATTCAACAAATATTTGTTGAAGGTCTTTATCATGTGCTTTTATTGGGCCATGTTACTTTCTGTAATTTTTAAAATTATGTGACCACTACTGTGCTTGTTAAATGTCTGTCTCCTCACTAAACTCTAAGCCCAGTATTAGTTGGAACCATGTTTGATTTTGCTCACCATCTTATTCCCCGCATCTAGCTGAATATCTGTGCTATTAACAGGGACTACTACATGTATTTTGTGCATGGTGGGATTGAGTACTTGGTCAAATTGAGAATATTATTAATAAAAATAGCAAAGTCAGATTTTCTTAATATTCAAGACTACTATTAGTAGTCACTAAGATGAATAAAAAGCTACATCAGTATGAACATAAAGGCAGGCTAAGCAATGGATTAAATGAATCCTCATAAAAATGCAGAATTTAGAGAATTATAAAGGGACTCTGAGTTAAACTGGTTTTTTGACTCCATGTTACAAAGATCTGAAAATAATTCTACATTGACATGCTGATACCTTTCCAAGATTGAGAATTTGATGAATAGCTAGATGCTGCCAAGAAAATTTTTAAGAGATTTAAGAGCCATGGACTATGAATCAGAATGCTTCTGTGTCTAGTGCCAATATGAAAACTTATTACTGCTGTGGCCCTGGGAGAGTCACTTCATCTTCTTGGACTTCAGGATCGTCACCTGTAAAACTAGGGTGGTAGATAGATCTCTACATAGACTATCTTAATTCCACAAGACAAAAGGTACAGCAGCACTCCCTGCCCCAAAGGCTTCATAAATTTACTTCATATTTTTTTTGACAAATTGAAGATATGCTTTCTCTGTCCAATTCCCAATGTGAGGAAATGGCAAATTACCACTTACCATCATTATCCTCTAATTAATCAAAAAGAAATATTCATCAAGGATAATTCAAGGTGTTTCCTACTTTCCATTTCTGCTTATTCTGTTTCAGACCAAATCTAGTACAATGAAACACCAATATGTCCTTGAGGATTCAGCATACATTGAATTAGCTCCAGGGCCACTAAACTATTGTCTCCCTCTATATTTTACTTCTAGTTGGTTTCATTTTTTAAATTCTTTGAAATATTGATTGCAGGACTCTCAAGTTCTCTATTTTATTATATGTTATTCTAGACTGATAATTCTGTAACTGTGATTGATAGTTTTTTCTACTCCTTGTTCTCCTCATGAGATATTTTAAGAGAATCATTGATTTTTTTAAAAAGCTGGGACAACTAAAAATATATTCATCCACCCAGAGTATAGACTACAGGTTAGCCTCCTGTACAGAAATGTTGGCATGCTTACTCATTTTGAATCCTTTAGAGGAATATAAGTGAATTGGTAGGTACAACTTACATTGAAGTGAATGTGCCTCCAAGTCTTCCTCCTTCCTGCTGACAGGAATGTTGATACAATGGTATGAACTTCAGCAATATTTGCAAACATACAGATGAGGCCACATGTAAAAATTGCAAAGTAAAGTTTCGAAGGAGCTTGGGACCTTGATTACTTTGTCAAGCTATCATACCAAGTTTTGGCTTTTCCTTGAAGAAAACAATAACCAACCAACCAAATAAACAAAAAAATTTACGTGTTTAAGCCACTGTTGATTTTGATTTTCTGTAACAGTTGGGTCAACCTAAATTTCTCTGATATAATGGTAATGGTAACCATCTTTTTAAAAAGTTTCTGCTGATTTGCCTACCAACTGGTCACTTTTCCTCCCAGACAATTGCCTATCTACTCAAAAGCACTCAATGCAGTTTGGCGAGATAATATTATGAAATAGCAAATTTACATAAAAATAAAAAGAATATCTGCCTCCTTTTCACATCCCATGTAATACTTACACCTGGATGCTGAGAGTCTCTTCTCCTCCCCCGCCAAAAGGCCAAAAATCAAAGAACACGGATAAAGGCTATGGAAAGAATTAAACACACACACACACACACACACACACACACACACGCACACGTGGAAAGAAAAAAGAAAGGCCACTGGTCAAAGCAGAATTCAGAAGTCCTAGAATACACACGGAAATGTTAATCTTGCTTGGACAAACTGTATAAATAGAGTGCAGGACCAGATAAAAGAAGGAATTCAGAATACCATGAGGCAAGGGCAAATGTGCTAGAGGAACTAAGAGACTTTGCCAAAGCTTCAGTGATATGGTTTGGCTCTGTGTCCCCACCCAAATCTCATCTTGTAACTCCCATAATTCCCATGTGTTGTAGGAGGGACACAGTGGGAGATGATTGAATCATGAGGGTGGGTCTTTCCCATGCTATTCTCATGACAGTGAATGGGTCTCATGAGATCTGACGGTTTTAAAAATGGGAGTTTCTTTGCACAAGCTCTCTCTCTTTGCCTGTTGCCATCCATGTAAGACATAATTTGATCCTCCTTGCCTTCTGCCATGATTGTGAGGCCTCCCCTATGTGGAACTATAAGTCCATTAAACCTCTGTTTCTTCCCAGTCTCAGGTATGTCTTTATCAGCAGCATGAAAACGGACTAATACATTCAGCAAACTGTTTCTTGATTCCATTTACCATATTTTTCACTCTCAAACATCCAATCACTATCAGCCATCCTACTTTCTTTTCCTTTCTAGCATTTTATTATGAAAAAATTTTCAAACATACCGAAAAGTTGAGAGTAAATACATGTAACCCACCACCCGGATTCTATCATTAACATTGTACTATATTTGCTGTATAACATTATCTATCTATCTATCTGTCTATCTATCTATCATCTATCTATTTATCTCTCCACCATTAATCCATCTTACTTTAGGTATGTTTTAAAGTAAATTTCAGATATCCATAAACTTCCCCTTTAATACCTCAGAATGAATGTAATTAACCAAAGTTTATTATTATTGTAATATTATTACTATAATAGTAATTCTCTCTGATATATGTAATTATTTATATATTTTAAAATTATTATTGTATTAAAACATAATTACTGTACATAATAATTGTGTAATTATATAATATATCATGCAATATGTTATTCTCTCTGAAATACATATTTCTGAATGCATACATATACATGTGATTACTTGCATGCCTACTTTACCACTGGACTATGATCCCCTTGAGGGCATGTGCAATGATCTACATATATCTGCATTCCCAATGGCTAGCCTAGGACCATTTAGCAGGTGATAAATAAATGCTAGAATGAATGAAGTTACCTTCTCACAGTGGCACTAATCTAGTCAGTTTAGGTAATAGGATCATTCCCACTGGATCATTCAGATCCAAAATTAGGTTACTTACACAAGTCAGGCAGGGAACAGTGGCAGGATGTCAGGACACAGACTGAGTTTATAGCCAATGCAAGCTTTTTCTGAAATGCTTTTCTTACATTTAACTATATCCTAAAAAAGTGAGAAAATAAAAATTTACTACATGACGAAGGGCATAATGCTTAATTGCTTTCTTCACTAGGGCACGACTATTACTATAATCACGTTTATTCTCTATCATGGTTAACTAAAGCCTAATATTTTTATTATTAGTTGAGTATGCCAAGAATAATCACAGTTATAGTCTCTTAATACAGAATTACTTTCAGAGTATGTTGTACCTTTGAGCTTCGTTAAATAAAACTCTATTATACATAGCAGAAAGATATCACCAAGGAGTGAAGTGTCACATCAGATCTAACTGGACACAACTAAAGTTGGCTTTTAGGCATCTGTGTTGATTTTCCATGGTTGCCTATAGTATAAGTTTTACTGATATTATCATGCTAATAAGAAAATTAGGACTGTGTAATATATCATTCTTCCAACAATGTAATGAGATAATTTATACCCCCTGCTAAGAGAATCATTCTGCATACTTGCTGAACAGATGCAAGGAAGAGAAATGTGTGATAAGCTCTGGTGGGATGACATCATCCATGATATTAAACAAGAAGCATGTGTCATAAATGTGAACCTTATATAATAGAATAACACCTTTTAAAACACAAATGTGATCATAAAACCATCTGCTTCATAATCATCTTGCAAAGTACATCTGGTATTACTATAATGGTTCTCTAAATTGTTCCTAGATGAATTTTAAAAACATAAAATAAATACAGATAGTCTACGGTCTGAAAGACTAAATGTCCAGATGGCCTCTTTTAGTACCTTTGCTAATTTCATCATTGTATTTCTTAATTAAGCTCTGTGAGTAAGCATGTAACTTAGCATTAAAAACACATATTGATTAAATGAGTGTTTGAAGGACTCAGGTAAGTGGTGGTCTTAAATTTAATTTTGTAAGTTGAATATAATTTTATTTCTAGTTAATCACTCCTTTATACTAAATTTAAAGAAAATACAACATCCTTAGAGTCCTTACTTCAATCATGATATCGTATAATATGATAATTTGTTTGAAAAAACTGGAAAGTTTAAATTGGCAGATTAATGTACCCTAGTCAGTGGATTCTAAATTTAAACATATTAAGAAAGGCACAAAACAGCTTAGTCTATACTCAGAAGACATTCTTCATTTTTACTATCACAGACATCAGATAATTTATTATATTTTTAATAAGACTAATATTTGAGTTGGAAATTATTTTCTGATTTGGCACAATTTTTGTCTAAAGTGAGGAAAAGTTCATCTTTGGACTAGTTGGAGAAAACCTACAAAGAATTTATGCATAATAGAATATTATTTTAATTATTATGTGGACTACGTTTTTCACTATAACCCTTCTCCTGTGAGAGTTTGAACTGTTTTCTTAGTTGGGATTTATATTTGCATGTATGTCTTCTCTCTTGTTGGCCTTGTTATAGAAATAATCCTTTCACTTTTGCTCTACTGGAGAGCGAGGAAAAGGTGCTTCCATTGGAATGTTTTAACAACACTTAAAATCAGCACTTAAAAAATATTTATTGGGTTACTGAAAATATGAGCAGGGGGCCACTGCTCTAGTAGGTGTGTAATACTCTAGTATTCTAATAATTTTTAGAGAAATTTTGTGAAATATATTAAAATGTAAAATGTTTTTACCTTTTATTTCAGCAATTTTATTCCTAAAACTATAGGTAAACTTTGCAAATGTACACAGACATATATATAGTCATATATGTTCCAAGTTATTTAGTGTACTCTAATCTTGTTTGCAAATTGTGAAAAATTGAAAATAAAATAATTATTGCACCATAAAAAAGTTGAAAAAAGGTCGCATTTATGCTTATCTTTTTGTTGAAAGGAACCTGAAACTATCAAACGGCTATAAATGCCTAAAAAAAACAGAACAAAGAAAAACACAGAAAATCTCAAAACACTGTTAACAATGGGTCTGTATGCTTTTGAAAATTTGATATTTTTTTTATTTTTGGCTTGCTTACATATTTTACAACCAACACCCTTGTAAACTGACAAATAATAAAATGAATCCTTTCAGTGGTAGCATGGATACTTGAAGTGATTTTAATTTCTTCATCTCCCTTACTCCTACAGGCAACAATTGTTAACTTTTGAATATCCTACTACTTTTGAAATCTTCCCTACATTTCACTCTTTGCAAATCCAATCCTTCTCATAATGTAGCTATTACTTAATCCTTCAGTGCCAAAACAACATCTTACATAATTGCATTATGATTTTTCTGTTATTTACTATTACCCTGATATTCACTGTACATATTTCTGAAAATTTATTTTTGTTTCAGAATAATTTATTTCCTGTATAGAATCAATGTTCATAGTTTTGGTGGTCTTATTTTTAGTTATTTCTGCAATGTAGTTATTTCAGTCACATCCCTAGGTATTTTCCCCCCTTATCATAGAAGCCCCTGCTAAGAAAACTGTAGAATTTATTTGTCATGCAAATTGGAATGTATGAGTACTATAATTATGTGAATATAGAACTACAAATGCTAGCAGGCCATTCTAGCAGGAGTTCAGTAGGTAGAAATAATATTATTTACATAAAGTCTAAATAAGTACCTTCTAGCTGCAGAGAAATAGAAAAGTTTAGTAGAAAAAGCCGAGTCATATTATGTGAACCCTGTGCTATTCATGTTTAAGAAAATTTCCCTTTGAGAGCGCTGGTTTTGCTGTCTAAGGCTAAAGGTCCATGTTGAGACTCCCAGTTAATAGTTAAAAGTTTGTGCTTTTATTATGTGCTTGCCCCCCGATATTAGAACCTTGGTTTACTTAAAAAAAAAACCCCAAATGCCCATCAATGATAGACTGGATAAAGAAAATGTGGTACATATACACTATAGAATACTAAGCAGCCATTAAAAGGAGTGAGAACATGTTTTTGCCAGGATATGGATGAAGCTGGAAGCCATCATCCTCAGCAAACTAACACAGGAACAGAAAAGCAAACACCGCATTTTTGCTTAAGTGGAAGTTGAACAATGAGAACACATGGACACAGGGAGGAGAACAACACACACCAGGGCCTGTTGCGGTGTGGGGGCATGAGGGGAGGGAACTTAAAGTACAGATCAATGGGTGCAGCAAACCACCATGGCATACATATATCTATTAACAAACCTGCACATTCTACACATGTATTCCAGAACTTAAAATAAAATAAAATAAATTTCAACTTTTATTTTAGATTAAGGGTATATGTCCAGGTTTGTTACATGGGAATATTTTGTGATGCTGAAGTTTGGAATACAGATGATCCCAGTACCCCAGTAGTGAGCATAATACTCAATTAGCTAATAAGTAGTTTTCCAGCCCCTTTCCCCTTTTTATCTCTCCCTTGTAGTCCCAGTTTCTATCATCCCCATCTTTATGTCCATGTGTACTCAATGCTTAGCTCCCACTTATCAGTGAGAGCATATGGTATTTGGTTTTCTATTTCTGCATTAATTTGCTTAGGGTAATGGCTTCCAGCTGTATCTTGGTTTACTTTTGATACAGCCTATTTGATTTATACGCAGCACAAGTTGGATCCTTATGCATGCCAGTATTCTTGACCTCACACCCAAACTCACATTCCAGTTTCAAATAGTTCATTCAAAGGAATTTACTTTTTCATTGTGTTCAAGCCACTTACTCTTTTAGAAATTCTGACAGGAGATATTGTTACTACTCTCAAAGAACTAAAAAATTAAAATTCTTTAATAGTGATATTAGGAGGCTTAGTTAAGAAGGTGAAAGGTGAGTTGGGTAAGAAGGATAGATAAGACTTTTGACAGTTGGAAGACATCTAAAATACAGAGTACAATTAAGGGCAAAAAAGTGAGACTTCAAAAGAAAAGAAGCAGAAAAAGAAATTAAGGTTAATTGAGTACTTTTTTTAAACTGAACATTATACTAGGAACTATTCAAATATGTTTTATTTACCCACCACAGCATTAAGTTAGCTCAGCCTGTATGGTTCCCAAGTGCATACTCTTTTCTCATATTTCTGAATTCAAGTTTCTGGTTGGGACTTGGAGATGGTAGAATAAGCCTTTGCAAAGGTCCTTAGAACAAAGAAGTGGGAGAAAAAATGAACATCTTTATTACAATGAATTTCTGACAATTTTATCATCAGCTAAAGAACTTAAATTTTAGTCTAGAGACTCTGTAGTCATATCAGTAACATCATCTATTGTTGCCAAAGTAATAAGCAACTGGAGTCTATAAGGAAAGGTAATAGAGCAGAGGAAGGGAGAATAAAATGATCTCATTAAGGTGTTAAAATGCCTAGTGGTAATATTTCCTTGACATTTCATATGTATCCTTAGGAACTAATCAAATATGTCCTGTGAAGCTGTCTGGATCAAGGACATCGCTCCATTTTTTCAGAAAATAAAGTACAGTGATGAGTTACATGGAAGATAATTTGGCAATCTTTTTCTGCTAAAGGTTAGTTGTGAAATATTAACTATATGCTTTATTTATTCATTATGTATATATATATTTTTTTTACTTTCAAAAACAAGAGACTTTAACTTGATATAGGCTCCAGGGGTAGAGAGTGAGAAAGAATACATTATTTCAGAATCAGCAAGTTGTGTAGTTATACCACAGTTATAACAACCTCAAGTTGTTAATATTTCTATCTCCCAGAAAGGACAAAAAGGGAGAAAAGTTAAGGATTAAGAACAATGTTAATAGTAATAAAAAATAATAATGAATTCTAGTATTCACAATAATAAAACAGCAAAATTTGTTTTCTAAGTGCCGTATATCTCTAAGCACTTGATGTGCTTTATTTTACCTTCAAAATGACCCTTTAAGGGTGGTACCGTTATTAAGAAAAAAAGTTTCCCAATAGTTTCAACAACTGAAGCACAGTGAGCAAATTAATTCACCAGAGCATGTCACACAGTGAGGAAATGTTGAAGCCACTATTTGAACAGGGATAGTCTGGGTCAAGCCATACCCTTAAACACCAAATTCTGTTATATCAAAAAAATTCCAACACAAATACATATGGAATGTAAGAGATTGCTTAATTCTGTTCTTCTATGGTACCTAGAGAATAGAAGATGATGACAATGATAATGATGGGATATTCATTATACTATACTTAGAACAACCGACATCTGTAATACATTGGTATTACTTTGGATCCATGCTTCTACCTGTAATTTTAAAACAACTTTAAAATTAACAATTTAGTTGATCAAAGGGTTGGTGCTTATATTGTGTGATAACATCAGTGACAATTTTCAATGTCTCCTATTTAAGTGCTTGATGCTTCCTTGACTGGAACAAAAAGGAAGAATATGTATTTATATCCTCAAACAGAAGTTGACTTTCAAAATCTGTTGTATTGAGAGAGATATCAAGCCAGATAAATAATGTCAAGATTCATCCACAGTTTTTCATTGTATATAACATAATGATTAGTATTCAGGGTGAAGTATTTAGGCACATAATTCTTCACTGTTTTCTTCTTCTTTTCTCTCTCACTATTCAGCGCTCCTTTCTCATAAATTCCCTGACACTACTTTCTTCAAATGTTTTGATCTGTTTCCACCTGAGTTGTTTCATTTTCCATGTATTGAATAAAAGTTATCTAGGGAAAGAAATCAGAGTTAAAGTTATTAGTTGGTTTCCAGAATTCTCTTGTAAGTGAGTATGAGTTTTCTATTTACTACTTCAGCACCTATCTATTTGTTATGGTTTTACTTTTCTTCTCATAAAATTAATCACACAATTTAACGGTCCATCTACCTGTTGTAGAACAATAAGAAAATATCTTTTACTGGACGTAGTGGCTCACGCCTGTAATCCCAGCACTTTGGGAAGTGGAGAGAGAGAATTGCTTGGGTCCAGGAAATTGAGACCAGCCTGGGCAATATAGTGAGACCTGGTCTCTACAAAAAATTTAAAAATTAGCTGGGCATGGTGGTGCACATTTGTAGTCCCAGCTACTCAGTAGGCAGAGGCAGAAGAAGGCTTGAGAAGAAGAAGGCTTGAGCCCAGGAATTTGAGGATGGAATAAGCTGTGATTCTGCCATTGCACTGCAGCCCTGGCATCAGAAACAAAACAAAGAAAGAAAGAAAACATTTTAAATCCACTTATTACACAGAGACCTTAAAACTAAACACCTACTGTATTCTCATTTAATTTTTTTTTGATCATGGTGAAAGCATTTTTAATCACATTCATAATTTTGTACCTTTAGTTCTACTTATCACTGCTTATAGAATTGTTTCTATTAAGTCACATGCTTGTCAAACTAATCAATTGTGATCAATTAAGGCTAATTAGTGAGTCAATATATTATGTCACACTACCAATAGCTTTTTTATTGTCAAGAAGAAAAACTGAAGTTAAGAAGACATTTTTGTGATTTGTGAGTGAAAGAGAGAGAGATTGAACAAGTACCAGTATGTCTGGAATAATTAAATGATAGGAAAAATACAATAGTTTCTTGAGCGTTATTCTAAAGCTAGGGAAAAGGTGAGGGATGCTATCACAATAACAGTATATGAATGCATAGTAACTTCCACGTGCCAGATACTGTGCCAACACAGGAAAAGAGAATACTGTGCTAAATCATGCCTTTGTGAATATCAGCTGTAAATTTAAAAACTCTTCTAAGAGCTAGTTTGATACTTTTTTGTAAGAAGTGGAAAAGCCATACTCTGCAGTATCTCTTTTCCCTAATTTGTATTTCTATTTAGATGAATGTTTGACTACATTCATCTAAATATATAAATTTTATAATTTGTTTATAAATACTAATAAATTGTATTAATATTTAACATATTAAATAAATAATTTTAACAAATTAAATATATAAATTTATGTTTATATTTATATGAACATATAAATTTTGATAATCTTTCCTAGTTTATGAAAGAGTAAATGTTTCAGACAAGTGTGTGTCTCCTATTGAGTATTTGATATTCCTAAAAAGTTGGTATATAGTAGAGTCATATTTCATAATGAAGAACAGTAAATTGGGGATGTCAGTAAAATTTCTTTTTGCAAATATTGGCTCATTTTTTTGTCAAGCACTGTTTAAACTTCTAAACCCCCTCAAGTTTCTATCTCTCTCTCACTTGGCTTCATATTTTAGGTTTGCATGTTTTCTCACAGTTCAATTAAATAATAGGCTCAGTGAAAGATAAGAAGAAAGTATTTTTTGAGGATAGTAGAATTTGGTAGCAAAACTAGATATGGTAGTACAAAATTATAAGCCAATTTCACTTAAGAACATAGATGCAATAGTCTTCAATAACATATTAGCTCATTGAATCAAATAGTGTATTTAAAAATTAGCATCTGGTTTTTGAGTAAAACTTACCTAAATAATGTAAAAAAGTAAAGATTACAAATAATTTCGGATAAAACAAGAGTCTAATTACTCTGGGAGATCCGTTAATTAAAAAATGCTAGATTAAACATAAAAATAAGTTTTAAAAATGCATCACTGGCCTGATACAAAAGAAAGTAATCTAAAGATGCTAAAAATAGAGGAAAAAGTGATAAGCAAAGATGTTGAAAAATATATAGGTACATCTAAATTAGCAATGACCTTATAAAATAATAAAATAATGTCTGACTTATGGGGTTTAAGTAAAAGATGAAGCTAAAATACTGGAAAAAGATAAGATAAATTGACAAAGAATGAACAGAGTTAAATCATTAAAGATCTATCTGTTGCTTGAAGGAAAGGTAAAGATCATTAAATTTATATATTAAGTGTGCCTGTTAAGATATCTAAGGCACACTCACAAAAAATGTTTAGAGAATATATTTTATTAATTTGTAGGAGTGGAATAAAAGAAAGGATAGAACCTCTCCATCAATCTATAAATAGTCAGAAACAGAGAAAAATAAATTGAAATAGGAAGGCAAATAGTACAATATGAATGGCAGCACTACACTAAAATATGTTGTTAGTTACAGTAAATGTAAAAGGATGAAAGTAACATACAAGGTTTGTCAAGTAGGATTAAGAATACAATTTTTTTCTAAGAGACATCTAAATTTTTCTCTCTGTTTATACACACACACAGACACAGATAATATATACACGTATATGTATATATGACAAAAATCATTAGAAAATAGTGAAAAGTTATATAGTCCAGGAAGATGCAACAGTCCTAACCTGGTGTACACTAAATAACTTAGTCTAATAATACATAAAGCCTATATTTGCAAACTCACAAGGACTATCTACCATCATATTACAATATTTTAAAACACTTCAGTAACTACTATACTAGGTGTATAATAAAACCAATAAAACTACAGATAATTTGAACAGCATACTTACTAAACTTGTTCAAACAGACATGCATAATATTAAATTGAAGAATTAGAGAATGTACTAGTTTCAAGCCTATGCAGAAAATTTATTAAGATAGTTCATGTGTCATATAGGGTATAAAGCGAACCTCATTAAATTTCTGAGAATTAGTAGCCCCCAGTCTATAATCTAAAATAGTGTGTTTTTAGTAGTATTTATCATTAAAATTTTGTAGGTTGCTATTAATGTCATATTTAGAAGGGTGTCTATAGTCTTAAATACCTATATTGGGGTAAAAGATTTAACATTAATAAGCTAAGTATCTTAAAAAGTGAAAAAAACTCATGGAATAAAGCCAAAATAAGTAGAAGGAAGAAAATGATAAAGAGAAATGCCGAAACTAGTGTAACAGGAAGCAAACATGAAATACAGATGATAAATACAGCCAAAAGTTAGGTCTTTGAACAACTGAAAATATAGACAGTACTGGTGAAGACACAAGTGAAAGATAACAGCTATTTTAGAAAGGGTCAAAACTCAGATTATGTAGAGCTAGAGGGAGAGAGCCAGGTTACTGAATATTAAACACAACTGGCAATGTATTAACTAGTTATTGTTGATATATGTTTTTGCTGAGACCACAAATATATTAATAGTTTTCAAAGTACTGCATCATTTAGGCTATTTAGCATTGAATTTCATTTCTACATTTATGAATATGTAATTCTGTTTTAAGCATTCTTTCAAAATGTAAAATAGTGTCATATTTATGGGTAGGAGAAAGTAAGATTTTGGTTAATAATTTCTTTATTGCTCTAACTCAAATTTGACAAGTATGATTACACGAGCACTCTTGTATTTGGCTGGAATCATTGTTAACTGCTGTTATAAATATATAGTATATATTATACACATATAACATTAAAAACTTTTTTTTGAGACAGAGTCTCACTCTGTCGCTCAGGCTGGAGCGCAGTGGCATGATCATGGCTCACTGCAGCCTCGACCTTCCAGGCTCAGGTGAGCCTCTTGCCTTAGCCTCGTGAGTAGCTGGGACCACAGGTGCATGCCACCATGCCCAGCTAAATGCTGTATTTGCTACTATCTTTTTGAAAAGGAACTTGGTAGTATTTCTAAAGAAATTTTTGAAAACTCATATGACACGGTCTCAATAAATATGTTTCCTAGAAATCCAGGGTTTTTGAACAACAGATTTGTTTAAATAAGCATTTATGTAAAAAGCATTAACTATCAGCATTGGAAGTAACCTAAATATTTAATATAAGCAATTGTTGAAATATCTTTGATACAGGCTACAAAAGTATAATGCCAGTAATGATTCTGCAAAATTTTCACAATGCAATGTTAAATGAACAAAGGAGTACAAGCTTCCCAGGCCACATGTACTTCAAATTTTATCTGAAAAATATGTATATGTGTGTAAATAAGAAAAAAAAAGCTGGAAGGAAATATACAAATTTATTAAGACATTTTCTCTGAGTGTTGAGATTATTAGTGACTATTTTCTTTTTAAAAATTGGCTATATGTTATACATTTTCTACCTTGGGCATTTGTCTTATCAGCAAAAATAATAAACATTTATATAAACTATCAATGCAATTAATCATAAAAGACTAAAAAACCTCTTTATAATCAAGTCCATAGATGAATAAAAACAATAAAATAAAAAAATTATAGATGATAGAAAGTTCTTGGAAAGCTGGGATTAGAAAGATAAATTCTTTTATTTTTTATTTTTTAACTTTTAAGTTCAGGGGTACATGTGTAGGTTTGTTACACAGGTAAACTTGTGTCACGGGACTTTGTTTTATAGATTATTTCATCACTCAGGTATTAAGCCTAGTACCATCAGTTATTTTTCCTGATTCTTCCACCCTCCACCCCCCAATAGGCAGAAAGGGAAATTCTTTAAGAAAAGCTATACACTAAAACCCTATAGCAAGCATAATAATAAATGGAGAGATTTTAGACGGGTCCTGCAAAACAACAGGAAGAAATTTTAAAAATCCACAAGATTTGAGAGGAAGGGACAATTTATTTTCAAATTATATGTCATTTGATTACTTACATTGAAAAATCAAAATAATCCAAGTACTTCTTATAAAAAAAATAAGATTTTTTGTTTTCTTTTTTTGAGAGGGAGGAGTGCAGAGGCGCGATCTCGGCTCACTGCAAGCTCCGCCTCCCGGGTTCACGCCATTCTCCTGCCTCAGCCTCCTGGAGTAGCTGGAACTATAGGAGCCCGCCACCAAGCCTGGCTAATTTTTTTTTTGTATTTTTAGTAGAGACGGGGTTTCACCGTGTTAGCCAGGATGGTCTCGATCTCCTGACCTGGTGATCCGCCCGCGTCGGCCTCCCAAAGTGCTGGGATTACAGGTGTGAGCCACCGCGACCGGCCAAAACTAAGATTTTTTTTTTAAAAAGTTCCAGTTTTAAAAATACTATATGGAAAGCAGCAACATTCTTTATATCAACAAGAACCAATTAGAAAGTGCTACATAGAATAGAAAACAAGATTATATAGTATCCAGGAATTAATATAGCAAGAAACATAACTTTTATATAGGACGTTTATAAACTGATTAAATTTTATAAACTCTGCTAAAGGATATACAATTTCAATAAAAAGAGATATAGGATTACAAACTTGTGTGAAAGGATAAATTACTATAAAAGGGAAAAAGAGAGAATGTTGGAAAGCTATATGAAGAAAAATTGAGTTGGATCCCAACCTCAAACCGACACAAAAATAAATTTAAAATCAATTAAAGTTCTAAATGTAACTATGATGTTAATGAAGAAAATGTCAGGGAATATTTTGAGAATGGGAAATAATTTCTTAAATAAGATCTAAACCAATAATCAGAATTATTAACAGTATAAATATTTACAATGTAATTAAACATTTTGGTCAATCAAAGCAAAGGTTAACAGGCTCACAAAGGTGATGGAAAAGTTGATGTTCAACAAATACAATATTTATTATGTACATAGAACTACTTCACATCGGTAAATGTCAGGAAAGTCAGTTCAAAACTGGGCAAAGAATATAAAGACACAATTTTTAGAAGGGAAAAATTAAATACTTGATCAGTGTTGTAACATCAATGGTCATCAGAAAATGCTAATTAAAAAGCAGTAATATATGAGTACATATCTGTCTGTTCAGTAAAAATTAAAAATCAAGTAAAAATCAGGGACAGGTTAGGATGCAGGAAAAATAAGACCTCATGTACAACTAGTAGGAGTTTAAATTTGTACAGTTATATGTGAGAGTGAGAGTAATATTAAGTCAAAAAATCAGTTGATATATGTGCATATTGCAAAGCATAGTCATTTTGCTATTGGATATCTACTCCTGGACACATTCCTATGGTGTGCAAGGAGGCTGATATGCGGATGTTTGTTGCTGCTAGGTGTGTTGGATAAGCAAATGTGCCATCTGCATGCTTTGGGATACTATGTACAGGTTAGAAGGAATAGACTTAGATTGTATAGCAACATGGATATCAAGAAACATAATGTGAATGGAAACAGTACAAAAGAGAAAAATTGTTGAACACCATTGTTTTAAATTGTAAGTTATAGTCACATATAACACTATTATATATCACAGATAAATCTATATGCAACTTGGAAGTTTAGTTGAAGGGAATAAATGAATGGTGCTGGAAATAATTGATACAGATATAACAGATACAGAAACTAAGGAGACTCATAAGGACCAGTGATTATCATGATAGTCATGAACACTATACTATAAATAACTGAATATAGTCAGAACTAAACTGGAAAAAGAAAAGGGAGGCAAAGGCAAACTGAAAAAAACATGTGAGAAGGAGAAATAAATACTTACAAATACAAAATCAGAGTGGTGAGAGCACATGGACACATAGAGGGGAAAAACAGACATCAGGGAAAATATTTAATGTGTACTAGGCTTATATCTGGGTGATGAAATAATTGGTACTACAAACTCCCACGACACAAGTTTACCTATGTAACAAATCTGCACATGTACCCCTGAACTAAAAAGCTAAAAATAAAAAAAAAGAAAAAAATCAGAGTGGCAAGAATGAGTACTCAATGTAAATCCTTTCTAAATTTGGAGGCAGACAGATTTTTGTTTTTTCTCTTTTTAGACAGGGCCTTACTCTGTCACCAAGGCTGGAGTGCAGTGCCATGATCATGGTTCTCTGTAGCCTCAACCTCCCCAGGCTCAGGTGATCCTCCCTCCTCAGCCTCACAAGTAACTGGAACTTGGAACTACAGGTGTGTGCCACTGCCCCTGGCTAATTGTGTGTGTGTGTGTGTGTGTGTGCGTGTAGAGATGGGGTTTCGCCGTGTTGCTCAGGCTGGTCTAGAATTCCTGAGCTCAAGCAATCCACCCGCCTTGGCCTCCCAAAGTGCTGGAATTACAGGTGTGAGCCACAAAACCCCCAACCCAGAGAGAATTTTTTCTTAATTCCCGCACCCTAAACAAACACTTTCTCTTCCTCTGGGTAGATAGTGGAGAGGAAGGTCAGTCAACATGATGGATTTCTGATTATGATTATTATTTTGTGCAGATGCTGTGTATCTCTAACAATAATTCTCAGTGACTTTGCCAGTCCCTTTACTGTGTTGAAGCTGTATATATTTTAGTCTCACTGGACACATATTTGATTTCTTACAAGCTGACTAGAGTGCCTCAGGCTCAGCTGTCTAATTTACCTCCGAGCTACTGTCTGTCATAATTTTTATGACAAAGCTTTGTATAGTATAATTTTATATCTTTGTGTTATTCCATGAAATAATTGTCAGTCAGCACTCATTATTACCAGGTGCTGGTTAATTCTGTAATTCTTTTATCAGTTTCACTACATAGGTCTTCCTATGTTTTTCCCACTAAGCTTTGTTTATTGAGATATCATTTATATACAGTAAATTATACATTAAACTTTTAATTGTGGAATTATGTATCTGTTATTTGCTTCTGGATTGTGATACTACCGACCTTTGGTATTGAACCACTTGTGTTTAGAATACTCTAGTGTAATGTATTTTATATTTATTTTTTTTAACGTTTAGTTTCATGGTGTGCGCGTGCAGGTTTGTTACATGGATAAATTGTGTGTTGCTGAGGTTTAGTGTTCAAATGATCCCATCACTCAGGTAGTAAGCATAGTACCTCATAAGTAGTTTTTCAACCCCCACCTCTTTTGTTCCCTTCTACAGTAGTCTCCAGTGTCTGTTTTTCACATCTTTATGTCCATGTGTCTCAACGTTTAGCTCCCATTTATATGCGAGAACATGCTGTATTTGGTTTCCTTTTCCTGTAATGTTTATGGTATTTGTGATTTGGCATTATTCCTGAAAATAATAGCTCAAAACGAAGACTATGTTCAACATAAAAGAAATAACTCAACTTTCATTTAAAGTTTTTTTTAAAGCCACAAATTCACACAATTTGAGGGAGCTAAGAATGGACAAAGCTCAAGCCTTCACCTAATTGAACAGAAATTCTACTGTGTTCTTGTTTACATTCAAATAAATAAAACTTGCTTATTAGATGTGCCATTAGGAATAGAACTTACCATCAGTTTTGCTTGATTTTATGTGATTCTTAATATTTCTGTCTCAAATAAATGTCTGGAGAGCCTTATAAGAAGTACTTACAAATTTTTTCAAGCCATTGTTATTTATTGTCCTTACAGGGTAAAGCACAAATTTGAGTGGGAGAAAAATCTATAAGTATTATACACTATTTAAAATGCAGCATATTTTACTTCTTGGCTAGGTTTGTAAAAGTTAATTTTTATAATGTCACATTTAATAAAACATTAGCTTTGAGAATGCCTGAAGATATTATTCATTAATATAGCAAGAAATTATTCCTGTATTTTCTACTTTAAGTACAAACTATGAATTAGTTATAATACCTTAGCTTGGCCTAATTTTGATGTTCTTTTGAGAATAGTCAAGTTTCAATTATATTACAATTATATGACTGTTTTTTAAACCTCAGTAATTCCTGTAGAATTTCATAAGTTTTGCCTCGTTCATATATCACCCTTCCTATTATTTACTTAATATTACAGTTTTAATATATTACTAATATGTTCTGATATATGTTCAATAAACACACTACCACTAAAATTAAAAATGTTTTATCGGTGTACCAACTAAATTATATCAAGTACTCTGAATGTTGAGTGTTCCACATTTTGGGAATGACTGTATTATATTATACATTATTCTGCTATGAGGGCACAAGGTACTTAATATATCTACACCTCTGTGTATATTGCCGTGAAAGACTATAGTCTTGGGACCTGGCAATGGTGGGATTTCTACAATCGGATAAAAGGATTGTGGGTTGGAATCTCAGTTTTCAATGTGTGGAAGTCTTAGACAAATATAGACAAGTCACTTAAATTTTTGTTTAAAAATGATGTTTTAGGTTAAAATATAAACTCAGATACTATGGTCTGAATAAATGGGAAATTATCCCACAAAATACATATTATTTCTATGGAAATTCTGAATAAAATATGGTCCACTAACAGTAGTGTCATATTTAGCTGTTTGTGGGCAGAAATAAGAATCAGGAAAAGGGGCACAAAGTTTCTCAAAATGGGAAGAATGGTGACCTTGGATATTAATAACTAAAGAAAAGACCATCAAAGCGTTCTTACGAACACCAGATTTTCATGGCACTTGTTAATTTTCTACTTCTGTGGATGTGAAAGTGGTGGGTAAATGGGATACCATACAGACAACCAAGGTTATATTCTCTCCTAAGTTGTAAAAAAGTATCTAGATAAAATTTGAAGGTCCTGAGAGGGATAACTGAAAATGCTTTTGATGTAAAGCCATCTTTAAAAAATCTGTAAGTTACACAATTCAGGGAAGCCCATGGGATGTGCTGTGTATGATTTAAGAGATTTCTAATATATTGAATATCATCAAGCTTAGAGAATACTGTACTGAACTATGCAGGATTTGACACCTGTTAACGTTTTTGTTGAGATTTGATTATATAGGTACAATATTCCTTTTCTTCTACTCTAAATTACATACCTATAATTTAGAAACTAATGTTTAGTGATTATTTTGCACGTCGGTTTAAATAAAACATTCTATTTTGGTAAAATAGAATGAATAGAAGAGAAAAACTTGCTCTAGTCTTTGGTACACAATGTTATGAATCTGGCATTGCTAGTGGTAATACTATGAAGAGTCAGCAGAATTCAAGATCAAGGTTTAACAGCAGATTTTCTCAATAAAGCAAGTGTCTTCTATCTGCATTTGAAGAATTTCATTTTTTCCTGTTTTTAGTTAAGACAAAATTAAAAAATTATGAAGCACATTGGTCATGAAAATGAGATTTTTGAATGGTATTTTTTTGAATATTTCTTTACTCAAGCAGTGTAAGTTTGTGGCTAAGATTGTGGGTTCAAGAATCAGACAGATCTGGGAAGCGTTCAGGTTCTGCCAATAATTAGGCCAAAAAGTCCTTTCAAAGTCTCAGTTCTCTTAATTATAAAATGAAAATAATAATAGCATCTATTTAATTTGGTCACTGTAAGCATTAAATGAGATGATTTCCATAAGGTTCTTGGCATAATGATGGGAATATAGTGAGTAGTCCATAGATAGCAACTATTATTTTAAATAATAATATAGAAATAGTAAAAATAAAACATTATATAATTCAAGAATACATAAAATTTGTATATACATAACTAATGAGGGATTCCTAGTTATTATTATCATTACCATGTTGATAAAACTATGAACAATGGATTTCAAGCATCCACTCACTATGTTAACCAGCTTCCTTACTGGGAAGCCACGAAGATAGCTATCAGAACTGTGAATGCCAAACGGTGATGCTATAATTTCTGTAACTTACCAACATCCTTTGATAATTGCTTAGAAGATGTAAAATGAGCTTTTAATTTAAAAATTGATGCCATGACTTTCTTTAGGTACCAACTCCATGATATTTTGAGCTGCACTGATCAATTAAATTCTGCTATAAAATGATGACTCACTGTTTGCTTACTTGTTCATTCTGACTTTTTATTTTTGCATAATATGTACAATCAGATTTGCTGCCTTCATATCTCTCTTCAAACTTATAGTCACCCTGAGCTGTTCTAAATTTTAGAGAAAAATATATTTAATTCCTAAATCTGCTCATTCTTAGGATAAATTTTAAGGGACAGGTATGAAACAGTGAAAATAAATAACCACAAATATACACATACGCAAGATAGTATACAAGGCAAAGGAATAAATGGCAATTGAAAAATTCTTTACATAGACTACATTTTAGAGGTTTTCCAGATGGTAGCATCTATATTATTCAGCTGCTCCAGAAAAACTGTGGTGATTGGGAGAAATAAACTTTTTGGCTATGTATTTCCTCCCTTTTTTTTCCGGCTTATGCATGGTTTTTTGGAAACTTATAGTCTACCTTACTTTTAGAACATTGTTAATCATAATGTTAACTATTTTGATAAAGAAGAAAACAATTTAGATTCTTAAATTTTCAGCTCTTTTTTTCTTCCATTTATAACCATCGTCAAAAATAAAATTTTATCTTTTTGACACACTTAGTTTTCAGATATATATGTCTTTGAGATATTGGAAACAGTGCAATTCAGGCTTAGACTATACTTCATAGTCTAAGACTGAATTTCAGGCTTAGACTATACTTCATAGTCTAAGACTGAATTTCAGGCTTATCTTTCTATTGTAAAATGAAATATAAAGGGATGATAAAACCAACCAAACATTAATATGAATGATATGACTTGTTTATTTGTTATGGCACAAAATCCGACCCACAACAAATATTTAAAGCCTTCTTGGTAAGTGGTTTCTTCTCAGGCTTCAAATAATATATATTTTTATTTTACTACACTGACGGTAAAGAATATTTTAAATATAATTTTATGAAAATAAGTTTTAAAACTAAAATTTAGTGATATTGCAAATATTGACATCTTGGTTACATAACATTTGATACCATTTTACCAATAAAACATTGAAAATTAATATATCAAGAGAAATAATATGCCTAATAAACTACTCTTAAAGTATACTTTTGTATACTGTTTGTTTATTATTCAAAACTCAGTTATAATAATTGCTGTGCTGGTAATGATGCTCATTTTTTCTTTAACTTCTGCAACCATCAAAAGAAAACATTAATAGTGAATTGACTACAAATGGCATAATTGTGGTTACATGGATAACTGCATTGTAATGAAGCTAATCTCAGGGTCACAAAAACAATAAATCTTGTGCGTAATGCTATTCTGTCAGGAGGGTATGCAGCTAAATTCCTATCCTTCTTTTACATTTTAATGAGGCCAAACTATTCCAATGAATAACTAAAAGACACAAATATTATAAGAGAATCTGTTTACTTATTCATTCATCCTTCTATTAGTTAATGTACTGAGCTCCAAATATTCACAGTCACTGTTAAGTGATAAAAATAGCATTAGGAATACACATAGTCTGTACTCTCAAAGAGTTCTTAATCCGAGATTAGAGATGGATAGATCAACAAAAGCACTAATAATGTGGTGTGATCAGAGTTATCATGTGTTCAGGATGGGGAGCACAGGGAGAAGCAACTAGAGCAGTCTTGGAGGCTTCTAGGAGGAAGTGTGGATTGAGCGAGTGTTAGCTAACTAAACAAAAATTTATCCAGTCTACAGGAGGCAAGCATGTTTCCAATATGTACAAATGTACAAAGGCATGAAAGAGCCTTATATGTTCAAAGAAAAAATTTCCATCTGAAAGTGGATAGATGGATAGATGGATAGGTATGACAGCGAGGTTCAGACAGATTAAGTAACTTAAGTAAGGTAATAGAGCTAGTTAATGGTAGAGAAAGAACTAGAACAAACAAAACAATTTAAAAACAAAAACAAAACAGGTTTTTTTTTTTTGTTTTAGGAGTAATCTAATACCTCAGGACAAGGAGTCTTTAATTCAATTTCCACTCATGAATTTCAAATTCCACAGCTCTCAAAGTTACAACAACATCACTGAGTTCAGAAGGGCAGTATGCTTGCCACATCTTTTTTTTTTTTTATTTATACTTTAAGTTCTGGGTTACATGTGCAGAACGTGCAGGTTTGTTACATAGGTATACATGTACCATGGTGGTTCACTGCACCCATCAACCCGTCATCTACCTTAGGTATTTCTCCTAATGCTATCCCTCCACTAGCCCCCCACTCCCAGCGGGCCCCAGTGTGTGATGTTCCCTTTCCTGTGTCCATGTGTTCTCATTGTTCAACTCCCACTTAAGAGTGAGAACATGTGGTGTTTGGTTTTCTGTTCCTGTGTTAGTTTGCTGAGAATTATGGTTTCCAGCTTCATTCATGTCCCTGCAAAGGATATCAACTCATCCTTTTTTGTTTTTTGAGAGGGAGTCTTGCTCTGTCGCCCAGGCTGGAGTGCAGTGGCGGGATGTCGGCTCACTGCAAGCTCCGCCTCTCAGGTTCACGCCATTCTCCTGCCTCAGCCTCCCGAGTAGCTGGGACTACAGACGCCCGCCACCACGCCCGGCGAATTTTTTTGTATTTTTAGTAGAAACGGGGTTTCACCATGTTAGCCAGGTCTTGATCTCCTGACCTTGTGATCTACCTGCCTCAGTCTCCCAAAGTGCTGGGATTACAGGCATGAGCCACCACGCCTGGCCGAACTCATCCTTTTTTCATGGCTGCATAGTATTCCATGGTGTATATGTGCCACATTTTCTTTATCCAATCTATCATTGATGGGCATTTGGGTTGGTTCCAAGTCTTTGCTATTGTGAATAGTGCTGCAATAAACAACGTGTGCGTGTGTCTTTAGAGTAGAATGATTTATATTCCTTTGGGTGTATTCCCAGAAATGGGATTGCTGGGTCAAACGGTATTTCTTGTTCTAGATCCTTGAGGAATTGCCACACTATCTTCCACAATGGTTGAACTAATTTACACTCCCCCTAAGAGTGTAAAAGCATTCCTATTGCTCCACATCCTCTCCAGCATCTGTTGTTTCCTGACTTTTTAATGATCGCCATTCTAATTGGTGTGAGAGGGCATCTCATTGGGGTTTTGATTTGCATTTCTGTAATGACCAGTGATAATGAGCTTTTTTTCTTATGCTTGTTGGCTGCATAAATGTCTTCTTTTGAGAAGTGGCTGTTCATATCCTTTGCCCACTTTTTGATGGGGTTGTTTGTTTTTTTTCTTGTAAATTTGTTTAAGTTCCTTGTAGATTCTGGATATTAGACCTTTGGCAGATGTATAGATTGCAAAAATTTTCTCCTATTCTGTTGGTTGCTTGTTCACTCTGATTATAGTTTCTTTTGCTGTGCAGAAGTTCTTTAGTTTAATTGTACCCCATGTGTCCATTTTGGCTTTTGTTGCCATTGTTTTTGGTGTTTTAATCATGAAGTCTTTGCCCATGCCTATGTCCTGAATGGTATTGCCTAGGTTTTCTTCTAGGGTTTTTATGGTTTTAGGTCTTATGTTTAAGTCTTTAATCCATCTTGAGTTAACTTTCATATAAGGTGTGAGGAAGGGGTCCAGTTTCAGTTTTCTGCATATGGATAGCCAGTTTTCCTAATGCCACTTATTAAGTAGGGAATCCTTTCCCCATTGCTTGTTTTTGTCAGGTTTGTCAAAGATCAGATGGTTGTAGATGTATGGCATTATTTCTGAATCCTCTGTTCTGTTCCATTGTTCTATATATCTGTTTTGATACCAGTACCATGCTGTTATGGTTACTGTAGCCTTATATTATAGTTTGAAGTCAGGTAGCATGATGTCTCCAGCTTTGTTCTTTTTGCTTAGGATTGTCTTGGCTATACAGGCTGTTTTCCGTAAATAGAGCAATAACAAGTTCTGAAATTGAGGCAATAATTAATAGCCTGCCAACCAAGAAAAGTCCAGGACCAGATAGATTCACAGCCAAATTCTACCAGATGAGCTGGTACCATTCCTTCGGAAACTATTCCAAACAATAGAAAAAGAGGGACTTCTCCCTAACTCATTTTATGAGGCCAGCATTATTCTGCTACCAAAACCTGGCAAAGACACAACAAGAAAAGAAAATTTCAGGCCAATATCCCTAATGAACATCGATGCGAAAATCCTCAGTAAAATACTGGCAAACTGAATCCAGCAGCACATGAAAAAGCTTATCCACCACGATCAAGTCGGCTTCATCCCTGAGATGCGAGGCTGGTTCAACATATGCAAATCAATAAACATAATGCATCACATAAAGAGAACCAATGACAAAAACCACATGATTATCTCAATAGATGCAGAAAAGGCCTTTGATAAAATTCAATACCCATTCATGCTAAAACCTCTCAATAATCTAGGTATTGATGGAATATTCTCAAAATAATAAGAGCTACTTCTGACAAATCCATAGCCAATATCATACTGAATGTGCAAACGCTGGAAGCATTCCCTTTGGAAACCCTCACAAGACAAGGATGCTCTCTCTCACCAATCCTATTCAACACAGTATTGGAAGTTCTGGCCAGGGCAGTCAGGCAAGGGAAAGAAATAAAGCGTATTCAAACAGAACGAGATGAACTCAAATTGTCTCTGTTTGTAGAAGACATGATTGTATATTTAGAAAACCCCATCGTCTCAGCCCAAAATCTCCTTAAGCTGATAAGCAACTTCAGTAAAGTCTGAGGATATAAAATCAATGTGCCAAAATCATAAGCATTCCTATACATCAATAATAGACAAACAGAGAGCCAAATCATAAGTGAACTCCCATTCACAATTGCTACAAAGAGAATAAAATACCTAGGAATCCAACTTACAAGGGATGCAAAGGACCTCTTCAAGGAGAACTACAAACCACTGCTCATGGAAATGAGAGAGGACACAAACAAATGGAAAAACATTCCATGCTCATGGATAGGAAGAATCAATATTGTGAAAATGGCCATACTTCCCAAAGTAATTTACAGATTCAATGCTATCCCCATCAAGCTACCATTGACTTTCTTCACAGAATTAGAAAAAACTACTTTAAATTTCATATGGAATTTGTCACAGCTTTGTTCAGTCTTTAGGATGACTTCCTTTAAACTCTTCTCACCAACGTTCATCATTAAGTGAAGCAGAATCTGCATAAGACCAAGCCTTATCTCTGCTGAGTGGCCAATAAAAATGACACTTTTGGGTTGAGGGGAGTGGAATGGGGATGGAGTGGGGAGAGGTAAGGGCATGGCTAGCTCATTCTTAATGCTCTATGAAAAACTAGCTAGGTCACCAGTGCATAGGTGAAAGTGATCTCTTCTGTATCATGTACTTCAGCAAAAATGACTTAAATATTTTAGTAAAGATGTTGACAATGATGGTACACCCAAAAGAGTTAGTATTACTAATTAACTTACTGTTCAGTGCTCAGTGGTTCTCACCTTAGACCTCAACAGACCTAGTATAGACAATTGGAAGAACTGGTGTTGCTGTATGGCATGCTAGTTTAAAGGAGGAAATTTGGTAAGCAACAGAGATAGTTTGATATCAATTTCAGCAGAACAACAATATGTGTAAACTGGAATATGATGTAAACATTGTCTTCAAATTCAAGTCACATTGATTTATATCCTGAAAATAAATTCTGGAATGACAGATCTAATCTCAGTCTACATTAATTGACTAAACAGTGATTGAGGTGACAGCTATATACCAGGCACTTTTTGGCTTGTGGAGGTATAAAGGTAAACACCATTTTCTAACTTAAAGCAGCCTACTGTAGACTGGAGGATGTTTATGGCAGTAATACTAAAGATCATTCTCCAGTAACTGGAAAACTCACCTGTGCCTCTTTTTATAAGAAACTTGATAAATTTTAGAAACTGTTTCTTTATTGACCTACTGCTGTAACTGTAAACCTTGGAGGTGAAACTTATCAGTTCAAAGTATATTTATTGATTGCCTATTATGTGTGCCAAACTTTCTGTGAGATGCTAGGATATCACATGAATATGAATTACTTCTTGCTTTCAAGAAACATTTGGTCAGGTGTGAGACATTATGGAGCAGAATATCAGTTTCAAAATGTATTAATAAGTGAATTCTAAACTTATAAACCAGACAGAGGAGGAAAGAAAACGTTATACATGGTCTTGCTTTCATCTTCCTTATCTTTCTGTAAGCTCTTGAATACTTTTTCTCAATTTCTCAAATTCTCCTCTGAATTTTGTGTGACTTTGGGTTAGTTTTGTTTAGATTACTGCATTGGTTAGGATTCTTGGTGGTAACCAAAATAAACCAACAGATCAACTTAAGCAAAAATAAAAGAAAAGAGAAGAAAAAGAATTTATAAGAAGGATAGTGCATTACTCATGATATAAAATGATAGGCTCAAGAACGATTCAGGAAAGAACAGAAACCCACTGTAACTTCAGGGATCTCAGTAGCAAAAACTCACAATTATTTCCACTGGAAATAGCCCAAATCCATCTGTCTTCTACCTTTATGTCTCTCCACTCAATATTCAAATTCCTGGTTGGGAGAATATGATTGCTCTAATGTGAGTCATGTGGTTATACCTTAGATAAGGCTAGCAGCAATAGCATCGTTTATAGTTCTGCTAAAACCACAAGGAGGAGAGTGGTTTTCCAAGAGAAGTGTGGGGTGCTGTTACTAAAAGCTGGGGGGGTGCACACTGGGAAGGTAAGAACAATGTTTCTCAAAGTTGAGAAATGTATGACTTCTTTTAATTGAAAAAGAAATTATTATACCCCTCCTCAATGTAGTTTTAAATTATTTTTATTTGTCATCATCATCAATATTTTAAAGTGAGCGGTTTGTATTTATTAATATACTACCCTCTTTTATAAGATTATTGAATGTGAAAGCATAGAAAATGACTAATTTTTGTTTTGTGGTTTAAAACAATGTGAAAAATTACATCTACTAATACAGTAATACTGTATTTCTATTGTTCTGCCCAGTGGTCCTGGTAGCTAGGGATGGGGAGTAGTTCCCCATAATTTCTACCCCCTACTCATGCTATCCAAAATAAGATTACCAATTAAATGCAAACAAAACTAAAACAGAACACGAAATTTTATTTAGAAACATTGCTTTACTGTGACAGATGATATTGTTTGCTGAAACTGAATCATTGCTCAAAATGTAAATATGAAACCAACATCTATAGGCAAGTTCTTTTAAGTTTGGCATTCCTATGCCACCATATGCTAGGGGATAATTCAAAACGTCCTCCACTATTCTTCATCAAAACAGCTTCATAACCATTGTTTCAAGAGTGCTCAGTGATATCCATCTAACCTTCATTCATCATGAAAATATTACTTGTGTATTAAGTCCACATCTGTTCTTTTGTCATTAGCCTTAACAATTAAAGTGAACAATTGAGTCTCAATGTTGTAGTAAAGAAAAATGCAACAGGTGCTGAAATGATGAAGCCGTATTTGGTTATAAGGCAGATATCCAGAATGTGCTTATGTAGAAAATTTTAGACAATTATAAAAATGAACACATCAAATTTTAAAAAGTACCTGAAATCAGAGCTAATTATCTCAGTCTGCCAAAGGTTAGTTTTTCTATGTGGGTTTTCAGTGTGAAAAAATAGTATTCACTTAATAATTTTTCCTTCCCATTAGATTAAAAAAAATTTGCTGAGCAGTAGCTGCACAGATTTGTCCAAGGTGCTATCAGGGAGACAAAGGTAAATAAAACATAAAGGCTGCAGATAGGACACACACACATCATCACAATGCATTACTGTAGTGCACCTTCTGTCTGAGAACTACTCTAGTAAAGGAAATGAAAAATTGCACAGTTCCCTTTATTAAATGAAATATTATTATTAAATGAAATAATTATTGCATTTTGCATTTCCAGGTGCTGGGAATACAAAGAAAAAAATAGATAACAATCTTTGTCCTCATGGCTCTTGCTATCTTGTGACAGAAACAGAATTAGACAAATAATTTTGCAAATATTTAATTAATCACACATGCTACAAATACTACAAAGGAGAAACACTGATTCCAGAAGAGCGTGAAACAGAGGTCCTGACCTATTTTGGGCTTTCAACAAAGGCTTTCCCGAGACGGAATCTGAGAAGATTCCTCATATGGCATATGAGGAGGCTGACCATAGAAGAAGCAACTCAGGCAGTGGATACAGCAGACAAAGCAAGATAAGAAGCGTTTGCAGGACTGGTGTGAGTGGTGGATCTAATTGTCCAGAACATAGCTTGATTTGAAGAGGAGTAATGGGACAGTGTGGGAGAAGCTGAGGTCAAATCAGATTGTGGTCTTGAAAATCTTCCTGGAATACTTAGCAAACAAATTACTTGGACTTTATTTTGTAGGCTTCTAGGAGCCGTTGAAGCCATTGGGGCATGGGATATAATGAGAAATAAGACATGTAAAGATTATTCTCTCAGGAATGCACACAGTGCATTGCACAAGGCAGAATCAGAGTCAGACAAATTGTACTGGAGGCTGTGACTGAACCTCTGGGGAGTTGGAATGGATGACTCTAAGGGCAATGGAAAGAGGGCTAAGATTAGAGGTAAGGGTAAGTGAAATGGCAAACGTGCCTTTGAGGCTTCGAATTTGGATGGTTGTTTGGCGCCAGTGTCAGAGTTATGGAATACAATAAAAAGACCAAGTGTTTGCCTACAGATGAATATAGTTTATGAATTTCAGGTAGCAAATGCTTATTTTTAAAGGAAACTAACATCTAGTAGGTAGGTATGATGAGTAAATTTGTGTGACAAATTTTATTTAATACAAATGCAGAAAAAGAATCTATTTTTTCTGCAAATGTATTTATTTGAATGGTTTATAAATTACCTTTGTTTAGAAATCACATTTATTTTTTAATCTCTCTATTTTTGATTTTTTCCTTATTTCCCAATACTGTTAACATTGAAGAGGTAGGGAAGAAATATGTAGAAAAAAGGCTGTTTATATTGTAATTCCTGCCACTTAGCCAGCGGCCTAATGGCCACCTTCTGGGGAGAGACTTGGCAGCTGGTTTGATTGGGTGAGTCAAAGGGCCAGGCTGGAGCCAGGTAATTTGGCTGTCCCTTTAACGAGGCATCTTCACAAACATTTACAGCTGCTCATTTATTCTCTTTCTAGAAGCTTGATTTGTAACCTCAATCAATTTCTGAGTATTTATCTAACTCATTTAAACCGGAGAAAGAGTCCACTAATCCCACCATTGCCAAGAATAACCAGCCAGGTTGAACCAATTCCAGACCTCTTAAAATTATTTTGCACTTACATAACTTACGAAGAAGGTCTTGCTAGTCCACAGTTGTTTTTCATTTGTTCATTCTGGAAGTCTTATTCTGGCCACCCATCAGTGTTAATAGAGTCAACATGATCTCTCTGTCAGCATTCACATTTTATCTCTAGTTGTGGAAGTTGCTCAGTAAACTGATTCAGTTGTTGGATGGGACATTTTTGCTGGACATTGTTCTAGTCCCAGTCCTAAAGCTGGCCTAGAAAGTATACTTCATTCTGATATTTAAAGAATGGGAAGAATGAATGGTTTGAAGCAGAGGAGAGGTAGGCATTTTCTCATTTGCCGGATAGCTATCTCTCTATGCTCTAGAAGAAAAAAATGACCCTAGATATAGCTTGGCGTAGCTTCTGGAGCTCACCTGGGGAGTAAGTAGGGAATCAAATAATCAGAGCTGCTCTCTCAGGTACTTAGGAGTGCAACTTCTAAATCTTTCAAAGAAAAGGTACAATTGCTATAATTAATTGAAGTTTTGGGGTCAGTTTTATACTCATCATAAATGTAGTTTTAAATTGAAATTTTCACAGTCATGTGTTGACCACATTTGAAAGACTTAACCAGCTAAATAAGACAAAGCATGTGTTTTTGCCTTTGGTCTTTTTCCATTTGAAGATGACACCCATGAAATCATGTGTAATTTGAACAGAATAGGGTAAAGTTAAAGAAACGAATTGTCTAATCCTTACTGTCCATAAACTTAATCCCATATCTCTGTGTCCCCCTCTGAGGCATACACTTACTTTCCCTGTGAACTGAATACAGTGATCACATGCTATTTAATCAAAGACATCCTTTATAACAATTGACTTTAAAGGAATCATTTGGCAGATATAGTTTTCTTTCCATAAAATGCCTCAAACACTCCTGAGGATAAAATTAAAATGGAAAGTCTCAAAATATGAAATCTCAAGGAGAGTTTACAGAGACCTGAAATCTGCTGAAGGATCATTTGATAAAAGGCATAGAAGCATTAAGCAATCTTCAGAGATTGCAAGTTGAATTGGTACTTGGATAAAAATAAAATGATATATTCATTCAAATTGGGATAAAGAAGGTAAGTATAAATCTATGTATTTCCAAGCATTGGAATTTGGATTATTTTGCTATCTGCATTGTAGTACAGAAAGGGATTTTGTTTTACTATTGGATATTTCATAAGAAAATGGATGTTTCTAAAAACACAGGCAGATCTCGACACAAGAATTTACTCAATTTGGTTTATTACAGCAATATGTCAGGCTCTGCAGCTTTGGTAACACTACGTTACTGTGTTTTTATATCTTATCAACATATACTTTCTCTCTGATGTTCTGTAATCTTCAATATCTTAAAAACATACAATCAAGGGTGGAAGACTGAAAAAATTGTTAGATTTTAACTTTTGTTTGCATCATAAATATCCTGGGGAAAACTGCACGGAGAAATGTGTGTGTATAGCGTATCCTATAATGACATGTATTGTGCTATTATGCCCAAAGCATTTCATAAGCACTTCCTTGTATAATCAGAAAAATCAAAATAGAAAATCAACGGAAAAACTGGTTGAAAATTTCCTTATCTCCTTTTTAAAATGACACACACTAGTTTAATAGAATTCAAATAAAGAGATAGGAAAGTTTTTATTTTTATGTATTTCATTATTTTCACTGGTGCCTCTTAATCTTGAGACAAATTTTCTAGTCTGCAATTCAGGAAATAGCATGGCAAGGGTTCTTTATGAAGACAAATTGCTGCTAGATCTTGCCAGGCAATAGATTAGGAATGACTTTATTTTTCGAAAGCTCATATAGGGCCTGTGGCCACAACTGAATAATGGTTAGGGTTATAAAATAAAATATCCACAGGTATATAAAATGCTAATAATGGTAAGAAATCATTTGGTACTTTGAAAATTTACTGACTTTTATCCTCTCTCTTGAAAAGTAAGCCTTATTTTGAAGAGATGTGGTCTTCCTGCTGTGTACACGTAATTAGCAGTAATGGGAATTAGACAAGCACACTCAGTGCAAGCTCATCCTTGTTTTAAGTTGTGCTTGTCAAATGGGGATATAAAATGAGATGTGCTGTTAATGCTTCAGTGCATTGTGGACATATGGCAGGCTTTTAGCAAAGAGGCACCCTGGGAGGATATTTGCTTATTTTTCGTACGTGTCACTGAGACTCACAGCACCCTTTTTCTCCTAATGCCTAATAGAGGGTACTAAGAAAACAAGTGGCTGAATTTATGACCTAACAGACATTCCTCATTCATGCTAAATTAAGGCTAATATGAACTGTCTTAATTGAAGGTTAAATAATGCATTATCTGTCCATGATATTCTTGTTCTCTGTCCTAAATTTTTATAGAAATGACTATAATGTTAAAAAAGCAAACTCCCACTACAGACAGATTGGAAACTGTAGGAAGAAGAGAGTGTGGCTAATCTTTTTTGGGATTCTACTATGAGTTCAGCAATGTTTTAGTGTTTTTTTTTTTTTTTTAACTTTACCATACACTTTTGAGGCACATATTATTCCCAATTCTTAAATGAGGAAACAAGATAGTTTTGTACCTTGCTAATAATTATGAAATTAGTGAATGAAAAAGGTGTCCTTAAATGTGAAATCTGTGGGATCATGCTCTTTTCACTACCAATATTGCTGAGAGCTCTTCACTTACCTTCCTTACCTTCTGGATCTCCTGATCTGAAGGGCTGAAGTTAAAAGTCTATCAACTTTGTACCAGGATTCTCCTCTTCTGTTACAAAATACTCTTCTTATGAAAAATCACACCTTCTGATTATACAGTTATTAACTGACTTTAGTTTTCTCTCAAAATTCAGTGAGGATTTTGAATATGCTTTAGTACCTATTCTTTGCAAATTCTGTTATTGTTCTGATTGATATCCGTGTTCTTGTGCATAATCCATCCAACTTCCTCACCTCCTTCTAAGCTCCTCAGTCTTTACGTCTTTTATGTTCTCTATACTTTGGAAAACAGATGCTGCTGGACATTATCATCATCTATAACTGTTTTATTTTTGAAATGTTATTATTAAATTATATTAAATTAAAATGCTCCCAATATCCTTTCTCTTTCCGCCTTGTGGATAGAACCCATGATTTTTAGTAAGCATGACTATCCAAAGAAAGACTACTATTTTCCAGCATCTACTACAGCTAGTCTTAGCCAAATGACTAAGTTCTGGTCAAAATATATGAGCAACAGTTTGTGTATAATTTTCCATAAAGGTAGTTGAGAAGAGGGACTTATTTTTTCTTCCTTCTTATTGGATTGACAGCTCATGTTCTATCTGGAGTTCCAGCCCTCCTTTGGCCCATGGGAAGGAAACCATGAGCTGAAGGACAGAGGACAAGATAGAAGGAGGAGAATGGTTCTTTGATTTTATGGAGCGCTATACTACCCGAGACTGCCTGTTTCCTAGACTTGTTTTACATGAGAGAAAAAAACAACTTGTTTTCTTTCAGCCCGTATTATTTTATTTTCTCAAATTCAACAAAATCTAAACCTAATACATTTACTCTCAGTTTTTTGTCAAGTCATCAATGATCCTATGCCCATTTCTTCCAAGCCAGCCTGGCACCACAGTTAATCACATGCACAACTCCTTTACCAGCATTGTACTACTTTCTGTAGAAATCAGTGAAATACAATCTTAGCCTTCATCCATCGATCTGGGACTGTGTGGGTTTTCTAGAGCCTACCATATATTTGTACATATTTTTCCTTGGTGTAGAATGCCAGTCTCTCCTGGATGATTTGAAAAATTCTGGTCTCTTAAATATTCCATCTCTGGTTATCTCTTTCTTGCATAATGACATGCCAACTCAGACTCAAATCCAGGAAGATTCCTCAATTGAATACCACTTCTTTCCAGCCCAGGACAGCTGGTTGTTTTCATTGTCAGGTTTCCTGGTCTTCACAATTTATTTTTCCTTTTTTTTTTTTTTCTAAATTTTCAACCAGATCTTTGACATTTTTAAGGTGTCAGCTAAATTGCCTAGGAGTCTAATTAATACTAGTGGAAAGTATAAAAATCTAGAATTTTTGGAGGAAGAGTTGCAGTGGTAGGAGAATGTTGAGAGATCTTTCAAATGTAATGTTCAACATTTGCATTTAAATGTGACAGAATTTTTTCTCATTCATCTCTAAGGAATTGAAATATTTCAAATGGCCTAGTGAAATATGACTGCTAACTTAAAAAATGCTCATGCCTACCTTTCATTTTAATTTTCTTGGTTATAATATCAAGTTCCTATGTAGTTGGAAAGACATTTTTTTCTTTTAATTTTGTGTAGCACTAAAATATACAGTATAGTATTGCTAAAAGCAAGGTTCCCATCAAAGGTATCTATTACTCAGTATTCATGAAACCTCTGGTTTATAACGCTTTGAAATAAAATTGAGAGAGATTCCTTGAAAACTGTTAAAATGTCTACAGCTTTGCTATATACGATACTATAAATAAGTAGTATATCAACAAATGGTATAAATAAGGAAATTCTGCCAGGATTTTTAGTTGTTTATAGAATCTTTAGAATATTTGGCAACAATTAAATTTCTGAGAGGTTTAACCAAATTCATTAAGCAGCAGACTTGTTTTTATAATTTTTTTATTTAATTTATTTCTTTTCTAATTTCTCTGCTATTAGAGATTAGTAATAGCTGATTTGGTTATGCCAACTGTAGTCTATAGAAGACTTCCTAGATAAGATGTTGATTTTATCAATTATTAATGATTAAGATAATGTATTTTAATACTTATAAATGTTTGCATTTAATAAAATGTAGTTTAGAACACATTTTTACAGATGAGGACTATGGAGACATCAGGGGTCTAGTGAGTTGTTGGTCACATTTGTTGCTAGTCCAAAAGGTGGCATTGAAATCCAGATTTTTAAAAATTCTTTATTGTCATAGTTTTTTCTTCTATTACTATTACTGATCAAAGTCCTTTAAATTCTAGTGATAATGAAGTAGCTTTATATTGAGAAAATGACCATGAAGAAGTAGAAAATATTTTAAGGCACTGAGAATTGGTCAAAATCAATAAAGATATATAAAAATGCTTTACATGTATGTTGCATTTTTTGCTTTAAAAATAATTTTATATAGTCACACTAGTTTTCTAATGACATTTGCCTTTTAAAATAAACTTTTATTTTAGGACAGTTTTTGGTTTACAAAAACATTTTCAAAATAGTGCAGAGAGTTCCCTTAGGCTCCTCGCCCCGTTTCTCTTGTTATTAGTGTCTTAAATTGGTTTGATACGGTCCTCACAATTAATGATTCAGTATTAATATATTATTATTAACTGGAGTTCATACTTTATTCAGAGTTTTTAAAATTTTTATCTAATGTCATTTTGCTGGTTCAGGATACCATCCAGGATACCCCATTATATGAAGTCATTGTTATGTTAATTCCTTAGGCTCCTCTTGACTGTGACAGTTTCTCAGACATTTCATGTTTTTGATGACCTTGGCAGTTTTGAAGAGTATTGGTCAGGTATTTTATATAATGTCCCCAGATTGGGATTTGTTTAATATTTTTCTTATGATTAGATTGGGGTTATGGGTTTTTGGTAGGAAAACCACAAAAGTTAACTGGCACTCTGATCAAATCCTATCAAGGATACATACTAGCAACATAATGTATCACTGTTGATGCTAGAGTTGATCACCTGGCTGAGGTAGTGTTTCTCAGGTGTCTCTACCGAAGAGTTTCTCTTTTTTGTTTTTCTCTTTTCCATACTGTACTCTTCGGAGGCAAGCCACTTTGCTCAGCCCACGTGTAAGAAGTGAGGAGTTATGCTCCATCCCTTTGAGGCAGAGTATTTGTACAAATTATTTGGAATTTTTTAAGCACAGGACATTTGTCTATCCTCTCCCATTTGGTTTTTTTTTAAGACCATGTATTTATGTCAGTATGGACTCAAGGATATTTATTTCATAAGTTTTGTTATAACATAATACTACTTTATTTTGTTGTTCAAATTTCTTTAGTTTTGGACATTGGTGGCTTTCAGCTGGTTCCTGTGTCCCTTTGCAATACCCCCATCATTGTGGGGTTTCATTGAGCACTTCTTCACTTTCTGGCACTACAGGATGCTCCAGGCTCATCTTGTGTATTTCTTGCTCCAGTCCTAGATTCAGCCATTTCCCCTAAGAATCTGTGATTCCTTTAATTGGAGAAAGATATTAGACACCAAGATCTGGGTACTGAGTGTGCTTGTTGTTTTTGGATGTTATTACGTCTATGCCCTCTCAACTACAGAGGAACGAAGTGTATGATTATGTACTAATCCATGCATGTATACAGAGTTGCTAATTTTTTAATTATAGGAAAGACTACATTTTTTGTATCTCTCATCTTGCACTATTGTTTATCATATACTTGCTATGCATAACTATTGCTTTCAGGGCTTTAAATGTATTCTGTCACTAAATCTTCACAACGCCATTTGGTGTAGGTAATATTATCGTTTTTATTTTAAAGATGAAGAAAAGAAAAATTTGTCTCTCTCTCTCTCTTTTTTTTTTTTTTTTTTTTTTTTTTTTTTTTTTAGGGGAACAGAGGGGACAGTGTCTCACTTTGTTGTTCAGGCTGAAGTGCAGTGGCATGATCATTTCTCACTGCAGGCTTGACCCCCTGGATTCAAGTGATCCCCCAGCTTCAGCCTCCCAAGTAGCTGCACCACTACAAGCATGCATCACCATGCCTGGCTAATTTATTTTATATTATTATTATTATTTCAGTAGTTTTTGGGGGAAGAGTTGGTGTTTGGTTACATGTATAACTTATTTAGGTGCGATTTCTGAGATTTTGGTGCACCCATCACCTAAGTAGTGTACACTGCACCCAATGTGTAGTCTTTTATTTCTCACCTCCCTCCCACTCTTCCTGAAAGTCCTCAGAGTCCATTATATCAATCTATGCCTTTGCAACATCATGTCTTAGTTCCCACTTATAAGTGAGAAGATACAGTGTTTGGTTTCCCATTCCTGAGTTACTTCACTTACAATAATGGTCTCCAACTCCATCCAGGTTACTGTGAATGCCATTATTTCATTCCCTTATATGGCTGGGTAGTATTGCATGGTATATATACATACACACACACACACACACATATGTGTATATATACATATATATGTATATATGTATACATTTTCTTTATTTACTTGTTGATTGATGGGCATTTGAGCTGGTTCCATATTTTTGCAATCGCAAATTGTACTCCTATAAACATGCATGTAAAAGTATAATTTTCATATAATGACTTATTTTCATCTGAGTAGATACCCTGTAGTGGGACTGGTGGATCAAATGGTGGTTCTACTTTTTGTTCTTTAAGGAAACTCCATACTGTCTTCCATAGTGGTTGTACTAGTTTACATTCCCACCTGCAGGGTAAAAGTGTTCCACTTTCACCACAGCCACACCAACATCTATTATTTTTGATTTTTTAATCATGGACATTCTTGCAGGAGTAAGGTTGTATTGTGTTGTGGTTTTGACTTGCATTTCCCTGATAATTAGTGATGCTGAGCATTTTTTCATGTTTGTTGGCCATTTGTATATCTCATTTTGAGAATTGTCTATTCACATCCTTAGCCCACTTTTGATGCAATTACTTGCTTTTTCTTGTTGATTTGTTTGAGTTCCTTGTACATTCTGAATATTGGTTATTTGTTGGATGCATAGTTTGCAAATATTTTCACCCACTCGGTGGGTTGTCTGTTTACTCTGGTGATTATTTCTTTTGCTGTGCAGAAGCTTTTTAGCTTAATTAAGTCCCATCTATTTATCTTTGCTTTTGTTGCATTTGCTTTTGGATTCTTGGTCAAGAAGTCTTTGCCTAAGCCAATGTCTAAAAGAGTTTTTCCAATGCTATCTTCTAGAATTTTTATGGTTTCTGGTCTTAGATTTAAGTCTTTGATCCATTTTGAGTTGATTTTTGTATGATGTGAGAGATGAGGATCCAGCTTCATTCTTCTACATGTGGCTTGCCAATTATCCCAACACCATTTGTTGAATAGGGTGTCCTTTCCCTGCTTTATGTTTTTGTTTGCTTTGTTAAAGATCAGTTGTGTATAAATACTTGGCTTTTTTTTAGGTTCTCTATTCTGATCCCTTGGTCTATGTGTCTGGTTTTATACCAGTACCATGCTGTTTTGGTAACTATAGCCTTGTAGTATAGTTTGAAGTTGGGTAATGTGATGCCTCCAGATTTGTTCTTTCTGCTTAATGTTGCTTTGGCCATGTGGGCTCCTTTTTGATTCCATTTGAATTTTAGAATTGTTTTTTATAGTTCTGTGAAGAATAATGATGGTATTTTGACAGGAATTGCATTGAATTTATAGATTGCTTTTGGCAGTATGGTCATTTTTACAATATTGATTCTACCAATGCATGAGCATGGGATGTGTTTCCATTTGTTTGTGTTGTTGATGATTTCTTTCAGCAGTGTTTTGTAGTTGTCCTTGTAGAAATCTTTCACCTCTTTGGTTAGGTATGTTCCTAAGTATTTTATCTTTTATGCAGCTGTTGTAAAAAGGGTTGAATTATTGATTTGATTCTCAGCTTGGTTGCTGTTGGTGTATAGCAGTGCTACTGATTTGTGTACATTGATTTTTGTACCTTGATACTTTACTGAATTCATTTATTAGATCTAGGAGCTTTTGGGATGAGTCATTAAGGTTTTCTAGGTATATGATCATATCATTAATGAGCAGTGACAGTTGGACTTCCTCTTTACCAATTTGGATGCCCTTTATTTCTTTATCTTTATCTTGTTGGATAGGACTAGATAAAGGACACAGGATATGGGACTAGTCCTAGGACATAGGACTGCCAGTACTATTTGAGAAGAAGTGATGAAAGTCATGCCTGGCTGATTTTTAATTTTTTTCTTGTAGAGGCAGAGTCTCACTGTGTTGCTCAGGCTGGTTTTAAACTCCTGAACTCATCACAGCCTCCCAAAGTTTCGGGATTACTGGTGTGAGCCACTGAACCTGGCCAGAATCTCTCTTTTGCACAAAGAGTTTAAACAGCTTTCCCAAAATTACATTTTAGTAAATCAGGAACTCAGGTTTAAATTTATGTAACCTTATTACAGAACCAGCCTTTTTAACAACTATTATTATATAGCCTTCCCAATGTGTAATGTAACTTTGAAGAAATTAAAATGATTTCCATGGTCAATACTTATGAGTGTAATTATTTCATAGTCACAATATATGGAATAATTATACTCATTTATATTGGATGCAGATTTATAAAAGGTAGGGCTGAATAATTACAACCAAGTCTAAATGAGATTCAAAAATTAAAAAAAATTATAATATTATTTTAATAGTAAATATTTAATATTTAATATTTAATATCTAATATTTATTAAATTATTTAGTATTTACTATTAAAATACCATTTAAAATTATTTATTAATAGTAGTGTAATATTTTTAAATAAATGCTTTTACTGAAATATATAATATATTCAGAAAAGCACACAAATCAAGCGTACAGCTTGAGAGATATTTGCAGTGTGAACCTACCCATTTAATTACCATCCAGATCAGGCAAAAGAAAACTAACACCCTAGAGGGTCTTGCCTTTATTCCTGTACCACCTTAAAGATAACCACTATTTTGACTTACAGCATACTGATTAGTTTTTCTTCGTTTAAAGCTTTACATAAATAACATAGTATGTGCTATTTTGTGTCTGGCTTCCTTGCTCAACATGGCGAGATTCATCCATATTACTGTGTGTAGAAGTTTGTTTATTTTTATTGCTGTAAAGAATTTCATTATAAAAATGTAATACAAATTATTAATCCATTCAAATTTTGATCATCACTTGGGTTTTTTCCAGGGTTTTATTCTTACTAAGTAACATTCTTGTATGTGCAGTCTTGTGTTTCTTTGGGTATATACCTAAGAATAGAATTGCTGAGTCATAGGATGTGTTTATTTCCCATTTTAGTCTGTTTTGCCAAATAATTTTCCAAAGTGGTTGTCACTGACACATGGTATATTCAGTCTTTGAAGTTTTACCCTTGTGTTTTTACCCAGAATTTAAAATCAGCCTGTCGATTTTCATAAAAATTCCATTGGTAGTCTTATGGGAACAGAATTTAATCTATGCCTCAATTTGGAGAAAACTGAAATCTTGGTAATATTGTGTGAATCCTCTAATACAATATATTCGTCTATTTATTCAGGTTTTATTTAATTTCTCTAAATCTTTTGTAGTAAGCAGACATATCTTTTGTTAGATTTGTTTCTAAATATAAGATATATTTGTTGCTATTGTAAGATAATCTATTGAGTCTATTTAATAATCTATTGAATATATCTGTGATTAACTATGGATACCTTTTTTTTCCAACCATTTGTTTTTATTATCTTATTGTGTCTTCAATATAATATAGAAAGAGCTATAATAACACTCAATCCCAATCATGGAGAAAAGTTTTTAATATTTTCTCTTTAAGTACAATGCAGTTTTTAAAAGATTCTCCTTATCAGATTAATAATACTCTTCTTTCTCTTAATTTAGTTTTTGTCATGCACAGTATTGAATTTGGATGGTCAAGTATTTTTTCTTTTTAGAATATTAGTGCTATGACGTACATTGATTTTCAAATGCTGAAATTGCCTTGCGTTTTTAAAATAAACCAAATATTGTCATGATATTTTTCTATTTTATATCTTGCTAAATTGTTTACCAATACAGTTTTTAAGATATTTGTACCTATGTTCTTGGAGAGATTTGTCTGTAAATTTCTTGATACAGCTTTCTGTGATTGTTATCAAAATTATGCTGATATTATAAACCTAAGTGGTTTCTTTTTTTTGTTCTGAAAGTGATTTTTTAAGATATGCCTAATTTCTGCTTGCACATTTGGTTAGAATAAATTGTTTATGCCTTTGTACCTGAAGATTTTTTTGTGGAAAAATGTTTAATTATACATTAAATTATTTTATAAATATAGAGAAATTCAGGTTTTAATTTTTTCTTATGTCAATCTTTGTAGGTTCTATGTGATTTAATTATTTCATCTAAATTGTAATATTTGTTGGCATAACACCCTTTGTCTGTTTCCATCTTCCCACTCTCAAATAATGGCTATTTAAAGCTTTCAAAATTTGATTACTCTCTTTTGCCTTCCAATGTATATTTTTACATGTTTTACTTTCTAGGTCATTGCAGTTGGGATTAATAGAAAAAGAGCCAATTGCTCAAATAGTACTTTTTAACCTGTAAATCCCCATATTAAGAATTGTGAAAGTTGAGGTTTATGATTTACTTTAATTTTAAATAGAAAAATCAATAAATTATATGTATGTGTGTATGTATGTATGTGCGTGTGTGTATGGACATAGGAGGAGAGAGAGAAAAAAGAAACAGGAAGGCTTTGAGAACCTTACCCATGTCAGAGTAAACATTGGATAGGTTATCATGCTTTTCACAAAAATTTCTCATCATTTTAATATCCTTCAACAACTTTAAATATAAGCAATTGTGGTAACAACGTAAGTAGATTGATACTGTAGGAATTACCCAGATTTTGGTTCCTGCCTTTTACATAAGTGCTTCTCAAAGTGTGCCCTCTCCATCACTAGCAATTTGGGTACTGATTAAAAGCAAATTCCTGAACTCAAACCCACACTGACCTAATCAGAATCTCTCAGGATAAGACCCACAAAACTATCCTGGTAATCAGCTCTTGGGAAGAGTCTTATCCACTGAAGCTTGAGAACTACTTTGATTAACTCTTTGCTGTTAATTAAGCAGATTAACTTTATCTAATGTTTAAAGCTGCATAAACATACTTTTGAGATGCTTTTTCTGCAGAAAAAGGAAGTTCTCTACCTGAGCTGAAGTTGAGTATTTGAGATAGTTGAGTATTTCAGCATTAGAACAGATATCTATACAGCTGAGATTGTAAGAGTGAAATCTTTTTGTGCATTTCACTGACTTAATTTAAAATTTAAATTGTTTGTCTAACCCCAAAGTCTGTTTATTTGGTTGACTAAAGTTCTTACATTGTATCTTTTTTTTTTTTTAGATAAAGGAGAATAGGAATAAATTAATTGTACTAAACACAACCATAATGATTCAGAACTGGACATGATATATGTGCACATATTCAAAATGAAAAACAATTACTACTTGTCATTTGTTAGTCTTTACTAAAACAATGCCAGTTTAGAATGCCATAGAAATATGCTTACATATAGACATTTGGAAAATCTCTTCCTAACAATTAACCAAGACTCACGTTCATCTATTGGTACTTGATTAGTTGTGTACCAATGTTTCAACATTTTTACACTCAAGCAATAATATATCTGATAATAGGAGGATGTAACCATTATTTCTGTTTTGCTTCCAAAATTATGAAGTAATTCTAAGTAGATATTAGAATTTCAATTGGTAGGTTCTCACGTAAAGGAATTAACAGCTACTAACCTGGGTGTTTTGTAAAATTAATAAACTGCCCTTTTCTCCTGTATGACCATGTATCTGGGTTCGTGCTGTGCTGTCTTATATCCTTTGCTCCTATAGCAGGATGCCACTCTCCAGGACAAAACGATGTAATGAATTTATTCTATCTATATTTACTATTAACTTGTATAGTCTATAAACCACCTAGCTTGAATTGTCTTTGAAACATTAGATCGTGTAAGGCTGAGAGAGATAGGCTTCATTCCTGAATTGAGTTTAGCTCATGCATAAGGATAAGAGATTAGTTGGGTGGTATGGTTTGGTGAATATAAATACTTTGATCTGCAGTTTACACAGTGTTTTAAAGTGATTTTTCTGCATTTGGTCTAGTAAGCCTTTCATTTGGTCACTGTATTGGAAAAGAAAACATTAAAGTAATTTAATTTGACCACCCAAGGGCAAAAAACTAAACAAGAGATTGAAAACATGTAACATGTGCGTGCATACACACACACACATGCACACACACACACACACCGCTATCTACCTATGTATTTATTTATATTAATGTTCTTCCTTCCTCTTAGAAAATGAAAACCAAAATATTATGACTTAAAATGTGACCATTGATATTACCAACAAGTATTAAATACCTTTATTAGAGTAACAACTATGAAGAACAACTGTAGGAAGTCTTTGTCTTCAGGAGATTGTATGAGAAGTTTGTGCCTTATCACTTCTGATTTCTTAAAAAAGCAATGAAGTTATATTCTGAGGTCTTAGATCTCACTGAGATCCTTAATAAAAATTTATTACTGTTGTGACAAATTTTAGAAGATTCACTTAAAAAAATAAAGAGTAAATTACAAAGAATATTTAAGGAACATATTTTTATTAAAAATCTAATCTTTTAGACTATTTTTATTATTTTCTCATGTGCATTAATATTTATACAAAATATTATTGCACAAAAGCAGAAATATTTTTCTTGCAAAAAGTACATATTAATGTATAAGAAATGGATATGTCCATATGTGATCTATTTTAACTGCTGAATAACTGTTCAAAACTTCAGCGAAAATATTGTAAGCAGTTTAGATTTGCTAAAACAGCAAAGTGAGCATTATAGAACACTCTCATTATAGAAGTCTTTGAACACTAAGGTATGCTTAGATTTGTCAATATAGTGTTCAAAGAAAGCAGTCAGATAGGTTAGCCATGATAGAAAATAGTATTCAGTTTGATTTTCTTTAATAGTTGCCCATTAAAGGATGTATTTAGATGTCACTTAAGTAAATATATTAGATGTTTTATGACAAAATAAATATATTAGATATTTAATAACCAAATGAAAGAATTTACCTTAGAAAAGGACAAAAAATATTTCAACCTTTATCTTCATCTTCTCATAAACTTGTTATATACCCAGTACCTTTTCAAATATGTGAAAGGAAAGAATATCTCAGCATATGATGAAATTTAATCAGATCCCTTGAAGGGACATTTGGAGACAATTGTTATATGCTATAATCACTTCCTTTAGGCCTGATCCTTGAGATGTGTGTGAGGTAACATTATTAATGTTCTTTGTCTTTTGGGAGGTACATGTAATTATTCTGTGTCTCACTGGTGTATGACTACATGCTCAAAACTTTAATGAGAATTACCTTTGCCTTGTCTGAACAATCTACTAAAACAGAGTCAAATCCCCTTTCTGAACTGCAGGGACCAATTTCTTGCCATGTATTATTCATTTCAAGTAAGTTAATGTCATTGGGAAACAGAGTTTTTGGCTTGTATAATAAAAGATTTTAAGTAAAGCACAGTTAATTACTTATTGCCCATGCCCTGGTATGCTTTTCCAAATGGGCTTTTTTGGCATATGAGTGACAAGAAGTCATCAGGGCAAAGTCATAAGCAGAGATTTTTGTATTAAAACTTTAATATCTCAGTGCCTGGGGCACTAGCTAATTCAAGTTTCCTAGTTACAGAACCTGAGCAAATAATTTGGCATCTAGTGCATCTCAATATGCTTATTTTAATTTAACTTCTGTCTCTGAAATCAAATGCAGAATTATCTCCCAAGTGTTTCAACTGCATGTGTCAGTGACCTTGAAAAGAAAGGCTTGTTAGTGGAACTCCCGTGTCCTCATGGGAAACACACTAAAACTTTAAACCACAAATGTACGTCTACTCTTGGAATGATGAATATTCAAAATGTGCACAGTGGAAGGAATATTATAACATTTCTTTCAGTTGTCTTGTATTATAGAAAAGAAAAAAAATGGCCCTTTATCTTTTCTAATTATGAAGGTGTGCTTTAAAATGCTCCTCGATTGACAAATATTTGTTTTGGTACAAGCTTTATCATTACATGTAAAAAATATTTAAACTAAAGATTAAAGAGTATGAGCAGTTCCACTCTAGAATATCTACATCAGAGAAGGTTGAGACAGCTATTTGCTAGATGGTTGCACGGTGAACTTGACATTGAGCTTGGCACTTGCTTAGTTGACCATTGTTCTTATTGGTACGTTCATTGGGAGTGGTCTTGAGTGATCCCAGAAATTGAATCTAAAGTTTCTTCAGTACTATGCATTGGTATTGCCACTTCACATTAAAATATTAGAACTAGAAAGAACTTTGAAATTATTTTAAGAAATCATTCATTATATAGTTGAAAAAAACCGAAGCCTAGAAGTTAAAGTGACTGAGCCAACGTTATAGTTTAGTTTTTTATGCTTTAATGCAGTTAAAATGTATCCTACTTTAAAATAAATTATTTGTTAATAATTTGCTATTTACTATTCCTAAATAGGTATCAAAAATGCACAATCAAACCATAATTTTTATTGTTCTTTATTAGAATGTAGAAATGCTTTTTTCTCACTGGCTGTAAGAATATTATTACCAAGGAAGCTGGTAGCAACATAATGTGTTCGTAGAGCAGAAATCAATCTATATAATTTAAACACAAATGTGAGATGTATTTTAGTTTCATGATTTACATATTATATATTAGTGAGGTTGATTTGCCATTCAAAAGGGAATTTTACTTGGAAAACAATTTTCATCAGGATTACACTTGTTCTTTAGTTTTACATTTTCAGGATGCTTAATGATATCATTATTCATCTTAAATAAAAAGAACCTACTTAACTATAACCTTATTTGCCATACACTGTAGTCAATGTTTTACAAAAATAATATTTTGTGTATTGTCATTACAGAATGTTTGGCTGAAGAGACAGAAGAAAGAGAAGTTCAGTGTATTACTAATGTAATAAAAACACTTGCCAAGAATTCAAGGCCAAGTCCAATTTAGTAGTGATTAAATAGCAATTATAATTTTAGAGCTATCAAGACAACAGTGTGAACTGATTTGGTTTCATTTCAGTCCCAAGGAGGGACAGATGCACATTGTGTCAACAGATGCAGTCACTCCATTGAATAATGTTCTTGAGTGCAAATTAGGAGAGCTGAATCTGTGTTCCAGCCTGATAAATAATGTTGCAGAGTTCCTATTTTGTACACAAATTCTTTGTCTATGCTTAATATTGTAATTCTAGTTTTTTTTTCTTGTAGAGAGAATTTGATGGTCAATGAACTCTATAAAAGAGGTGTTTGATAAGTTTGGAAGGCAATGACTTGCATATTTTTAATACATTTGACTCCTCGGAATATAGTCAAGAACTGAAAAATGTCTGTCATTAATGGATGTTATGACAGTTCAGTAGTTTGGCACACTCAAGTAACTGTTACAAGGGTTCAACTTACTGGCTTTTCAGGGATTAAAAACTTAATACAGTGTCTTTCACAAAAGCTCTTTTTTCTCTTTCTCCTACTCTTTCATGTGTTTTCCCTGTGCAAACTTCTCTTTCTGTATTCCCAACTATCACCTAATGCTTGATATCTCAGAAGTCTTTCTGCAGGCTAACCTCTGCAGAGCTTCAAGCTCTATTTCTACCTGAAAACTAGATCATTCCAAATGGATGTCCCACGGGCACTTTAAGCCTACCAAATCTTCAAACTAACTCTAGTATCTTTCTCACCAAACACCTCTCTGTTTCAGAATAATATACCGAAAAGTATATTATTTGTGCTAGGAAATTTAGAATCGTTTTTAACGTCTTGCATTTTCACAAAGCCCCTGTTCAAAACATCTCTAAATTGCAGACCTCAAGTGTCTTTGTAAGCAATCATCCCTCTTCATCTACACTGTAGACACCCTTATTCAGGTTCTCATTGTTGACTGACTGTCTTAGGTTGATGCCATAGAACAGACTCAGGAGGGAGGCAGGTGTTTGTGGAAAGAAGGAGAGCTTTGGCACCCAGGAGACCTGAATGCTTGAAGACTTAGCTATGCCTGTTACTAGCTATGCTTGGTTGGGTAGATTACTTAAACTTCTTGATCTTTTATTTATGTATAATATATAATTTTGTATAATGGCAAATAGTTATTTTACATAGTTGCATTAAAGATTAGACATGGTGTGAGCCAATTACAGATGTGAGTCAGGTGCAGTGGCTCATACCTGTAATCCCAGCACTTTGAGAGGCATAGGTGGCAGGATCACTTGAGCCTAGGAGTTTGAGACCAGCCTGGGCAATGTAGGGAGACCCTGCCTCTACAAAAAAATTAAGAAAATTATCCAGGCATGGCAGTTCCAGATATTTGTGAGGCTGAAGTGGGAGGATTGCTAGTGCCTGGGAGGTCAAGACTGCAGTGAGCCATGATTGTGCCACTGCATTCCAGCCTGGGCAACGAAATGAGACCCTGTTTTAAAAAAAGATTATAAATCGTGTGTGTATATATATATATATATACACACACATACAATAGCACAGTGCCTGGTTGCCTAGTGCATCATAAGATTTAAATAACTAGCAGTGATAGCCTCATAGTGTACTTGCAGACTTCAATGCGTCTGGCTGTTACAGTTATCTCACATTTAGCTTGAGTAGCTGCCCAGGTTCCTTCTAAATATGAGGCCTAGTCAAGTCTCTTTCGAGTTTAAAAACCTTCAAAATCTTCAATTACCTGAAGTTTAAAAAATTCTGAAGTTTTTACAAATCTTCATCCCAGCCTCCAAGGTTCTGGGTTCATTTTCCACCACTTCTGGAATACACACTATTGGAATATACCAGGCACCTCCATTTCCCTGCTGGAATTACCCTTCCACCATTCCTTCATAACAAACCTTCAGACTTAACCATTACCTTTTCTTTGAAGTCTTCCCTGACTTTTACACTTTGTCCTACATAGAGGCAATTGCTTCTTGCTCTATTAATTCTTGTCATTCTTTTACACAGTGAATGATAATAGCTAACTTTCATTGACTTTTATCACGTTCTTGACATTCTTCCCAAGTGTTTTACATATGTGAACTTATGTATACTTTATAGGAAGATACTACTATTATCCACCTTTTCCAGATAGAAACTCAGGCACAGAGTGGATAAGGAACTTTGCATTAGGTCAAAACTAGTTGGTGGTGGAGTCGAGCCTTGAGCCAGAAGTTTGGCTTCTGTGCCTATGCAATTATCCTCTTACTGCTTATTGTCTCCCAGTAGTACTTAACATGGGATGAACTGTCATATCCCAGTTGTACACTTGACATTAAAGGAGGACCTCAGCCGTCTGTCATACATAAATTAGTTTTGGCTGTTCAATAAGTGCAATTAGAGGAGATTAGGAAATGAACCCTTGACAACTATGCAAGTGATAGCTGTTTGCAAATGATACTTATTGTTAAAGTGCTTCTGAAATGGTAATTATCCATAGTACTGTACAACTTGTATTACTGAGAGAGTGATTATTCATTTTTGTAACTTGCTTTTTTGTCATTTACTGACTTCATCTCTCCCCATCATTCTTGCTTTTTTTGCTGTTCCATTGCTCCTAAGCATGTCCAATAGAAGGGAGAAGAGGTGAATTCTAATTACTCAGTTTTTCCTCCTTGTTGGCTGCTGGATTACAGAAAGTTGAAATTATTGGAAAACATAATGCCTGGGGTTATTAAGTTTTATATACACATCTTTATTTTTCATTATTATCAATGACCAAAATTCATTTAAAATTTATGAACCATGTGTTGAATATCTACTATGTGCTAGGTTTTGTGGACTGCATAAATTGTGATTTTTAGAGCCAGCAAGAGTAAGCTTTATTGTTGTTGCTGTTTTGTTTTTTTTTTGGTTGTTGTTGTTTGTTTTTGTTTTTGTTTTTGAGACAGTTTAGCTTTTTTGCACAGGCTGGAGTGCAGTGGGCGATCTCGGCTCACTGCAACCTCCACTTTCCGGTTTCAAGCTATTCTCCTGCCTCAGCCTCCTGAGTAGCTAGGATTACAGATGCCCGCCACCATGCCTGGCTAATTTTTGTATTTTTAGTAGAGACAGGGTTTCACCATGTTGGCCAGGCTGGTCTCTAACTCCTCGTGATCCACCCACCTCATCCTCCCAAAGTGCTGGGGTTACAGGTGTGAGCCACCACGCACGGCCAAGAGTAAGTTTTATTTAATAGCTTTTTAAAAATAGAGATCCAATTTGAGAAATCTAACACAGTAATTTTTGAAAATGTGCATCAATTAACTTAGCAGTGTACATAAATACACTTGTATAAAATTCTGGGTTTAGGAAACATCGTTTCATTTTTCATTGGCTAAATATATCCAACTCTTTGCTTTGACATTTACAGCCTCCCTCTATCTTATTTCTACCTACTGTTTCAATTGCAGGTCCCAAGACATTCCTCAAGAGTCTCCTGGCCACACTGCCAAACACATCATATGCCTGTGCCTCAGAACCTCAGCTTTCACCCTACCTGGTATATTCTCCTTCCCTTATCTGTGTTTTGAGTTTTCTCCTGTCTTTGAGGCCCAACCAACTAGCAATATCTCAAGAAAAGCATTTCCGGAGAACGGCTCCGCTTTGCCATGAACTCCTGCAATGCCTTTTACTTCTGTTGTTAACATTTCACTTGGTTAAGTTGTACTTACTGTCCTTTTCTTCATATACTGTCTCTCTTACTGGTTTTTTGTAATAATGATAATATAAACTACCATTTATTAAGCATTTTTCCAAAGGCAGACACTGTACTAAAATTTTAACAACCTTTATCTAATTGATTGTGCACAAAAACCCTAGGAGGTAGGCACTATGAAGGAAGTAGCAGAGGTTCAGAGAGGTTATAACCACTGCCCTTAATTTCACAGCTTGTGAGAGGTGGAGCCATTGCTTTTCATCATAATGCACTTTGAGATCATATTATATATCCATCTCCTACTTGTCTCTAAGGGTTATTGTGAAGCATCAACCTCATAATTCCTAAATGTAAAAGGGGACCCTAATCATCTCTGGGTAGCTATGCTATTCCTTATGGTACAAATAGAAAGTGGATGAATGAAGAAAAATAAAAACACCAAGTTGGCACATTTTTTTCATAATTTAAAATATTTTTCTAATTTCATAACAACCTACATAGCCAGTTTATTGATGAAAAATGTCTTGATCAACATCATAATTTTGTAACTTATTGACACCTATATAGTGGTAAACAGGAACAGTGTATTTTCTTTTCTTTTTTTTTTTTATTATACTTTAAGTTCTAGGGTACATGTGCAGAACATGCAGGTTTGTTACATAGGTATAGACGTGCCATGGTGATTTGCTACACCCATCAACCTGTCATCTACATTAGGTATTTCTCCTAATGCTATCCCTCCCCTAGGCCCCCATCCCCTGACAGGACCCAGTGTGTGATGTTCCCCTCCCTGTGTGCATGTGTTCTCATTGTTCAACTCCCACTTATGAGTGAAAACATGTGGTGTTTGGTTTACCATTCTTGTGTTAGTTTGCTGAGAATGATGGTTTGCAGCTTCATCCATGTCCCTGCAAAGGACATGAACTCATCCTTTTTTATGGTTGCGTAGTATTCCATGGTGTATATGTGCCACAATTTCTTTATCCATTCTATCATTGATGGTCATTTGGGTTGGTTCTGAGTCTTTGCTATTGTGAAAAGTGCTGCAATAAACATACATGTGCAGGTGTCTTTATAGTAGAATGATTTATAATTCTTTGGGTATATACCCAGTAATGGGATTGCTGGGTCAAATGTTATTTCTGGTTCTAGATCCTTGAGGAATTGCCACAGTGTCTTCCACAGTGGTTGAATTAGTGTACGATCCCACCAACAGTGTAAAAGTGTTCCTATTTCTCCACATCCTCTCCAGTATCTGTAGTTTCCTAACCTTTTTTTTGGGATGGTGGGGTAGATCAACCATTGTCAAATCTTTATATAGCACATGAAATGCTCTTGAAAGGGTCTAAGAACCATAAACTTTCTTTCTTTTTTTAAAAAATTATACTTTAAGTTCTGGGGTACATGTGCAGAATGTGCAGTTTTGTTACATAGGTATACATGTGCCATGGTGGTTTGCTGCACCCATCAACCTGTCACCTACGTTAGGTATTTCTCCCGATGTTATCCCTCTCCTAGCCCCCCACCCCACAAAGGCCCCAGTGTATGATGTTCCCCTCCCTGTGTCCATGTGTTCTCATTGTTCAACTCCCACTTATGAGTGAGAACATGCGGTGTTTGGTTTTCTGATCTTGTGATAGTTTGCTGAGACTGATGGTTTCCATCTTCACCCATGTCCCTGCAAAGGACGTGAAATCATCCTTCTTTATGGCTGCATAGTATTCTATGGTGTACATGTGCCACATTTTTTTAATCCAGTCTATCATTGATGGACATTTGGGTTGGTTCCAAGTCTTTGCTATTGTGAATAGTGCCACAATAAACACACGTGTGCATGTATCTTTATCATAGAATGATTTATAATCCCTTGGGTATATGCCCAGTAGTGGGATTGCTGTCAAATGGTATTTCTGGTTCTAGATCCTTGAGGAATTGCCACACTGTCTTACACAATGGTTGAACTAATTTACACTCCCACCAACAGTGTAAAAGCATTCCTATTTTTCCATAACTTCTCCAGCGTCTGTTTTTTCCTGAGTTTTTAATGATCACCATCCTAACTGGTGTGAGATGGTATCTCACTGTGGTTTTGATTTGCATTTCTCTAATGACCAGCGATGATGAGCATTTTTTCGTATGTCTGTTGGCTGCATAAATGTCTTCTTTTGAGAAGTGTCTGTTCGTATCCTTTGGCCACTTTTTTTTCTTGTAAATTTAAGAATTTAAATTTTAAATTTAAATTCCTTGTAGATTTAAGTTCCTTGTAGATTCTGGATATTAGACCTTTGTCAGATGTATAGATTGCAAAAATTTTCTCCCATTCTGTAGGCTGCCCTTGGGAAGTGTCTGTTCATATCCTTTGCCTGCTTTTTGATCGGGTTGTTTTTTTCTTGTAAATTTGCCTAAGTTCCTTGTAGATTCTGGCTATTAGACCTTTGTCAGATGTATAGATTGCAAAATTTTTTTCCCATTCGTAGGTTGCCCTTGAGAAGTGTCTGTTCATATCCTTTGCCCACTTTTTGATGGGGTTGTTTTTTTCTTGCAAATTTGTTTAAGTTCCTTGTAGATCCTGGGTATTAGACCTTTGTCAGATGTACAGATCGCAAAAATTTTCTCCCATTCTGTAGGGAGAAATTGCCTGTTCACTCTGATGATAGTTTCTTTTGCTGTGAAGAAGATCTTTAGTTTAATTAGATCCCATTTGTCAATTTTGGCTTTTGCTGCCATTGCTTTTGGTGTTTTAGTCATGAAGTCTTTGCCCATGCCTATGTCCTGAATGGTATTGCCTTGGTTTTCTTCCATAGTGGTTGGAATAATTTACATTCCCACAAACAGTGGATAAATGTTTTCTTTTCTCCCTAGCCTTGTCAGCATTTGTTTCTGGTATTTGCTTTTTGACTTTTTAATAATAGCCACTCTGACTTGTATGAGATGGTATTTCATTGTAGTTTTGATTTTCACTTCTCCAGTGATTCATGATGATGAGCAGTTTTTCATGTTTGTTGGTGGTTTGTAAGTCTTCTTTTGAGAAGTGTCTGTTCATGTACTTTGCCCATTTTTATATGGAATTATTTGTTTTTCACTGGTTGATGTGTTTATGTTCCTCATAGATTCTGGCTATTAGACCTTTGTTAGATGCATAGTGTGCAAATATTTTCTCCCATTCTGTTGATTGTCTGTTTATTATAGTTTCTTTTGCTGTGTAGAAGCTTTTTAGTTTGAGTAAGTCCCACTTGACTACTTTTGTTTTTGTTGCAATTGCTTTTGTGGACTTAGACAAAAATTCTTTGCCAAGAAAGCTCAGGGAGCAGGAAGGGTATTTCCAAGGTTTTCTTCTAGGGTTTTTTTTTTTATTGTTTGAGGTTGTATATGTAAATCATTAATTCATTTTGAGTTATTTTTTGGTGAAAGATAGGGGTCCAGTTTTTGTGTTTTTTTGTTTTGTTTTGTTTTGTTTTTTTTGATACAGAGTCTCACTCTGTCACCCAGGCTGGAGTGCAGTGGTGTGATCTCGCTCACTGCAAGCTCTGCCTCCCGGGTTCATGCCATTCTTCTGCCTCAGCCTCCTGTGTAACTGGGAGTACAGGCACCCGCCATGACGCCCGGCTAATTTTTTGTATTTTTAGTAGAGATGGGGTTTCACTGTGTTAGCCAGGATGGTATTAATCTCCTGACCTCGTGATCTACCCACCTCGGCCTCCCAAAGTGCTGAGAATATAGCCATGAGGGTCCAGTTTTATTCTGCATATGGCTAGCCAGTTATCCCAGCACCATTTATTGAATAGGGACTATTTTCCCCATTGCTTGTTTTTGTCAGCTTTGTCAAAGATCAGACAGTTGTAAGTGTGCGGCATTATTTTTGAGTTTTTAAATTCTTTTCCATTGGTCTATGTGTCTGTTTTAGTACCAGTACCATGCTGTTTTGGCTACTGTGGCCTTATAGCATATTATAGTTTGAAAATGCGTAGTGTGATACCTCTGGCTTTGTTCTTTTTGCTCATGGTTGTTTTGGCTATTTGGGCTCTTTCTTGCTTCCATATGAATTTTGGAATAGTTTTTTCTAATGCTGTTAAGAACGACGTTGGTAGTTTGATAGGAATAGCATTGAATCTCTAAATTGCTTTGGGTGATATGACCATTGTAACAATATTAATTCTTCCAATCCATGACCTTGGATTATTTTTCCATTTATTTGTGTCATCTCTGATTTCTTTTGGCAGTATTTTGTAATTCTTTTTGTAGAGATTTTTTGCCTGCTTGGTTGGCTGTATTCCTAGGTATTTCATTTTCTTTGTGGCTATTGTATGTAGCATTGTATTGTTGATTTGACTTTCTGCCTGGACATTATTGGTGTATAGAAATGCTACTAATTTTTGAACATTGATTTTGTATCCTGAAACTTTACTAAAGTTGTTTATCAGTTCTAGAAGCCTTTTGGTGGAGTCTTTAGGGTTCTCTCAGCATAGAATTATATAGTCAGCAAAGAGAGTTTGAATTCTTCTTTTCCAATTTGGATGCCTTTTATTTCTTTCTGTTGCCTGACTGCTCTGACTAGGACTTCCAGTACTATACTGAGTATTAGTGATGAGAGAGGCATCCTTCTCTTGTTCCATTTCTCAAGGGGAGTGGTTCCAGCTTTTGCCAGCTCAGTATGATACTGGCTGTGGGTTTATCATAGATGGCCCTTATTATTTTGCAGTATGTTCTTTGATGCCTAGTTTGTTGAATATTGTTATCATGAAGAGATGTCGGATTTTATTGAAAGCTTTTTCTTTTTTTCTTTTTTTATAATATAATTCATTCAAAGTTTTATTTATTTATTTATTTTTATTTTATTAGTATTATACTTTAAGTTTTAGGGTACATGTGCACAATGTGCAGGTTAGTTACATATGTACACATGTGCCATGCTGGTGCGCTGCACCCATTAACTCGTCATTTAGCATTAGGTATATCTCCTAATGCTATCCCTCCCCCCTCCCCACACCCCACAACAGTCCCCAGAGTGTGATGTTCCCCTTCCTGTGTCCATGTGTTCTAATTGTTCAATTCCCACCTATGAGTGAGAACATGCGGTGTTTGGTTTTTTGTCCTTGCGATAGTTTACTGAGAATGATGATTTCCAATTTCATCCATGTCCCTACAAAGGACATGAACTCATCATTTTTTGTGGCTGCATAGTATTCCATGGTGTATATGTGCCACATTTTCTTAATTCTGAATCTGTTGAAATGGCCTTATGGTTTTGTTTTTAATTGTGTTTTTGTTGTAAATCACATTTGTTGATTTGTGTCTAATGAACCAGTCTTGCATCCCATGAATAAAGCCTACTTGATTGTGGTGTATTAACCTATTCATGTACTTCTGGATTCCATTTTTTGGTATTTTATGCAGGATTTTTGCATCTATGTTCATCATGGATATCACCCTGAAGTTTCTTTTTTCATTGTGTCTCTGCCCAATGTTGGTATTAGGCTGATGCTGTGATCATAAAATGAGTTAGGGAGGAGCAACTTCTCAATTTTTTCAAATAATTTTGTAGGATTTGTATGAGTTCTTCTTTGTACATCTGGTGGAATTTGTCTGTGATTCCATCTGATCTAGGGCTTTTTATCGGTCAGTAGAATTTTTATTACTGATTCAATTTCAGAGCTTGATATTGGTCTGTTTTAGGGTTTCAATCTCTTCCTGACTCAACCTTGGGAGATTGCATTTCTAGAAATGTATCCATTTCTTTTAGATTTTGTAATTTGTGTTCATAGCATTTTTTGAGAATCTTTTGTCTTTCAGTAGAATCAGTTGTAATGTCATATTTGTCTTTCTGAGTGTACTTATTTGTATATTCTCTCTTTTTTTGTTAATCTAGCTAGCAATATATCACTCTTGTTTATTTTTTCAAAGAACCAACCCTTGGTTTCACTCATTTTTTGTATAGATTTTTGCATCTCAATTTCATTCAGTTCTTCTCTGTTTTTATTTTTTTTTCTTCTGCTAGCTTTGGGGTTGAGTTCCCCCCACCCCCAATTCCTTTAGGTGCAAAGTTAGAATGTTAAATTGAGATCTAACTTTTTGATGAAGGCATTTAGTGCTATACATTTCCTCTTAACACTTCTTTAGCTGCCCCCCAGAGGTTCTGGTACATTGTATCCCTATTTTTATTGATTTCAAAGAACTTTTTTTGATTTCTGCCTTAAATTTGATGTTCTCCTATGAGTTATTCAGGAGTAAGTTGATTAATTTCCATGAATTTCTGTAGTTTTGAGAAATATACTTGGTATTGATTTCTGTGGTTGTTGAGTGGAGTGTTTTGTAGATGTTTATTAGTTCCATTTGGCCACATGTCAAGTTTAAGTGCAGAATTTCTTTGTTAGTTTTCCGCCTCAATGATCTGTCTAATGCTGTCAGTGGGGTTTTAAACCCCATCTTCCACTATGGTTGGGTCATTGTCTAAGTCTTTTTGGAGGCCAAGGAAAACTTGTTTTATAAATTGGCTGCTCCAATGTTGAGGGCATTATATATATGATAGTTAAGTCTTCTTGTTGGATTGTACCCTCTAGTATTATGTGATGTCTTTCTTTGTTCTTAATTTTTATTGATTTAAAATCATTTTATCTGATATAAGAATAGTGACTCCCGTTTTTTTTTTTTCCTGTTTGCATGCTAAATCTTACTCCATCAATTTACTTTGAGCTTTTGGATATTGTTACAACATGTGAGACGTATTACCCAATTTCTTACATCATTGGTTCAGTAATTTATTCTTTTTTTCCATTGCCTTTCAGGTTTTGAGCATGTTCAACTTGAAAAGTAGGTTACTGTTGATGATTTCCCAGGTTTCATTAACATCTTCAACAATCTACAACGTCTTAATTAATGGGGAGTAACATGTTAAACATTGGCCAATTATCTAAACACTGTCTCTGAATTTGAGCTGATGTAACTATTTTTAGATTCCTTTACCTACTTGTTACCCTTCCCGATTGTTCAGTTGACATTATTCACTTATTAAGGCAAATATTGGCAACTGTAAGAGTAAAATCTTGTTATCATGTGTAGCCTTTAATGCTGATTTGAAAGTTACAGTCATTTTTATAGCATCTACTTGAATAACACTTCTTCTTCTTGTAATGTAATGATTTTTGACACTTTTCTTTGACAGACAGCCCAGAATATTTTCAGTTTATCTAATCTATGTCTAATAAAAATCTACTCATGCCTCTGTGGGTGGACACAGCCAAAGCATGAAATAGTGCTGAGCATCAGCACTGCTTCTTCTGTTAATGAAGTTTCTGGAGAAAAACTTGACTCAAACAGCAGGGGCTGAGTTCCTTTTCTTGTCTGTTTTGCAGTCTAATAAGCCATTTTTATTGCTACACTTTAAATTTAGTCAAAAGGTTAAACATTTATTTATCTCAACATGTATTATAAGCAGTTTTTTCACTGTGGGGCATTTTACATGATTATTATTAAGTTTAAACTTTCTCAATCTTGTGTATTTGGTCCAGGAGATGTTTTATTCCAATGATTGTAACAGAGGCAGGAGGCAGAGAAATCCCAGGCAGACAAGCGTGGGTCCCCAGTGAAACCCCACCTTCAATCCACAAACAGTCCCACAGACCAGAGTGAGAACTTCTATTTCTGTTTGCCCACTCTCACCCAATTGATTTTCTGAATAATGCCTTTTAACCAATCGAATGCTGCCTTTTCAATACTACTTACAGCCCACCCTGTACCCATCCTGTGCCTATAAAGCCCCAGACTCAATTGGTAGAAGGGAAGTGGCCTGACTTTGGGGAGGAGATGTGCTGACTTTGCGGAGGAGACCTCCTGACTTCGGGGAAAGACGACCTGCCCTTCCCATCCCTTCCCCAGGTCCCCTCTCTACTGAGAGATGTTTTCATTGCTCAGTAAAATTCTCCACCCTCACCATCCTTCAGGCATCAAGTGTGACCTCATTCTTCTTGGATGCTGGACAAGGGCTTGAGACTCACTGAGTGCGGGTACCCAGAAAGGCTGTCACACTGGTTCTTTGCTCTCACCAGAGGAGGGAAGCTGCTCCACATGATGGGACCAGTGGGAGACTGAGCTGCTAACATGCTACCATTCATCGGGCTGTGGACAGTGGAGCTAAAAGAGCTAATTAGCACACTAACACCCCCTCTGGGGCTTCGAGGTCATAGGCACCCTTGCCTGGGTGTGACTGTGTTCCTCTTTAGGTGACACGCAGCTTGGTCTGGCTGCAGGCCCTGCACAGACCTTGCTACTATGTCGATGGAGTGGCCAGCCAGATCCCGCACTCACTAGTTCATGTGCTCCTTCCCACAAGGGGCTAAGCACGGCAGGCCGAGTAGACAGGGTACACTTGATGGAAGTCTGGCAAAGGGGCCAAGAAAAATGCTGAATCAATTGCATGCTTTAAAAATGTATCTTTTTGCCAGACGCGGTGGCTAACGCCTATAATCTCAGCACTTTGGGAGGCCGCGGTAGGCGGATCACGAGGTCAGGAGATCCAGACCATCCTGGCTAACACGGTGAAACCCCGTCTCTACTAAAAAATACAAAAAATTAGCCGGGCGTGGAGGCGTGCTCCTGTAGTCCCAGCTGCTCAGGAGGCTGAGGCAGGAGAATGGCTTGAACCCTGGAGGCAGAGCTTGCAATGAGCGAGATCGGGCCACTGCACTCCAGCGTGGGCGACAGAGCGAGACTCTGTCTCGGAAAAAAAAATGTATCTTTCACTTTTTAATCAACTATAAAAATACAAATCAACTTTATGGGTATTTTTGATAGAAATTATGTTCAAATGGTAATTATCTTAAGCTATATTATATTTAAATGATATAAATTAGATGTATTGCAGTTTGGTTTTAAGTTATGCAATGAGCTGAGGTCTATGTCATAACAGATATATGATCTATTCACCTTCTCAATGTCATCCTCTTCACCTCCTCCATAGTTGGGGAAGATTTGGGCAATTAAGACAATGTTTTTCCTTACACTTGCTTCATCTAGCTGATTTGATCTGTGTGACCTTTTCCAAACTCTGGCTTCATGGCCCTTTGGTCATCTCCCATTCAAAATTCAATTTCGGCAATTCCCTCTCGACATTCGAAACTCGTCATCACCTAGAACTGTTCAACTTCAAATAGCTAATGTTTTTGATCCCAAACTTTTCTTCTTTAATTTCTTTCTTTTTTTTTTTTATTATACTTTAAGTTTTAGGGTACATGTGCACAACGTGCAGGTTAGTTACATATTTATACATGTGCCATGTTGGTGTGCTGCACCCATTAACTCGTCGTTTAACATTAGGTATATCTCCTGATGCTATCCCTCCCCTCTCCCCCCACCCCACAACAGACCCCGGTGTGTGATGTTCCCCTTCCTGTGTCCATGTGTTCTCATTGTTCAATTCCCACCTATGAGTGAGAACATGCGGTGTTTGGTTTTTTGTCCTTGCGATAGTTTGCTGAGAATGATGGTTTCCAGCTTCATCCATGTCCCTACAAAGGACATGAATTAATTTCTGCCATAGAACGTGTTCTTTTTCTTCCCTTAGCCATCAGTTGCTTCACTCCTTCCTATTCATTTGGTCTTTCAGTCATTTCTAGATTTCACCTCTCTATTCAAGCTAGACTCTTCTGGTCACCATGTCATGTTTTCTCAACCTTATTACCTTTTTGTATCTTAACATCATCAATTCTCAATTTTGGAGACATCCAAGTATCTATCTAATTTGCTTATACTTGCTTTCTAGTCTTATTGTGTTGTACAAAGTCACAGAACTAGATAAATCATGTCCAGTACAAACTTTGTGTTTTCCAAATAGAGACAGGAGTACTGAAAAAAAATAAAGATTTGAAAATGTATGATTTTTTTTTTCAGGGAAGGATAAGTAGTTCAGCTTTATAGATATGGTGGGGAATGAAGGAGAATGTAGCTGAAGAGGTAAGTCAGACCTAAGTCCTATAAGTATCTGAAGTACCATGCCAAGGAGTTTAAACTCTCTATGTAGATAATGGGAGTCAGTGAGGGAGGAATCTATGTGGATTAATGACCATTTTTAGATTTTAGAGCTGCATTATTAGAAATAAGTGTTGACAACAATATGAAAGATGATTGGCATGTGAATAATAGTCGAAAGCCATCAGACTAGTTAGGAGGCTGTTGGGATTTTGTACTCATCAGGCATTATGGGCTGAACTGGGCAAATGGACTAGGAATGAAGAAGTGATTCTCTTGTACTGTGTTCTTCAGTGAACAAAGCGTCTTGAATAATGCTCACAATGGTATGTGGCACTATATGAGACCTTTAAGCAAATCTCTGGGCTCTTTAATATGGTGTTATATCAACTCATCTTTTTCTATTGTTAAATGAAGTCCCTATGTAGAACAGACACACGGTAGGTGCTAAATAGAGTTGAATCTGTTGTATCTGAATTAACTTAGTGGCTATCTACATTGAGGACTCACTATGTGTAAGTCCATTATTCACACTGTCTTGGTCTTCCCAACATTAAGTAACCTTTTGAATGGGAAACAAATAGCTTTGCCAGACTACTTTTTTCTAGGTAAAGCTTGGTGTGTATCTTTCCACAGATGGAATTGTTATACATACCACAACAAGGGGGTATAACAAATCATATTTGCAAAATTTCTATGCAAAGTATTTCTTTGTGTGGAGATTATGCCTGTTTTGAACCTGCCTGAAATGATTTAAGAGTGTTATAGTTGAATTGTCACCAACATCATAAAATCTTTCCCCAGGGAGGAAATAAAAATGCTCAAAATGTTGTTTATTTTTAAAGCAACAACTGAGCTTGACCACAGAGCCTGGTTCAGGGTTGCTGGCAGAACTCTGTGTGTGTTCTCATGACCCAGTCAGCCAGGTGAATGGAGGGTCCTAGATAGCCCTGGCTGAGAACTGACAACTTTGGAAGAACAGAAGCAGCAAGAATAGGGTTTGATTGTTGGTTTGCATTATCTTGGATAAAAAATAGACCATAGCATAAATGCTGTCCTCTCTTTCTTTTGGTACAATGACATTTCCAACTCACTTGATAGGTTTGGTGGGGAATGAAAAAGAAATAATAAGAAATAAGGCATAGCATAAATGCCTTATTTATGCTATTTATTTTATAATAATAAAAAATATTCTAAGGTCTGGGCTGAAGAAAAATTTTCAATTTTGCCAGATACTATGTCATTTCTTATAGTCAATTTTTTTCCTGATTTGAAGTGGTTTGTTGCTTGCAGTAGTAAAATAGAATTAGCTAGAATGTTAAAGTAGCAACCTCTCTTAAAAGAGAGTAACAGTAAATCAAAAGTATATTCTGACTATTTTGACTCAACAAGTTCCTTGCTATATATACTTAGTTTTATATATTTCTTTCTGTCATCTCAGTGAAATTTTAGGAGGGTGCCTATGTATAAACTTTTGAGTTCAGTAAGCCATGGTGAAGCAAAATTCAATTATTAATGGTTAAATAGTCTGTAAATCAGACATTTACTAATTTAGCTGCTCTAATTAGAATGAAATTGATGTTTTACATAAAATTTGTCTCATCTTAGTTCTCTTTTTAAATTTTCTGTTAAGATTTCTACATACTTGTCATATTCTTCCTAGCCTCCTGCAATAATGTCAGTTTTTAGAGGGAAGCAATTAATTTTTTATATTTGGATTAGTACAGACTTTACACAGTATTTCTACATTTGTGTCATTGAATAAACGTGTGAAATCTATGTTAATAGTGCAACTGTTAGTCCAGGTGAAGCAGCATTTTTATGAATAATTTAAGTCACTTGAAGTTATGTTAATATGGTCATGTAAATATTGAAAATGCATCTTTTAAATTATTTTATTTAGCAACCCTGAATTATATAGTTATATTTCAAATTTTCTGGTAGAGATTTGAAACATGAAGAGAGATAAAATGAAATCCTGGTTGTCTTGTAGGGATGATACTTTAATTAGGATTTGGAAATCCATTGAAGTTTTCTAAAAATGAACCTTCAAATTCTTTTCTGGGCTAGCTCCACAATATGTGATATTAAGCACTTACTCTGTAGTGGATTTCAGCATTATAGAAAAACAATGTTCAGTTCTTGTGTTCTATGTCATTTGTCATTTGGAAAACAAGCTGGCTTATTTGATAATCAGGCAGGATAAATCAGTGTTGATAGTTTTCAATATTCCAGAACTTTCATTCTTACACACACACACACACACACACACACAGCCCTACACCTACGTACAACATAGAAAAAGGCTTTACCTATGTTTTTGGTCAAAGCTATTTCCATTCTAGTACTATCATTGGAGTGAAAAGGACTATGAGAAGAAGAATGTATGATCTTACTCCCAATAATAAATCTTACTGTAGAATCGATGAACTCCCTGGTACTAAAGAAGTCAAAATAATATCTTCAGGAAAAAAAAGAAAATATCTGTTGAAATTTTTCTAGATTTTAATTAATGATAGAGTAAAAGTCAGCATAGGTTAATAATTAAATTAACCCCCACCGAAGAACATAAACTATAGTCATAACAGTTCATTTTGTTTCGATATTTCACATTTTTAAATTTCTATTTTTGTAAGCATTTAATTTTCTATAAGTTTTATATATGTTGTGTAGTACACACAAATATAGTTTTCCTAAACCCTAAAGAGGTTTGTTTGATCTATACTACTTCGGAGTTAGAAAATGTTTAAGTTATTGTAGTTTCAATTGTACAACCGTTCTCCATTGCTCTCTCACATCTCTACGTGTCTTCTGAGTAAAGGCACTGTCTACCACATTCTAGACTATGTTTTTAAGGATGTTTGTGTAGCAAACAGCCTTGGGAGATAAGAATAGTGTCTCCCTTCAGAGCAAAGGGAAGAGCTTTTTACTGTTGAATACAATAAATAAAATGTTTGCCTTTGGGCCAAGCAGGCTTAACTGTCCATGATATAAGATTTGAGTTTCCTAAGCTTAGAGGTCCTTTTCTGTAATATGCCCTATTCTTCGTACAGGTGTCATCTGGCCCTCTTTGCAGTGACGCATGAATACTGGGACTCAGAGAACTGGTGCAAAATGGTGATGATCTGGCTACTATTACTGCTGTGATTAAAAACCTAAGCTTTTTTGGGACTTAGGAGTATCATGTCTTCTGTCAGCACCAATAAAACTGTAGCAGGCTAACTTCCCTCACCCCAGTTCTATGGACATACAAATTGTTTACAATAAACTGCACATAATTAATGTGTACAATGTGGTGAGTTTAGACAAACGTATACACTTGAGTTATCATCACCACAATCCAGACAATAAATATATCAAAACCCTCTTAATGTGTACCTTACATCTGCCTTTTTTTGTTATAAGTACACTGAACTTATGACCTACTCTCTTAACAAATTTTTAAATACACAACGCCTTTTTGTTAACTATAGGCAACATGTTGCACAGCAGATTTCTGGAACTTACTCATCTTGTATCACTCTAACTTTATATCCATTGAATAACAACTCTCTATATCTCCCTCTTCCCATCTCCTGGTAACTACCATCCTGTTGTCTACTTTTATTTTAGATACCTCATATAAGAAGAATTATGTCTAATTGTCCTTCTGTGTCTGGCTTATTTCACTTAGCATAATGTCTTTTAGGTCTATCCACGTTGTCATAAATGGTAGGAGTTCTTTCTTTTTAAAGGCTGAATAATATTTCATTGTAGGTATATACCACATTTCTTTATCGATATCTCACTGTGGTTTTGATTTGCATTTTCCTGATAATTAATAATGTTGAGCATTTTTTTGTATAGTACCTGTTGGACATTTGTACATCTTCTTTTGAAAAATGTCCATTCATATCTTTTGCCTGTTGTTTTATAGTGTTATTTGTTATTTTGCTATTGAGTTTGAGGTGTTTTTATATATTTTGGATATTAATCTGTTATCAGATATATGACTAGAGTTTGCCTTTCTACTGTACTGAGCCAAAACTTTTTAGTTTCAAATAAACCAATTTGTCTATTTTTGATTTTTTGTTTGTGCTCTTGGTGTTATATTCAAGAAATCATTCCTGAGACCAAAGTTAAGAAGATTTTCCAGCATTTTCTATTTTCTCCTAGTTTTACTGTATCAGATCTTATATTCAAATCTTTAGTCCATCTCGAGTTAATTTTTGTATATGGTGAAAGATAACGGCTTGATTTTCTTCTTTTTCATGTGAATATCCTGTTTCTTCAATACCATTTATTGAAGACACTACTTTCTCCTCATTGTGTATTCTTGGCATCCTTGTTGAAGATGAGTTGCCTCTATATGAGTGGGTTTACTTTTGGACTCTTTATTCTGTTCTATTGGTCTATATGTGTATTTTTTTTTAATGACAGTACCGTACTGTTTGATTGGTGTCGTTTTGCAGTATATTTTGAAATCAGGAAGTATGATGCCTCCAGGTTTGTTTTCTTGCTTAAAATTGTTTTGGCTATTTGGTGTGACAGGTTAACTTGTAAGTTTCGAAGTTGTTGAAAAATCTCACATCCTTTATAGATACAAAATGTTAGAACTCATTTCCTTTTACAGAGCGAAATGACACTGCAATGTAGATCCTCAGTTATTATGTATCAATGACATAAGACCACATTGGTTTTTGTCCCCCAAAAGTGTTACAGGTTTAATATTAGTATTATAAATATAACAAGAACAAGTGAAATGATTTAAATTCTGCAGGTGGAAATATTCCTCCAAGGATAATTGCATGCTGATTATTTTGCTGTTCTGTTAATTTTCAAGCATCATTTGCTCCTAACTTTCCATATATAGCTCTACTTTGTCATTTTCACCTCTTCACAATGCTTTTCCTTTCAAAGCTCTTAGCAGACAAATCCCAGGAACATTGCAGAAGCTAGATAAGGCTATAAATACCCAAAGTATTTGCAGGGGAAGGCTCATGAACAACACTGTAGGGAATCGAGCAAATGGCAAGAGTGTTCTAAATGCAATACTTCTGATTTCAGTTGTCTGTTCTGTCTTTTCTTTATTGGGACTGATTTCCACCATCTTATTTCACTGGAGGCCATCTTAAGATGAACTCATGCTGAGTATTTTATTGAACAGTATATGAAGTGAAAAGAAAAAAAAATGCATACTTAAATGCTGTGTGTGTGTGTGTGTGTGTGTGTGTGTGTATGTGTTGTGGACCCACATTGTGTTTCTGCACAATACAGTAGAAAGGCAAATTATGGAATGAGATAATTCTAAGAGAATAATTCCAAGAGAAGCTTGGAATTATTTTCCCAACCTATAATCAGCATCTTTCTTCATAAAAGGAGTTCTTCATATACAAATGCATGCAAGCTACAGTTCTTTGCTCTTAGTTTTATCTGCATTATCAGTTGCTATGAAATGTTCACTAACATTTTCTAAGTAAGCCTGTGAATCAGGGAGTGGGCTAAAGAATTTTTTCTGGTCATTTGGTTCTGTGCCAATAGCAGTTTCCCTTTTCATCATTAATTTCTTGAAGGCAGAGACTCTGCCTTATTTTTCTTTGATTCTCCACATTAGACTGCATCTGCTCTGGAACTTAGTGGGTGTTCAGTACATGTTTATTTGTTTGAATTAATGAAAAAAAATTGAATTAAAACATAGTAAATGGGCACATTTTCAGTGGAACTATTGTCAAGAGAGAATTAAGAGAATGATTTACTCTAGGCAGGATAATTCTGTTCATTTCAAATATCCAGCTGCATTTTAAAAATGGGGCTTTAATCATCTTCATTTGCTATTTTTGTAATCTTTTAATTATTCCTCATATAACAACTCAAATAAAGAAATAATTATAGCAAACACTGAGAGCTTATCAAGTGCCAGATATTTTTCTAAGCACTCTCTTTTACCTCATTTAGCCATCAAAAAGCTAATAGAACCATTAATGTTATCTCTATTGTGCAAATAAAAAATGGACTATAGGAAGAATAGGCTTAAGGCCACACTATTAGCTATCAGGACAATCAAATTTCCAATGAAGACTGCTTGATTCTAGGCCAGTGTCTTAATCAATACTGCCTCTTAGGCAGCAGTAAATGTATTAAAGATGATCCACAATTTGCTGCAACTAGCAAGAAGATGTTAAGAAGCAACGGAAATGCAAACTATTTTGAAACATTTTCTGTTGCAGCAAACTGGAATTTTAGCCTTAAAAGCATTGCTTTTTTCTTTATCCTTGGCAAGTATTTATTTCCCAGACCTTCTGACTGGAGCCCATCAGACATGGAAACTAGTAGGGAGGAAAAATACACTGTGCTTGACCTGAGATTAAAGTTTATAAAAACCATGCCCATAACAAGTGTTCAATAAATGCTTTTCTGATAAACTAGGGATGATATTAAGATTCTTAATTATCATATCATTTTGAACTAGTCTATAATTCTAGTTTACCAACTTTCTTAGATCATCACCCCTTTTTAGAAATGTATATCCAGCTCCGTTATACTATAGCATGGATTCTGCAGTAAATTCTCTTTCGTTTGTGTGTTATTATAGTCAATTAGGTGACTAACAAATGTTTTCTGAAGGTGATTCAATTTAGAGTAATTCTATAAGTATATATAACACAGGCTAATTCTTAGAGTGGTATTTTTAAAACAATTAGATTAAGAATAAAAGATCCCAGAGCCTTGTATGATTTTTTTATAATATTATGTAAGAAAATGAATGTCTTCAAAATGATAACTCTCATTGGGTTCTTGTAGTTTTAATTTTTATGTATCTGATGAAGCTCAATAATTTTTAGATAGGTAGAATGCCAATTTAAATTTGTTTTAAAAATTTCAACCAAAAATATGAAATAAATTGCTATAAGCATATTTTGGATTATCCAGACAACCACTTATAACCAAGCACTCAAGTAGGACTTGACTGTTCGCAGTTGGTATTTGCCTTGGCTGTGCTTCTCAATCTTCACTCTACTGACATTTTGGACTCAGTAATTCTTTGTCATGGGGCTCTATCCTTGCATTTAGGATGTTTAGCAGAATCTCTGTCCTCTGTTTACTAGATGCTAGTATTCCTTCTTCCATTTTGTAACAATCAAAATGTCTCTGGATGCTACCAAATGTCCCTTGAAGGGCAAAATTGCCCTCATAGAGAGTTGTGCCTTGGTGAATATAATGTGTTTAAGCTAAGGGGTAGTTTAAATGTAGAATAATATTAAAAGAACAGAGGCAGAACTTCGTACATAAATGATGCATCTCATACCAAGTAAAGGCCCAATTACAAAACAATGCACTGCACAATTGAACATTTTCCAATAGTTTTAATAGAGAAGTCTTAGAATACTTGAATCATCAGATATCACAGGATAGCATAAGCATTCTGAACTAAGATGACAAACCAGTGTGTTAAGTATCATCTTTACATTTTGTTGCAACAAAATAGCATACTCTACTACACTAAATTAATGTTAATTTTAATTTTATTGCTTTTATAATTTTGTTTGTGTATATTTATTTTGGTTTTAGAATTGAAGTTCTAACCATAAGCTCTAAGCATAAGGAGTTTATACTTAGCTTTATGTTTATACCTATTGGACAAACAATAATAAAAATAATTAGTCAATACTAGGAAGCCTCAAAGAGCATTTTTTTTTACATTGAAATAGATTAGTACATTTCTGAAACTTGAGAAACACTAAGTTTAGGGCATCTGAGGCTGGGTAGAGGGAGGAACAGCAGGTAAATAGGAAGAGGAGATCCTTGAAAAATTCGGGGATAACTCCAGAGTTAGCTGCTGGACTTCTACTGTATGATTTTAATTTGTGCCAGCTATATAAGAAAAAAATAAATATTCTTTTAACTAGGTTATTCTATATTTTTCTTTTTGATAAAAAATAGTTTATTTTTTGCTCTGTAAACTGACATGTGGAAAGCATGCTTATCCAAGCAAGATAATTTCAATTTTGATTCCAACCGAAGACATAAGAACTAGGGATAGAATTAGATCAGCTTTCAGATAATTTTCAAAATTTATTATGTCACATTGTGTAAACAATGTATGATCCTCTGTGATTTTAGAGCAAATGGAACAGCCTGCCAGGTTGCAAAGCAGGCTCCTTTTACCTGTTGTGTTCTCATTCACATTATCTGTTATTGTTACCTTATGCCTCTGTTGGATTGATCTGCTCAAAAAAATTTTAGGACTCTATTGCCCTATGCACCAAAGGTGCTAAAAGACCCTCTCCTTCTGTCAGAGGCCTGTGGACCAGAGCAACTCCATCTTGAATAGGAGCTGGGTAAAATGAGGCTGAGACCTACTGGGCTGCATTCCCAGATGGTTAAGGCATACTAAGTTACTGGATGAGACAGGAAATTGGCACAAGATACAGGTTATAAAGACCTTGGTGATAAAACAGGTTGTAGTAAAGAAGCCGGGTAAATCCCACCAAAACCAAGATGGCCACAAGAGTGACCTCTCGTTGTCCTCACTACTACAGTCTCATCAGCACCATGACAGTTTACAAATGCCATGGCAATGTCAGGAAGTTACCTTATATGGTCTAAAAAGGGGAGGCATAAATAATCCTTCCCTTGTTTGGCATATCATCAAGAAATAACCATAAAAATGGGCAACCGGCAGCCCTCGGGGCTGCTCTGTCTGTGGAGTAGCCATTCGTTTATTCCTCTACTTTCTTAAACTTGCTTTCACTTTACGGACTTGCCCTGAATTCTTTCTTGTATGAGATCCAAGAACCCTCTCTTGGGGGTTTGGATAGGGACACCGTTCCCGTAACACTTCCAGTTTTTAGACATACTCCTTTGCTTCTTTTTCCTCTCATTGTCTTTTATTGGAGGATATTTTGGAGTGTGGTCAGCAAAGTAAAAGATTGAAATTGGTCATAATTGCTTATTGTTTCAATGGTTGAAGTGGAAGAGCTGGAACCCATTTCTGTCCATCCCCAGAATAGGAAGGTCTCTAGAATGACTGATTTATCTAGCCCCAGGATGGCTGGAGGTTATGCACTGCCCTAGGCTTCAGGGAAAATGAATGTTTGTGGTGAAGTGAAAGGGATAGGAGAGCATTTTCTAGTTTTCAGAGAGGAAGGGCTTCCTTTTAACCTGAATACTGAAGATGACTGACCCCTCTATACCCCACTGCTCATCCAACAACGAACCAAACATCTACATTGCCATAGAGACAGCCAGACCAGAGACTCAGTTTTTATCTAAGCTCTAATGAAACAACACTGCTTTTGGAGGCTAAAGAAAAAAAGTGCTAGAAGAGAGAGAAAGGAATTTCTTTTATTGTTGATTTTTATATATTTTTAAAACTTTTATTTTAAGTTCAGATGTACAAGTACAGGTATGTTACATAGGTAAACTTGTGTCATGGGGGTTTGTTGTGCAGATTATTTCATCACTCAGGTATTAGGCCTAGTACTCATTAGTTATTTTTCCTGATCTTCTGGCTCCTCCCACTCTCCATCCTCTGAACAGCTGAAGTTCTGAGGAAAGAATTTTGGAGAGCACTTGTGGTGCATTAAGAACCTTGTTCTCCTCTTTTCCTATAGGTGGAAGTAGAATTTTCAGGTATTTCATGTGTCTCTAATCTGTATGAAGATTTGTGTCATAATATATTTCTAAAAAGACAATAAAAATCCAAGCAATAGATTAGATCAAAATGTCACTATATCAGTAGGACGACCCTCTACTAATTAGGGCTATTGTTTTCTTTTATAAAGTTAGATGATTTTAGATATAATCTTTCGGAAAGAAACATTCTTCAGTATTTCATGTGACATAATTATTACAAAGTCTTATAAAAAATACAGTTTATGCAGGGACCTTTATGTGTCACTTTATAAGCTCTAATGTGTTGTAGCATTTATGTTTTGAAGACCTAATATTTGAAAAAGGATATCTTCAAATTGCTGTGCTTTTGACATTAAGCCTCTCACTCTTATAAAGGAAGTAGAAGCATTATTTGATAGAAAAATTTGAGTCACTGTTTTATAATGTCAAACTTCAATAAGATAAGTGAAAATGTAGGCCCAGTTTCTTTCAGGCACAGTTGTCTTGTAAACCACCAACACATTTGACAGGTGCAACTTGTGCTGAGCTTGTTAGAGATATAAGAAGGATCCCCGAAGTAACAGAAATAGAGAATTTAACCTTCTGAAAGTTCATAACCCATTGAAAACAGTTGTTGGACATATTTCTTATTATCTTTGTAGGAGGGAACACAATCTGATTTATTCTAAAATATATTCCAAGAGATGCGCCAATGCGCTTTACACATTGACATATTTTTCAGAACTCTAAATTGCTGAAACCAAGTTTATTTGAAACCCAAGAGAGAATGGAAAATTCTCTATTGACTATATTATTCATTATCTCTTAAACTTAAATATGTTTTGTAAGGGAATAGGTCATCATGTTTATTTTAAAATTCCTTCTTTTTAAATTCACTTATATTGTGGATAAATCTATGTGGATAAGAAACCAAAAAGAAGTTAAATAAACCAGAAAAACACAAATAAAGCACAAATCATTCCTTTTATAAGTATTTTGTATTTTAGACAGAAAAACTTGTAAATGGAATATCTTTTGGATTTTCACATTACTACCTATCATTCTTTATCATTGAGGAAGAATCCTTCCAAAGAAGATAATGCTGATGACCATGGCCATTGAAACCTGGAATTTCAGGTATCAGAGAAGAAAAGAAATCTTTTTTTGAAGATAAAGAACTATCTAAGTGAAGCAGAGAATAGTTCTTTATTAACTGCAGAGAAACTAGACCCAACCCCCGTAGTTGGTTTTAGAGCACTCAAACACTTTTTTTCATTGAAACTAAGGTTCTTATTATGCATGTTTTCTAATTACACACTAAAGTGCCATGTTGTTATATTCCATATACAAACCAGAGAGCAGTACTTAACAGTCTGTAAATACATGCCATACCTAAGTTTTGAGACTATGCTTTCTTTCCTCTCTACTCTTCTATATTCATTTTCCTTTCTTCTCAGTTTGAAAAGACTTCTCCATCAGTAATCAAATTAATTTTGTGTGTAAAGGAGAGCACTTCGTGTCTCAGGTGCTAATGAGGTTTAATTTCCAACTGAAACTCTTTTTATGAATACTTAAAACATTAAAGATAGATCTGAATAATTTCAGTCAGAGAAGGAACTACTCCTTTCATGAACCTGGCATTTATTAATTGAACAACTATTTCCTGTATACCTGTGATGTGCAGGGCCCAGGGCACAGATCTATTTATTAATCAGATATTGTCCATACCTTCCTGTAGAAGGAATACTTAATTCAAATTAGAATTACGTAGCAATATAAAAAAACCATTTGCCCAACCAAGTATTCTCCCTAGAAGATAGATAGCATTTTAGTGCATTTAAGATATAAAAGAAAAGTCTTACCACAGGAGAATAAAGGAAAGAATGTCCCATAGAGAGATGAGTAGTTCAAGTGCAGAGAAAGAGTATCTTTGCAAGATATCAAGAAGTGTGGTCATTTATATATTTAAACTTTTTCTCAGTTCAAGACACACCATATTATTGACTTTATCCACTGTTAACAAACCATCCTTACACCATTATGGCTTGTTCTTCCAGGCCTACTTACTTACCCAAGCTGAAAGACCAGCTGGGCAGCTTTGCTCAGCCCTTGGTCATTCTTGACTGAAGTAAAAGCATTCTTAACTAATTTGGTCCCAGCAGCAGAAGACTGCAATCAGTTCTTGTTAGATCCACGGTCGGCTGTGCTAGGGTGAGCCCTGACAATCAGAAGAGCCTTGAACTATAGATCATCTCTACCCCCTTGTTTCGTCCCTTGTGCTGAACTTCAGCCTGTGGAATCACTAGTACTCTGCCAGGCTTTTCCTTTGGCTTCAGGGAGTGGACCCAGCATTCTTGTTCTTGATGGACTTACTGTTTTGAAGAAATTGGTAATTTGATAATGACAACACAATTACTCATGCAAAAGTGTAACTCCTGCTATTCCTTCTCCTTCCAGAGTGAATTCTTCCCTGGAGTGAACCTCTTGGATGCGGAACACTGACAGAACGAATACTGGTGAACAACAGTCCTCCAAGCAAATGATAGTGCTACATACAAAGGAAGTTGGAATGGTATTGGTTAAGCAAAAGCAATGTTTGTTGAGCAAACCCTCCTCCTCATCTGTCTATGGGTCTAAGTCATCATTTCCTTTTCTGGACTACGCTATTCTGAGTATGCATTGAGCCTAACTCCTCCAAATTTATGAAAATACTGGCACCCCTAACGTTATTTTGTTTTTTATGTGGCTTCTTCTTGGAGGATTTTCATTTAAAGTTTGGTCAGACTTGAGTTCTCTGCGTAACATAATCAGATCCAAAAGCTTCTCACCAGGGGAACACATTTACTTTATTTCTGTTAAAATTGAGAAGGATAACAAGATGTAATACCATATTTATCTATAGTTAACAAAATTGCTATTAGATTTTAAAAATCTTAATATCTCACACACATTATCAAGATTTCCTGGCCGGGCGCGGTGGCTCACGCCTGTAATCCCAGCACTTTGGGAGGCCAAGACGGGCGGATCACGAAGTCAGGAGATTGAGACCATCCTGGCTAACACAGTGAAACCCCGCCTCTACTAAAAATACAAAATATTAGCCGGGCTTGGTGGTGGGTGCCTGTAGTCCCAGCTACTTGGGAGGCTGAGGCAGGAGAATGGCATGAACCCCGGAGGCAGAGCTTGCTGTGAGCCGAGATGGTGCCACTGCACTCCAGCCTGGGGGACAGAGTGAGACTCCGTCACAAAAAAAAAAAAAAAAAAGATTTCCTATGCCTCTAAATTTAGACCTGGTTAAAATTAATTATAACTAATTCTGGTAATGCCTATTGTAGCCTAAAAAATGAACAAAGTAATTTTAATTGAAGCTGCAATCTGTGCCTATGGTAGTTTAATATTGTTTTGTAAGCATAAATTATTTAATTAATAATATTTTGTGTTTCTTATTGTTCACTTACATGTTTAATACATATTTTCAAATATTCTCTTTCTTAAACAGTAACATTGTAACATTTTAAATATATGCAGTTTTTAACAAAGAAATTTCTAACACCTGCCTTAAACAGTTCTCACCTTTTCAACCCGGTCACCCATGAATTTATCTGTTGTTTTTTCTTAAAAGATGAGTGGCTAACATATCAGGACAAGATAATATTTAAAGATATTTTCAGTTAAAATAGTCAATAAATCTGTGACCCTTTAGTATATTGTTTGGCTGTACTTTCTTCTGTTGTGATGGGCATCTTGTTATACACATGAGAGTGTTTAACTTAATAAATTATAGCTGTTTGTCTTAATTCAGCTCAACTGTGATGCCAGTTAGGTAAAAATGATTCATTTTAACATCACGTAAATGAGGCATTTTTGCAGAGACAATTTTTCTCCATTCATCAAGTACATATCCCCTCTCAACTACTTTGTAGGTTCTAATGTGTGTTTCCCGTCATAATGGAAAATTAGTATCAGGTAGGGGGAACATTTTAGCATAATCTAGCATGCCTGGCTAATTTTTGTATTTTTGTAGAGACGGGGTGTCACCATGTTGGCCAGGCTGGTCTTGAAATCCTGACCTCAGGTGATTCCTCTGCCTTGGCCTTCCAAAGTGCTGGGATTACAGGTGTGAACCACGGTGCCCAGCTAGGAATATTTTTTAAAGGCAGCTTAGAATTGCATTTTTTCCCCTCTAATGATAGTCCTGCAATATCATCTTAGCTCTTGCACTATCATGTATCATTGAGATGGTAGAACTGTCAGGTTATAAGAATCTAGATAAAAAAATAAATAACAACAATGCCGTTTTCAATTTATTTTATTTTAATTAATATTTACAAGAATAATTATCTGGTGCCTTGGACCAGAACTCAGTTTCCTGTGCAATATTTTCAGAAATATACCATCAAAACAAGTAATATTATTGAATTGGCAGGGGTTAAAAGACAGTGCACGTACTGTCATAGGAAGCTAGGAGGTGAAAGTGGCCACAGATGTTAAGTATAATGTGTTTTATGATTGGACTTTTTTGAAAGCAATGGAGCACTCTTAATCTGGGCTCAGCTCTATTACTTTCAATAAAAAACTCCTAATATAAATGTGCTGGATTAATCTATATTCAATTGAAAGCAGTACTGTAATATGCAGAACACTTTCTCTCAAATCTTTGCTTCCAATGAATCAGCACGATAGAATGCACTATTGATCACAATTAAAAAGTTATTAAGTAGACAGTGTGAGTATATAAAAGTCTATTTTAAAAATATTAATATAACCAAGTATCAAAAATGCTAATATTTGAAATGGAAAGGTATATATTAGGAAGTACCTCAAAATATAGCTTACTGAAATATACAACTCTTTCACAGAGGGTGTAATATAGAGGTGTTATTATAGGAAGAAAGAAATCTAGGATTGGTATGAAAACAATAGTTTCAAGAAAAATCATGTTAAGTGCCTATTACAGCTCAACATTGTGCTAATATTGTTCAAATTATAATTTGTAAAGGGTAGGGATAGGGACATAACAGAAAATATAATGGATTTTTCAAACAATTGTCCCTAGAGGATTGTATCAGTACCTGAGGGTAAGTAGCAGACAGCAGTGATCTCAAAATAGTTACCACGTAATCCCAGCCACCTGTCATTTTGAGATCCTTGAAGTCCCTGACCTGCATTAACTTACAAAGTATAGCAGGAGGTAACAGTTTGTGAAGAGTTAGATTAAGGGGCTGGGTGCCCAAGCAGCTAATCAATAAGTATTGTGTGACTCCTTACACGTATTTCCTAATGACATGGTCAGCCTCTACAATTAAAAATTTCAAAATAAAAACCACTCTCCACCATCACCTACCTAAACAAGTGATACACACACACAGGCACAGAGGGCAATTGTAGACCGTGCTTACCAACTCAGAGCCAGTCAGCTGCTGATACTCTAAAATCAGCAATACTGGTAGCTGGATTTCAGAAAATAAATAATAAATGGAGGAATACAGCTTACCAGAAAAGAGTACTTTCTTTTATGAAAAGTTTAAGCACTTTAATATGCCTCCCCCAAAATTGCTTATTTAGGATATTGCATAAAAAAATTCTAGCAAGAACAAAACCATAGACAGGTTGGAAATGCCTTGCTGTTGTGAAAGCCAGGAGAAAAGTACACACATATTTTGAAAAGGAATTTGGAACTATTTTCTTGTATGTTATGTCTTTTTTAATGTTAGTAATGTGATTCAGTTATGACTGAAGAGAAAAATGTGAAATGAAAGACAATCTGAGTTCAAACAATAGGCATGCGATAAATTCTTCAGTCTAAACATAATAAAAAAGTGTATACTTTTATGAACAGAAAAAAATCAGATTGCCTGTCTCCAAGGTAAATGCTAATTTCATATTTAAAAGCCATAAATTTGATGAAATCCTAGGTTTTTAGCCTGCTTGAGGTGTCTTTATTTGCTCCAAGTTATTGACATGGAATAAAATAAAGTATAATATGGCCTAGGATGGTCATTAGGACTTGTAATGGATCAGGAAGGATAGAGGGATATGCTGAGGATTGAGCTGATTCTTAAAGTTTAGAAATTGAATTAGAAAAAAAAATGAGAGGGAGGAGGGGAATGCAGATTTATTTTCTGAGACATTATTTATGTATTTGTAAAATGCTTCTGTTTTAATTAACTAGATATTGAGGGCAAAAAAATCACATATGTGGCTGAAAAACAACACAATCTCACATTTCCAAAATAGTCAGTTTGTATTTTTACTTTTTGAAGTATCATACAGTCAGAAGAGAAACTAGGGGATATCTCTTTTATTTCTTTAGCTCCTTCAAAAAGACCTTTTGTCACTTTGATGGTTAAGCTGTTTGAACGCTGCTGAACCTTGACTCACCACATTTACTGGAGGAGCCACAAATGCATGATGAGGAAGGCAAGTTGCCTTTGTAAGTCAAAGATGCTCATAAATTATTTTCATTATAGATCAATGAGCTGTGAAGATTCAAATCTCTCGAAGAGTTGGATGTATTGTGGTCTGTGTACTATGGTTCAGATGGGAAGTTACAAGTTGTTTTAGAGCTTTAGCCATTTAGAGGAAATCAATTCAGACTCTATAAAAATACCATTTAAGTCTTCTTCTAAGTGGATATTTTGTGGGCATCAATGCAGAACCATATTACTTCTTTTACAGATATTATGATGAGTATTTCATACTCTGATTTATTTTCAGATTTGGGAGGATGTCAAATTAAATAATATCCACTTACAATTATTATAATAATAATCTTTCTTGTTTACCATATCCCACTTGCCATAGAGCAGTCACTGTGATAAATGCCTTACACACCTTAATTTAGTGCTTTTTAGAACTCTGTGAGGCAAATGAGAAAACCAAGGCAAGAGAAGCTTAATAACTTACCAAAAGTCATACAACTGATATGTGAGAAAGTCAGAATTCAAATCCATACCCATTTAATGAAAACCTGAATTTTTAATCCCTCCTCCATTAACTAAATGTAATTACCTTCCCCAAATCACATGAGTGCTGTGTTAGTCAAGAAGGTTTACTGCACATAACAGCTTAATAAAAGAAAAATGTGTTGGAAGATACAGTGGGTGTTCACAGAATTTTTTTTAAAGACCTAAAGAAACCATAGCTGTTTTTGAGGACAGGGATTGGAACAAGGATCTGGAATAAAATCAGTTCTGTTTTTCTTCCTATTTCCTATATTGTGGTAGATGCAGAAATTTTACATGTATTATTTTATGTCTTCAAAAATTCTCTGGATAAGCATACACTGTTTCTTGTCACAGCTGTGACAACTAAGGCATGGGAAGTGAATTGATTTGTCCAAGATAGGTGTCTAATCAGTTGCAGAGGAAAGACTAGCGCTCAGCTTTCTTAGGCATGTATTCTGTTTCTGCTAACTTATTGTGTTATATAAAGCCAAACTGTATCAGCATTCCTATATTACTTTTCTTATTTAAGTAAACAGGCAGGTTAATGGAGATATTAATATACATATATATTTTTGAGACGGAGTCTCACTCTGTCGCCCAGGCTGGAGTGAATATTAATATTTTTTAAGGAGAAAACCAGTTTGATATTTGAGATTCTTATATGCCTCCTATATATATATATATAATATAAAATTTATATATATTTAATATTGACAATATAAAACTCAAGAACAATATATTGGCAAGCAATCTATATCTTAAACTTGTTCAGCATTATGTAATAGCGCTAAATGAAAGTTTATCTTTACTAACACGGATTTCATTAATTCTCTGTAGAATAAAGATTTCACTAAAATGCCTTTCTAATACACTGACTTTGGAATATTTAGTCCATAGCAGATGCACAATGAGAAAATGCTCTTTTGATAACAATTATTCAGTGTTCTTTTATTAGCCATACCTTTTGTAGACATGCTAATAAAGGTAAAGCTGTTGATTAATTTCTGTGATACCAAGAACATTTTTTTGCATTTTACTGTGTAAATGATTTCAAATACGTTTCCAAATTAGATACCTTATCCACAAGATGGTGTCCTAACATTAGCAACCAACTGGTTGCACTTGTAAATGGAATCAACTTGACTTGGAAAAAATGTTTTTCAAGTTGAAAATGCCAAGTGCCTGTGCATAAAAATAATTACTCCTCAGCCTGTAGTTTTGTGCAAAATGCACTTGGGATAATGCACTGTTCAACTCAATTTGATTAACTCTCTTTGTTGTAGATTTGTATTTATTTACGTTAATGCTACAGTGGAATACTCAGTTCATTAACTTCTAATTTTGCTAAAACAGGAAAACTGTTTTCTTTGCAAATCACAACATATTTTCCAATGACAAAATAGCTGAACTTTGTGATATATATATATATATACACATATATTTTATTGTATGTCAGCAGAAACACACTTAAGAATGTTAGATTTGTATCATGTATTAAAAATGTCCATAATGGTTTGTTGGTGAAATCAGAGATGGTAGTATCTAGCTATTCTTGCACCTGACTACATTTAAAATCTGAATATGGAATGTTGTATGTAGTTTTCCGAATTGAACATCATTGTTTTCTGCTTTTTAAACCAATATTTATTCCTTGGATTCAGAAAATTGCTAGTTATAATTCTTACTGGCTATCCCTAATTTTTGAACATATTTAGTGACATCATAATATCAATTCTGGGGGAAAAGAAGTTGGATACTTTTTATTGCTTCTAGGAGAGTCTGAATAACAAAAGAAATTGTTTTAGATAAAGTTATCAGTTGTAACTTCTAGCTCCATTTAAATATTAACTTAAAAAAAAGCTAGACTTGCCTTACAATTAATTGTAGTACTTTTGATTTTAAAAAAGAGTTTTCCATTTTTATGTTATCATCACTTCTACCAGTCTGTGAGTTTTTAAAATGAGTGTTTTTTTGTTTATTTTTTTGTTTGTTTTGGTGATCAAGTAGTACTTAAAACATTTTTTTTGTAATGATACAATTTATGTATTTATTTGTTTATTTATTTGACAAATAATTATATATATTTATTGTATACAACATGATGTTTTGAAATATGAATACATTGTGGAGTGGTTATATCAAGCTAATTAACATATCCATTATCTCACATGCTTATTTTTTTGTGGTGACACTTAAAATCTATTCTCTTAGCAATTTTTAAGTATGCAAATACATTGTTATTAAATATATTCACCATGGGTACAGTACATCTCTTCAACTTATTCTTTCTAACTGATATTTTGTATTCTTTGACCAACATATCCACAACCCCTGGCAACTACCATTCTGTTCTCTGTTTCTATGAGTTTGATTTTTTTCAGATTCCACATACATATGAGATCATGCAGTATTTGTCTTTCTGTGCCTAGCTTACTTCATTTAACGTAGTGTACTTCAGGTTCACAAATCACAAAATTTCCTTATTGTTTAAAGGCTGAATAATAGTCCATTGTGTATATATACCACATTTTAAAAATCCATTTACCTATTGATGGACATTTACATTAATTCCATAACTTGGCTATTGTCAATAATGCTGCAATTAACATGGGAGTGCAGATATCTCGTCATACTGACTTGATTTTTTATATATATATGGCCAGAAGTGAGATTGCTAGATCATATGATAGTTATATTTTAATTTTTTTTGAGGAACATCCATACTGTTTCTTGATATGCTGCACCATTTTACATTTCCACCAACAGTGGACAAATGTTCTCTTTTTTCCACATCCCCACTAATACTTGTTATTTTTTGTCCTTTTTATTATAGCTATCCTAACAGATGTGAGGTGATACCACATTGCAGTTTTACTTTGTATTTCTCTGATAAGTAGTGATGTTGAACATTTTTTCATATATCTGTTGGCCATTTGCATGTCTTCTTTTGAGAAATGTCTACTGAGGTTCTTTGTCCATTTAAAAAATTGGGTTATTTATTTTCTTGCAATTATGTTTTTTGGGTTCCTTATATACTTCGAATATTAACCTCTTGCCTGTATGGTTTACAAATACTTTCTCCCATTCTATGGGTTCCCTGTTGACTCTGTTGATAGTTTTATTAGCTGTGAAGAAGATTTTTAGCCTGATGTTGTCCCATTTGTCTAGTTTTGCTTTTGTTGCCTGTGCTTTTGGGGTTATATCCAAAAAAATCTCTGCTGGATTGATTCTGGGGACCTCTCTAGACTTTCATCTTGAAAAATAAAGTTTGTATTAAGTCACTTGTCTATGTATAGGACAAGAAAGAAATATATCAAAATGACATATAGAATTATTTCATAAGTTATTCTTATTAATGGTGCAAATGTGAATATTATAGAATTTTAGAAATAAATCTGGCAATATCTATGAAAATAAAATATACATATTTTTGAACCTATTATTATTTTTGGAAACCTACAGAAATGAAACTACCAGTCCATAGGGGCATATATATAATGATATTTACTCCAGCATTATTCATGGGGGCCAAAACAAAAACAAAACAAAACAGTAATCAAGATGAATGCCCAGCAAAAGATGAATGACTACATTACGATATGTCAACATCATGGAGTCTTATGTAGCTACTCAAAGAATAAACTAAAGTTATAAAATGGTATAAGTTGTGTTGAAGGAATTTATACTATATGCTATTGAATGGTAAAACTAAGAAATTTATAATATCCCATTAACAAAAACCAAAATCTTATATATTTATAACACTTTTATTCATGTATATTCCTACATACGTTTGTGTATGTGATTAAACTGTTATAGAAGGAAGCACGGAATAATTCTTTTTTTTTTTTAACATGGGGTCCTTGTTGAAGACTCTCACAGTCAGACTCCCTGGAAAGCAGGTTCTGAGATAGAGATTGGCATTCAAGGAGTGAATGGGGGGAGTGGCGGAGGGCTCCTTGTGTCAACCACTGAAGGGAAATGAAGGTAGATCAAGCTTAGGGAGGGGTTGGGCTGTGATGAAGTCACAGCAAAAACTGGTTCCACAAGGCCCTCTGGAGCTGAAATATCCCTGCATGGTTTTTCCAAATAGGAGCAAGGGGGCTTTGTTTCCTCACATTCTCTGTATGCTTTCTCCTTCCAGCCCTCAGCACTGACTAGTCATTGGCTGTGGACTGCCCCAGGAAGGAGGTAAGATGTCATACCCGCAGCTCTCTTCAGCTGAGGGTGAAACTTGGAAGGAAGGATTCGCCTGTGAGCCATCAACTGTCAGCATTCCCAGAAGCTGAGAAATAAGTTATTTCGTCCTGAAAAGGGTAAGGAAATCTAGTTGGAATACCATAGTGTCTTCTAAAGAACTGAATGAAGAATATGGTTGAAATGGGGGGGAGGAGAGGAAGAGGTAGCCATAAAAAAAAGAAACAAATAATTTTAATAAAATAATGTAAAGAAATGGTAAATGTTACTCTCACTGCAAAGGTTATGGGAGTAATAATACTATGAAACATTCATAATGTTTTCTCTGAATAAACCTCCTTCTGAAATCTTTCTCAATCCAGTTTTCCGGGTCATCCTTACTTTTTAATGTGCTGTATTTTCTTTGACAACACTGAAGAAATAAAATGCTCAGTAAAGGAGAATTGAGAAGTAAGCTTAAAGGTTTTATTTTTGGAAGGATAAATGGCTGATGGAGGTAGTTGCATCAGTCTATACACTTGGTGCAGTATTTTGGCTATGGTAGCTGTATTCTCACTAAGATCTGTATTGGAAGAAGAAAATGGTTGGGATAAATAGGTAAGCTTGTTTATAATATACTGTGCCTCAATATATTACAAAATAGCTCTGAACTACTTTAGCTAGATTACACATACAGCTTTATAGTTTGACTTGCTTATTGGCAGCTATCATGTGCCAGGGAGTTTATTAGGCCCTGGGGACTAGAAACTAAAGATGGTGATTCAGAGCTTGTAGAATAGACAGACAAATAAAAGGCAATCACGGAGTGATAAGCATTGTGGTAGGGATAGATACCATGCACTAGGAGCTAAAATGACTACCCAAACACAAACTAGAAGATGGTAAGTAGAGGATATCAAAGCTTCTGGGAAGATGAAATTTCTGAATTATGGGGTGGATATTAGGGCCGGTGAACAGAAAGGAAGACAACTGGAATGTAATAAGGGCACACTCGGGGAACTGTAAGTAGTTCAATGGGTTGCCGTTGAGACTGTAAGCAGTGTGGATCAGGATGAGGACTATTAAGAGATGCTGTTGGAGAAAGAGCAGGGACAAGACCATTGTCCAGATCCTGACAGGAAACACATGGCACAGTCAAGTGGAATTATTTGTAGAGAGTATAATAAAGAAGCTATTTACAAAAGATGGGGAGGAGAGGAGACCAAGAGTTGGATAATTCCTCCCCAGGCCTGATGCAGAAAGAATTACTGGGGTTTTTTTGGAACATGGAGACAAAGGGGCTAAGTAGAGGGGAGCTGCCTTAACGGAAGATATTGCTTCTGTGGAGGGATGCTGCAAACCTGCAGCGACACTGAACACAAAGAGCTGAGAGAAGAAATACCTTGATGGGACCACAGGGCTCCACAGAGCAGGGGGGCCCATTAATATGTTCTTGTAGTTCACCATCTTGAAGCATGGGGAGAAGTGGAGAAGAGCAGAGAGTGGGTCTGGAGAGCAGACTGAGGCACAGTAAATGTGGGAAGAAAACATAGGAGACTATGCCAGTGGTCTGGGTGTCTGGGAGAGCAGTCATGGCAGTTGTGTTAGTGGAAAAGATGCAGAGTACAGATACAATCTAGAGATATTTAGAAAGTAAAAATCTCCAGACCTTGGCAACTATTTGGACATGGAAGTCGAGGGAAAGAAAATTGTTAAGCATGATTATCAGGTTTCTGACTAAATTAGACGCACTTTGTGAAAAAAATTCGTTTTTCCTTTTGACGGTTATAACTTTTCTCCATATTTCCACTAACTCTTCCCACAAATCTTCATTTATTGCAATGATATTTCATCTATGTTTGATCAGTTTCCCTATGTTACAAAATGAACCCATGTCCTCTTCTTACTTACTCATTCACTACATCTTCAGAGATTTCCACCCCCAAGTTTCCTCCCCAAGTTCACACAGCACCTTACTTCTTTCTAACTGCCTCCTCTTTTGGATGTACTTTGTGTGCAATTAGCAATGAATGGAAGTAGCATGCTGTCAGTTAGAAGTTTTGTGTCATTAAAATTCGTTGGTGACATTGAATTTTCCAGTTATAGTTTCTGTTTATTTCTATCTTGCACGTTTCCTTCTTCATAATTACCCCTCTTGTTACCCAAACAACCTATGTCCTTTGCTCTTTCAAGATTACTAATACAATATGTAGTGTCTAAGTATTTAAAAATGCAGAGTAGCCAGTAATAATATACAGTAGTTCTTTCTAAAATAGTCAAGTTATTCCTCAAACACATTTTGTATGTATCTGTAAAGAAAATGTTGGAAACAAGTCTATCGCAATCTTTTTCTGTTTCAGTGATAGAACTGACTCTCCTGAACTCATGCACAGAAGAAAAAATAAAATATCATCAATTATTTTGTGTTAGTATCCTCAAGTCACAATAACTATTTTTTTCATTTGACCATATGAATCCAGTTGTGTATATATTTCATATGTGACAATAAAATACTGAAAACAAGAAACTGAATTCAGGTAATGCTGACATTTGTAACATTTTTGGTGTTAATTTTGAAAATAGATCTAATAATTACAGATTTGACATTATAATATTCCATTAATGATAATAGTTAGGTTCACAAATCACACATTCTTTAAGATGAAGCAGAAAGTTCATATTATCTGGTGGAAAAGAAGCATGACTACTTTCAGCTTGGCTTTGCAAGTTGAAACCATGCAAAGTAAGCTTAGTAATCATGGAAAAAATCATGATTTTTGTGCAGCGTTTAAATTTTTTTGTCAAAACACTAAACACTCTCTTACTTTTGGGAATAAATATAAAGGAAAATAAAAACTAGTAAAACTAATATTTATTTAGTACACTGTAATTAAAACAGTTGAAACATTAAAAATTAGTGTTTTGGAGGGAGGAGCCAAGATGGCCGAATAGGAACAGCTCCGGTCTACAGCTCCCAGCGCGAGCGACGCAGAAGATGGGTGATTTCTGCATTTCCATCTGAGGTACCGTGTTCATCTCACTAGGGAGTGCCAGACAGTGGGCGCAGGTCAGTGGGTGAGCGCACCGTGCGCCAGCCGAAGCAGGGGCGAGGCATTGCCTCACTCGGGAAGCGCAAGGGGTCAGGGAGTTCCCCTTCCAGAGGTGACAGACGGCACCTGGAAAATTGGGCCACTCCCACCCGAATACTGTGCTTTTCCGACGGGCTTAGGAAACGGTGCCCCAGGAGAGTATAGCCCGCACCTGGCTCAGAGGGTCCTACGCCCACAGAGTCTCGCTGATTGCTAGCACAGCAGTCTGAGATCAAGCAGCAAGTCGGCAGCGAGGCTGGGGGAGGGGCGCCCGCCATTGCCCAGGCTCGCTTAGGTAAACAAAGCAGCCTGGAAGCTTGAACTGGGTGGAGCCCACCACAGCTCAAGGAGGCCTGCCTGCCTGCCTCTGTAGGCTCCACCTCTGGGGGCAGGGCACAGACAAACAAAAAGACAGCAGTAACCTCTGCAGACTTAAATGTCCCTGTCTGACAGCTGTGAGGAGAGCAGTGGTTCTCCCAGCACGCAGCTGGAGATCTGAGAACGGGCTGACTGCCTCCTCAAGTGGGTCCCTGACCCCTGACCCCCGAGCAGCCTAACTGGGAGGCACCCCCCAGCAGGGGCAGACTGACACCTCACACGGCCGGCCAGGTACTCCAACAGACCTGCAGCTGAGGGTTCTGTCTGTTAGAAGGAAAACTAACAGAAAGGACATCCACACCAAAAACCCATCTGTACATCACCATCATCAAAGACCAAAAGTAGATAAAACCACAAAGATGGGGAAAAAACAGAGCAGAAAAACTGGAAACTCTAAAAACCAGAGTACCTCTCCTCCTCCAAAGGAACGCAGTTCCTCACCAGCAACGGAACAAAGCTGGACGGAGAATGACTTTGACGAGCTGAGAGAAGAAGGCTTCAGACGATCAAATTACTCCGAGCTACGGGAGGATATTCAATCCAAAGGCAAAGAAGTTGAAAACTTTGAAAAAAATTTAGAAGAATGTATAACTAGAATAACCAATACAGAGAAGTGCTTAAAGGAGCTGATGGAGCTGAAAACCAAGGCTCGAGAACTACGTGAAGAATGCAGAAGCCTCAGGAGCCGATGCGATCAAATGGAAGAAAGGGTATCAGCCCTGGAAGATGAAATGAATGAAATGAAGCGAGAAGGGAAGTTTAGAGAAAAAAGAATAAAAAGAAACGAGCAAAGCCTCCAAGAAATGTGGGACTATGTGAAAAGACCAAATCTACGTCTGATTGGTGTACCTGAAAGTGATGGGGAGAATGGAAACAAGTTGGAAAACACTCTGCAGGATATTATCCAGGAGAACTTCCCCAATCTAGCAAGGCAGGCCAACATTCAGATTCAGGAAATACAGAGAACGCCACAAAGATACTCTTCGAGAAGAGCAACTCGAAGACACATAATTGTCAGATTCACCAAAGTTGAAATGAAGGAAAAAATGTTAAGGGCAGCCAGAGAGAAAGGACGGGTTACCATCAAAGGGAAGCCCATCAGACTAACAGCGGATCTCTCGGCAGAAACCCTACAAGCCAGAAGAGAGTGGGGGCCAATATTCAACATTCTTAAAGAAAAGAATTTTCAACCTAGAATTTCATATCCTGCCAAACTAAGCTTCATAAGTGAAGGAGAAATAAAATACTTTACAGACAAGCAAATGCTGAGAGATTTTGTCACCACCAGGCCTGCCCTAAAAGAGCTCTTGAAGGAAGCGCTAAACATGGAAAGGCACAACCGGTACCAGCCACTGCAAAATCATACCAAAATGTAAAGACCATTGAGACTAGGAAGAGACTGCATCAACTAACGAGCAAAACATCGAGCTAACATCATAATGACAGGATCAAATTCACACATAACAATATTAACTTTAAATGTAAATGGACTAAATGGTCCAATTAAAAGACACAGACTGGCAAATTGGATAAAGACTCAAGACCCATCAGTGTGCTGTATTCAGGAAACCCATCTCACGTGCAGAGACACACATAGGCTCAAAATAAAAGGATGGAGGAAGATCTACCAAGCAAATGGAAAACAAAAAAAGGCAGGGGTTGCAATCCTAGTCTCTGATAAAACAGACTTTAAACCAACAAAGATCAAAAGAGACAAAGAAGGCCATTACATAATGGTAAAGGGATTAATTCAACAAGAAGAGCTAACTATCCTAAATATATATGCACCCAATACAGGAGCACCCAGATTCATAAAGCAAGTCCTGAGTGACCTACAAAGAGACTTAGACTCCCACACATTAATAATGGGAGACTTTAACACCCCACTGTCAACATTAGACAAATCAACGAGACAGAAAGTCAACAAGGATACCCAGGAATTGAACTCAGCTCTGCACCAAGCAGACCTAATAGACATCTACAGAACTCTCCACCCCAAATCAACAGAATATACATTTTTTTCAGCACCACACCACACCTATTCCAAAATTGACCATATCCTTGGAAGTAAAGCTCTCCTCAATAAATGTAAAAGAACAGAAATTGTAACAAACTGTCTCTCAGATCACAGTGCAATCAAGCTAGAACTCAGGATTAAGAATCTCACTCAAAACCGCTCAACTACGTGGAAACTGAACAACCTGCTCCTGAATGACTACTGGGTACATAACGAAATGAAGGCAGAAATAAAGATGTTCTTTGAAACCAACGAGAACCAAGACACAACATACCAGAATCTCTGGGATGCATTCAAAGCAGTGTGTAGAGGGAAATTTATAGCACTAAATGCCCACAAGAGAAAGCAGGAAAGATCCAAAATTGACACCCTAACATCACAATTAAAAGAACTAGAAAAGCAAGAGCAAACACATTCAAAAGCTAGCAGAAGGCAAGAAATAACTAAAATCAGAGCAGAACTGAAGGAAATAGAGACACAAAAAACCCTTCAAAAAATAAATGAATCCAGGAGCTGGTTTTTTGAAAGGATCAACAAAATTGATAGACCGCTAGCAAGATTAATAAAGAAAAAAAGAGAGAAGAATCAAATAGATGCAATAAAAAATGATAAAGGGGATATCACCACCGATCCCACAGAAATACAAACTACCATCAGAGAATATTACAAACACCTCTATGCAAATAAACTAGAAAATCTAGAAGAAATGGATAAATTCCTCAACACATACACCCTCCCAAGACTAAACCAAGAAGAAGTTCAATCTCTGAATAGACCAATAATAGGAGCTGAAATTATGGCAATAATCAATAGCTTACCAACCAAAAAAAGTCCAGGACCAGATGGGTTCACAGCCGAATTCTACCAGAGGTACAAGGAGCAGCTGGTACCATTCCTTCTGAAACTATTCCAATCAATAGAAAAAGAGGGAATCCTCCCTAACTCATTTTATGAGGCCAGCATCATCCTGATACCAAAGCCTGGCAGAGACACAACAAAAAAAGAGAATTTTAGACCAATATCCTTGAGGAACATTGATGCAAAAATCCTCAATAAAATACTGGCAAACCGAATCCAGCAGCACATCAAAAAGCTTATCCACCATGATCAAGTGGGCTTCATCCATGGGATGCAAGGCTGGTTCAATATACGCAAATCAATAAATGTAATCCAGCATATAAACAGAACCAAAGACAAAAACCACATGATTATCTCAATAGATGCAGAAAAGGCCTTTGACAAAATTCAACAACCCTTCATGCTAAAAACTCTCAATAAATTAGGAATTGATTGGACGTATCTCAAAATAATAAGAGCTATTTATGACAAACCCACAGCCAATATCATACTGAATGGGCAAAAACTGAAAGCATTCCCTTTGAAAACTGGCACAAGACAGGGATGCCCTCTCTCGCCACTTCTATTCAACATAGTGTTGGAAGTTCTGGCCAGGGCAATTAGGCAGGAGAAGGAAATCAAGGGTATTCAAATAGGAAAAGAGGAAGTCAAATTGTCCCTGTTTGCAGATGACATGATAGTATATCTAGAAAACCCCATTGTCTCAGCCCAAAATCTCCTTAAGCTGATAAGCAACTTCAGCAAAGTCTCAGGATACAAAATCAATGTGCAAAAATCACAAGCATTCTTATACATCAATAACAGACAAACAGAGAGCCAAATCATGAGTGAACTCCCATTCACAATTGCTTCAAACAGAATAAAATACCTAGGAATCCAACTTACAAGGGATGTCAAAGACCTCTTCAAGGAGAACTACAAACCACTGCTCAAGGAAATAAAAGAGGATACAAACAAATGGAAGAACATTCCATGCTCATGGGTAGGAAGAATCAATATCATGAAAATGGCCATCCTTCCCAAGGTAATTTACAGATTCAATGCCATCCCCATCAAGCTACCAATGACTTTCTTCACAGAATTGGAAAAAACTACTTTAAAGTTCATATGGAACCAAAAAAGAGCCCGCATCGCCAAGTCAATCCTAAGCCAAAAGAACAAAGCTGGAGGCATCACACTACCTGACTTCAAACTATACTACAAGGCTACAGTAACCAAAACAGCATGGTACTGGTACCAAAACAGAGATATAGATCAATGGAACAGAACAGAGCCGTCAGAAATAATGCCACATATCTACAACCATCTGATCTTTGACAAACCTGAGAAAAACAAGAAATGGGGAAAGGATTCCCTATTTAATAAATGGTGCTGGGAAAACTGGCTAGCCATATGTAGAAAGCTGAAACTGGATCCCTTCCTTACACCTTATACAAAAATCAATTCAAGATGGATTAAAGACTTAAATGTTAGACCTAAAACCATAAAAACCCTAGAAGAAAACCTAGGCAATACCATTCAGGACATAGGCATGGGCAAGGACTTCATGTCTAAAACACCAAAAGCAATGGCAACAAAAGCCAAAATTGACAAATGGGATCTAATTAAACTAAAGAGCTTCTGCACAGCAAAGGAAACTACCATCAGAGTGAACAGGCAACCTACAAAATGGGAGAAAATTTTCGCAACCTACTCATCTGACAAAGGGCTAATATCCAGAATCTACAATGAACTCCAACAAATTTACAAGAAAAAAACAAACAACCCCATCAAAAAGTGGGCGAAGGACATGAACAGACACTTCTCAAAAGAAGACATTTATGCAGCCAAAAGACACATGAAAAAATGCTCACCATCACTGGCCATCAGAGAAATGCAAATCAGAACCACAATGAGATACCATCTCACACCAGTTAGAATGGCGATCATTAAAAAGTCAGGAAACAACAGGTGCTGGAGAGGATGTGGAGAAATAGGAACACTTTTACACTGTTGGTGTGACTGTAAACTAGTTCAACCCTTGTGGAAGTCAGTGTGGCGATTCCTCAGGGATCTAGAACTAGAAATTCCATTCGACCCAGCCATCCCATTACTGGGTATATACCCAAAGGACTATAAATCATGCTGCTATAAAGACACATGCACACGTATGTTTATTGCGGCATTATTCACAATAGCAAAGACTTGGAACCAACCCAAATGTCCAACAATGATAGACTGGATTAAGAAAATGTGGCACATCTACACCATGGAATACTATGCAGCCATAAGAAATGATGAGTTCATGTCCTTTGTAGGGACATGGATGTAATTGGAAATCATCATTCTCAGTAAACTATCGCAAGAACAAAAAACCAAACACCGCATATTCTCACTCACAGGTGAGAATTGAACAATGAGAACACATGGACACAGGAAGGGGAACATCACACTTCAGGGACTGTTGTGGGTTGGGGGGAGGGGGGAGGGATAACATTGGGAGATATACCTAATGCTGGATGACGAGTTGGTGGGTGCAGTGCACCAGCATGGCACATGTATACATATGTAACTTACTGCACATTGGGCACATGTACCATAAAACCTAAAGTATAATAATAATAATAATAATAATAATAATTACAATAAAAGAAAAAAAAAAAAAAAAGAATAAATTTCAGAGGAAACGAAAAAAAAAAAAAAAATTAGTGTTTCATTTCTTTTAAAAAATAATAAGAGTAGTTTAAACAGTGCTTTTCTCCTTATAATGTAACTTAGCACATGGAGCCAACATCTTTTTTACACCTTGGAAAATTGTCATACTCCTTTCTAAATCTGAATCTGTTTCCAAAATGTTACTTTTTTTGTGTTTTGAGTGTTGTAAAATAACTCCAAGAGTTTGATAATGTGAAGTTTTTTGCTGGCATAACCTCTCTGGTGTATCTTTCATCCTTTTTGTCATAACTGCTCATTTAGGTGAATAAGTTCTAATAATATTCAATTTGACTTCCTGCATGATTGCTTTTCATTTATTTGCTGCACTTACTTCTTTTGACCAGCTCCCTCTTTGGATTATCCATTTTTATAAATGTTACCTGGTTTATTACTGGGAAACAAGGAGACAACTACACACTTTATGATCTGGGGATAAACCTCGTAACAGATGAATGATGACCAATCTCCAGTCTCAGGCAGACCTTGAAAGAAGTGACATGATTAGTACCTGATCATGACCTGCATCTGGTGGTTATATGGTGATTTGTGAGCCGAAGAGCTAGCAGCAAATCGGTTCTTTATGCAATTAATTCTCAGTAAATATACTGTGGTAGCTGAAGTTTGGAGTATTGCTGTTATAAAACTAAACTGTATTAACTGAAATTATGCATAGTGGAACAATGCAAAGTGAGGACTTCCTGTATTTTAATCTATGGCTAAAGGGAGAGCAAAACAAAAATGTTGGGAAATGCCTTAGGCTGGATTAAACAAAAATACAAGTCCTCTTTTGATCACGCTTCCAACTTGCTATTTGGATTACTTCTAAATTTAGTGTGGTAACATATTATAGTGAAGAGCAGTGTATGTGTGCTGTTTAGAAGTGAGTAAAATTAACAGCAGTTTTTAATTTATTTGCTATATTTACATTTTACTGTTTTTGAATAGGTAATAAATTCAGGTGGTTAATATTTCAAGAGATACTAAAGGCTATACAATGAAAAAGTCTTACTGTGTTCCCTTTCCCGACTACCATTCTTTTCATTTAGGATAACTGACATTATCCTTCCAGAGATAGTTTATGCATATATAAGCAAAAAAATTCACAAACCATTGACATCATTTTCTCTCCCTTTAAAACACAAATTCTAAGCAGCTAATATTTACTGAGTATTTTCTAGGCACCAGATAATGTGTGAACTATATATGCATTATCTCATTTAATCCCCACCATAAACTTTGTGGTAGGTTATGGTGACTGAGAAAAATCGGTCTCAGGAAGTTTAACATTTTTTTTCCAAAACCACACAGTCAGTATGTGGCGGAGTAGCTATTCTCATGTAGGTATTCTGCCTTCTCGAGGGTAGGCTCTTAATGGCTAGATTACATTGCCTATGATCTGTATATAGGTCAAGCAATCGCAATTCAGTAGTCTAGCAGTCCTTTTACGGTATTGGAAATTCTTTTTGCTATTTCAATCTGTGAAAATATGGTGCTTAGGGCGTTTGAGAGAAACTAAGGTATTTCCAAAAGCATTAGATATCTTTCTCAAGAGAATATTTGGCCATCATCTGTGCTGGGAAATTGGCCAGCTTGCTTGGAGGAAGCCCAACACTGAGTGCATGTCTGTGTCTGTTCTCCAAAATTGCCAGGCAGTCCCACTCCTTGTTGGCACTGGAATTCCATCTGATACCCAGTATATGTGCATTTATGCATGCACACACACTTTTTTTCTTTATTCTTTCATTAACAAATATACCTATTAAGTGTCTTAATCATGCACAATAGAAATATGAGGTTGAGGAAAGCTAAAAAACACATCCCAAAGCCTATATACTTTTCTGATTTTATTACCTGAGAGCTGCTTGGCAGTTTATGCTAACAGCCTGTTATAAGCAGAGATAATACACTTGTCAGTTCTGCTTAGCAATTGTGCATGTTTCCCAGACATCTATTTTCTGAATACATCTCTTGGTGCAGTTTTGGAGGGAGTGGAGAAATGTCCTGTGAGGGAGTCTTTTTCTCCACCATGCATTCTTCTCACTTTTCTTTGTTGCATTGGAGGTGCTGAATGTTTTCTCTTGCCCTTTATCCAAGTGCAGAAAGCTTGAAGTTCATGTTCAAAATTTTAAAAAGTCAGGTCACACACACACACACACACACAAACACACACACACACTCACTCTTTGTTCTGGGAGATCTTGGCATGCATTTTAAGGGCTTCTCCAAGAAACTTCTACCTTTTAAATGAATTACACAAAACCTGATTAACAATTGAATATGAAGGATGATGATTTTCAAGAGCTAGTAATGTTAGGGGAGTGTACTATATGTTTTTCTGCAAGTCTGAAGGCCTTGGATCTTGGTATCACTGGGTATTTATGTTCAAAAGTCATACAATCTATTCTAATATTTAGGGGCTTGGAATCATTTCTTTCAAATACTAGGTTTCTGTTTAGAAATATACCCTCCATTTTTCTCAATTCTAGGAACATATTTTTTAAATTGTGAAAGCTTCTCTATTTGTTTTAAATTTCAGACATAGGGTAAACACTTATTTCCTATCTGTAAAATAACTTATATTGACTTGTTTTTGTAATAATACCTGAAACATAAAATTAAAATATTTCTGTATAGAGATAGCCATATCTCAGTCAATTATCTAATTTGCTACTTTATTTAGAAGTTTGAGCTCAACCCATGTAAGCACCCTAAATGTGCCCTCTTCTCATTTTAAAACCTGTCACTTCTTCCCTCTTTCATGCAAGCTACTTTGGAATGACATGTTCTTCCAGGTTGCATCTGAGCTCTTTATCTTGTGCTCTGTTCTTCCATGGAACCTTATTCTGTCACTTGCCTCTCATGTTTCTCCCTTTTGCCGGCTTATTTCCTTAGCCTAACAATGTTCACAGCCATCCTTACCCTCTTTCTCCTTCAATTATTTAAAAAAAATAAACTCAAAAGAGAATTCTTTGTTCTCCACCTCATTTATTTTACCACCACTCTTGAAGTCCCTCTTCTGAAATAATCAATGACTTATGATAGCCAACTCTGATGAATCCGTAATCTAATTAAACTCTGCAGGATTTGATAGAAGTTCTGTCGTCTCATGGCTTACAAGTCCAGTGTTCCCTTTTCTGTATCCTTTCATGAGTTCTTTATTGAATCTCCCCCCAAATCTAGAGCTTCTCCCACTTTCTACGTTTCTGTATTTGGGTCCCTCTCCTCTGTTTCTCTTTTGTCTCCTGTTTCCTTTGTCAGTTCAGCTTTTTCACAGTTTTACTTATCAACTTTATATAAGTAACTTCCAGATTTATTTCTCTGATATTAACGTTTTGAAAGACCCATATCAGCACTTCCAACTTGTTTCTGGATATCTTTCTTCATTCAGTTACTCACTCATTCACTCACTTATATTCATTGTGAACCTACTAAGAGATAGCTACTACTCTAGAGCTATGAAAACAGTAGTGAACAGAACAAAGACCCTGCTCTGTAGAACTTACACTCTAGTGAGAGAAGGAAACAAGCAAATAAAAAAAAAATGTCCTTTGGTGGTAAGTGCTATGAAGAAAAAGCAAATCAAGTAAGAGGATAGAGAGTGATGGAAATGTAGCCACAAATGTAGACCGATAATCAGTGAAGTCTCTCTATATGATGACACTTAATCAGAAATTCAAAAGAAGTTAGAATGAAAACCACCTTCATGTTTGGGGGCAAAGTGTTCTTACAGAGAGAATAGCCTGAGGTCCTGGGGACAAATGTGATGGGAGTAAAGCAAGCAGAAGACATGCTCTCTCCCATTCTCTATCTCCCTCAATATAGAGAAACAACATAGATGCCCTCAATATTGAAAGAGATTGAGAGAGAAGGAGTGGGCAGAAAGAGAGAAAGGCCTGGGGAAAGAGTTATAATGATACTTCTTTGACCTAACTATTCATATATCTATATGAATGTTAAGACCAAAAAGGTATCATATTCATATATTCATATACATATGAATAATGAGGTCAATATACAATATACACAGAGTACATACCATATCCAATATAAATGTGTATACAAACAATATACACACAGTATTATGTTGTATACATATATTAGTATATGTATATCGTACATAGTGTATATTATATATATTGCATATAGTATATATTATTGTATGCATATTGTTGTTGGGAGCAAGCCCCTCAAAATCTGTCCATAAACTGTCCCCAAAACTGGCCATAAACAAAATCTCTGCAGCACTGTGATGTGTTCATGATGGCCACGACGCCCAAGCTGGAAGGTTGTGGGTTTACTGGAATGAGGGCAAGGAACACCTGGCCCGCCCAGGGTGGAAAACCACTTAAAGGCATTCTTTTTTTTTTTTTTTTTTAGATTTTTTAATTATTATTATACTTTAAGTTTTAGGGTACATGTGCACAATGTGCAGGTTTGTTACATATGTATACATGTGCCATGTTGGTGTGCTGCACCCATTAACTCGTCATTTAACATTAGGTATATCTCCTAATGCTATCCCACCCCCCTACTCCCACCCCACAACAGGCCCGAGTGTGATGTTCCCCTTCCTGTGTCTATGTGTTCTCATTGTTCAATTCACACCTATGAGTGAGAACATGCGGTGTTTGGTTTTCTGTCCTTGCGATAATTTACTGAGAATGATGGTTTCCAGTTTCATCCATGTCCCTATGAAGGACATGAACTCATCATTTTTTATGGCTGCATAGTATTCCATGGTGTATATGTGCCACATTTTCTTAATCCAGTCTATCATTGTTGGACATTTGGCTTGGTTCCAAGTCTTTGCTATTGTGAATAGTGCCGCAATAAACATATGTGTGCATGTGTCTTTATAGCAGAATTATTTATAATCCTTTGGGTATATACCCAGTAATGGGATTGCTAGGTCAAATGGTATTTCTAGTTCTAGATCCCTGAGGAATCGCCACACTGACTTCCACAATGGTTGAACTAGTTTACAGTCCCACCAACAGTGTAAAAGTGTTCCTATTTCTCCACATCCTCTCCAGCATCTGTTGTTTCCTGACTTTTTAATGATTGCCATTCTAACTGGTGTGAGATGCTATCTCATTGTGGTTTTGATTTGCATTTCTCTGATGGCCAGTGATGGTGAGCATTTTTTCGTGTGTTTTTTGGCTGCATAAATGTCTTCTTTTGAGAAGTGTCTGTTCACATACTTTGCCCACTTTTTAATGGGGTTGTTTGCTTTTTTCTTGTAAATTTGTTTGAGTTCATTGTAGATTCTGGATATTAGCCCTTTGTCAGATGAGTAAGTTGTGAAAATTTTCTCCCATTTTGTAGGTTGCCTGTTCACCCTGATGGTAGTTTCTTTTGCTGTGCAGAAGCTCTTTAGTTTAATTAGATCCCGTTTGTCAATTTTGGCTTTTGTTGCCATTGCTTTTGGTGTTTTAGACATGAAGTCCTTGCCCATGCCTTTGTCCTGAATGGTATTGCCTAGGTTTTCTTCTAGGATTATTATGGTTTTAGGTCTAACATGTAAGTCTTTAATCCATCTTGAATTAATTTTTCTATAAGGTGTAAGGAAGGGATCCAGTTTCAGCTTTCTACATATGGCTAGCCAGTTTTCCCAGCACCATTTATTAAATAGGGAATCCTTTCCCCATTTCTTGTTTTTGTCAGGTTTGTCAAAGATCAGATAGTTGTAGATATGTGGCATTATTTCTGAGGGCTCTGTTCTGTTGCATTGATCTACATCTCTGTTTTGGTACCAGTACCATGCTGTTTTGGTTACTGTAGCCTTGTAGTATAGTTTGAAGTCAGGTCACGTGATGTTCTTTTGGCTTAGGATTGACTTGGCGATGTGGGCTCTTTTTTGGTTCCATATGAACTTTAAAGTAGTTTCTTCCAATTCTTTGAAGAAAGTCATTAGTAGCTTGATGGGGATGGCATTGAATCTATAAATTACCTTGGGCAGTATGGCCATTTTCACGATATTGATTCTTCCTACCCATGAGCATGGAATGTTCTTCTATTTGTTTGTATTCACTTTTATTTCATTGAGCAGTGGTTTGTAGTTCTCCTTGAAGAGGTCCTTCATGTCCCTTGTAAGCTGGATTCCCAGGTATTTTATTCTCTTTGAAAAAATTGTGAATGGGAGTTCACTCATGGTTTGGCTCTCTGTCTGTTTTTGGTGTATAAGAATGCTTGTGATTTTTGTACATTGATTTTGTATCCTGAGACTTTGCTGAAGTTGCTTATCAGCTTAAGGAGATTTTGGGCTGAGACAATGGGGTTTTCTAGATATACAATCATGTCATCTGCAAACAGGGACAATTTGACCTCCTCTTTTCCTAATTGAATACCCTTTATTTCCTTCTCCTGCCTAATTGCCCTGGCCAGAACTTCCATCACTATGTTGAATAGGAGTGGTGAGAGAGGGCATCCCTGTCTTGTGCCAGTTTTCAAAGGGAATGCTTCCAGTTTTTGCCCATTCAGTATGATATTGGCTGTGGGTTTGTCATAGATAGCTCTTATTATTTTGAGATATGTCCCATCAATACCTAATTTATTGAGAGTTTTTAGCATGAAGAGTTGTTGAATTTTGTCAAAGGCCTTTTCTGCATCTGTTGAGATAATCATGTGGTTTTTGTCTTTGGTTCTGTTTATATGCTGGATTACATTTATTGATTTGCAAATGTCGATCCAGCCTTGCATCCCATGGATGAAGCCCACTTGATCATGGTGGATAAGCTTTTTGATGGCTGCTGGATTTGGTTTGCCAGCATTTTATTGAGGATTTTTGCATCAATGTTTATCAAGGATATTGGTCTAAAATTCTCTTTTTTGGTTGTGTCTCTGCCAGGCTTTTGTATCAGGATGATGCTGGCCTCATAAAATGAGTTAGGGAGGATTCCCTCTTTTTCTATTGATTGGAATAGTTTCAGAAGGAATGATGCCAGCTCCTCCTTGTATTTCTGATAGAATTCAGCTGTGAATCCATCTGGTCCTGGACTTTTTTTGGTTGGTAAGCTATTGATTATTGCCACAATTTCAGAGCCTGTTATTGGTCTATTCAGAGATTCAACGTCTTCCTGGTTTAGTCTTGGGAGGGTGTATATATTGAGGAATTTATCCATTTCTTCTAGATTTTCTAGTTTATTTGTGTAGAGGTGTTTGTAGTATTCTCTGATGGTAGTTTGTATTTCTGTGGGATCAGTGGTGATATCCCCTTTATCATTTTTTATTGCATCTATTTGATTCTTCTATCTTTTCTTCTTTATTAGTCTTCCTAGCAGTCTATTGATTTTGTTGATCTTTTCAAAAAACCAGCTCCTGGATTCATTAATTTTTTGAAGGGTTTTTTGTGTCTCTATTTCCTTCAGTTCTGCTCTGATTTTAGTCATTTCTTGCCTTCTGCTAGCTTTTGAATGTGTTTGCTCTTGCTTTTCTAGTTCTTTTAATTGTGATGTTAGGGTGTCAATTTTGGATCTTTCCTGCTTTCTCTTGTGGGCATTTAGTGCTATAAATTTCCCTCTACACACTGCTTTGAATGTGTCCCAGAGATTCTGGTACATTGTGTCTTTGTTCTTGTTGGTTTCAAAGAACATCTTTATTTCTGCCTTCATTTCATTATGTACTCAGTAGTCATTCAGGAGCAGGTTGTTCAGTTTCCATGTAGTCGAGCGGTTTTGAGTGAGTTTCTTAATCCTGAGTTCTAGTTGGATTGCACTGTGGTCTGAGAGACAGTTTGTTATAATTTCTCTTCTTTTACATTTATTGAGGAGTGCTTTACTTCCAACTATGTGGTCAATTTTGGAATAGGTGTGGTGTGGTGCTGAAAAGAATGTATATTCTGTTGATTTGGGGTGGAGAGTTCTGTAGATGTCTATTAGGTCTGCTTGCTGCAGAGCTGAGTTCAATTCCTGGGTATCCTTGTTAACTTTCTGTCTCATTGGTCTGTCTAATGTTGACAGTGGGGTGTTAAAGTCTCCCGTTATTATTGTGTGGGAGTCTAAGTCTCTTTCTAGGTCACTCAGGACTTGCTTTATGAATCTGGGTGCTCCTGTATTGGGTGCATATATATTTAGGATAGTTAGCTCTTCTTGTTGAATTGATCCCTTTACCATTATGTAATGGCCTTCTTTGTCTCTTTTGATCTTTGTTGGTTTAAAGTCTGTTTTATCAGAGACTAGGATTGCAACCCCTGCCTTTTTTTGTTTTTCATTTGCTTGGTAGATCTTCCTCCATCCCTTTATTTTGAGCCTATGTGTGTCTCTGCACGTGAGATGGGTTTCCTGAATACAGCACACTGATGGGTCTTGACTCTTTATCCAATTTGCCAGTCTGTGTCTTTTAATTGGAGCATTTAGCCCATTTACATTTAAAGTTAATATTGTTATGTGTGAATTTGATCCTGTCATTATGATGTTAGCTGGTTATTTTGCTCGTTAGTTGATGCAGTTTCTTCCTAGCCTTGAAGGTCTTTACATTTTGGCATGTTTTTGCAGTGGCTGGTACCGGTTGTTCCTTTCTATGTTTTTGTGCTTCCTTCAGGAGCTCTTTTAGGGCAGGCCTGGTGGTGACAAAATCTCTCAGCATTTGCTTGTCTGTAAAGTATTTTATTTCTCCTTCACTTATGAAGCTTAGTTTGGCAGGATATGAAATTCTGGGTTGAAAATTCTTTTCTTTAAGAATGTTGAATGTTGGCCCCCACTCTCTTCTGGCTTATAGGGTTTCTGCTGAAAGATCTGCTGTTAGTCTGATGGGCTTCCCTTTGATGGTAACCCGACCTTTCTCTCTGGCTGCCCTTAACATTTTTTCCTTCATTTCAACTTTGGTGAATCTGACAATTATGTGTCTTGGAGTTGCTCTTCTCGAGGAGTATCTTTGTGGCGTTCTCTGTATTTCCTGAATCTGAATGTTGGCCTGCCTTGCTAGATTGGGGAAGTTCTCCTGGATAATATCCTGCAGAGTGTTTTCCAACTTGGTTCCATTCTCCCTGTCACTTTCAGGTACACCAATCAGACGTAGATTTGGTCTTTTCACATAGTCCCATATTTCTTGGAGGCTTTGTTTTTTTCTTTTTATTCTTTTTTTCTCTAAACTTCCCTTCTCGCTTCATTTCATTCATTTCGTCTTCCATCACTGATACCCTTTCTTCCAGTTGATCACATCATCTCCTGAGGCTTCTGCATTCTTCCCATAGTTCTTGAGCCTTGGCTTTCAGATCCTTCAGCTCCTTTAAGGACTTCTCTGCATTGGTTATTCTAGTTATCCATTCGTCTAAGTTTTTTCCAAGGTTTCTAACTTCTTTGCCATTGGTTTGAATTTCCTCCTGTATCTCGGAGTTGTTTGATCATCTGAAGCCTTTTCTTAACTCGTCAAAGTCATTCTCTGTCCAGCTTTGTTCCATTGCTGGTGAGGAGCTGCATTCCTTTGGAGGAGGAGAGGCACTCTGCTTTTTAGAGTTTCCACTTTTTCTGCTCTGTTTTTTCCCCATCTTTGTGGTTTTATCTACTTTTGGTCTTTGATGATGGTGACGTACAGATGGGTTTTGGTGTGGATGTCCTTTCTGTTTGTTAGTTTTCCTTCTAACAGACAGGACCCTCAGCTGCAGGCCTGTTGGAGTTTGCTAAAGGTCCACTCCAGACCCTTTTTGCCTGGGTGTCAGCAGCGGTGGCTACAGAACAGCAGTGGCTGTAGAACAGTGGATTTTGGTGACCTGCAAATGCTGCTGCCTGATCGTTCCTCTGGAAGTTTTGTCTCAGAGGAATACCGGGCTGTGTGAGGTATCAGTCTGCCCCTCCTGGGGGGTGCCTCCCAGTTAGGCTGCTCGGGGGTCAGGGACCCACTTCAGGAGGCAGTCTGCCCGTTCTCAGATCTCCAGCTGCGTGCTGGGAGAACCACTACTCTCTTCAAAGCTGTCAGACAGGTACATTTAAGTCTGCAGAGGTTACTGCTGTCTTTTTGTCTGTGCCCTGCCCCCAGAGGTGGAGCCTAAAGAGGCAGGCAGGCCTCCTTGAGCTGTGGTGGGTTCCACCCAGTTCGAGCTTCCCAGCTGCTTTGTTTTCCTAATGAAGCCTGGGCAATAGCAGGCGCCCCTCCCCCAGCCTCACTGCCGCCTTGCAGTTTGATCTCAGACTGCTGTGATAGCAATCAGTGAGACTCCGTGGGCGTAGGACCCTCTGAGCCAGGTGTGCGATATAATCTCCTGGTGTGCCGTTTTTTAAGCCCGTTGGAAAAGCGCCGTATTAGAGTGGGAGTGACCCGATTTTCCAGGTGCCATCTGTCACCCCTTTCTTTGACTAGGAAAGGGAACTCCCTGACCCCTTGCGCTTCCTGAGTGAGGCAGTGCCTCGCCCTTCTTCGGCTTGCCCACAGTGTGCTGCACCCACTGTCCTGCACCCACTGTCTGGCACTGCCTAGTGAGATGAACCCGGTACCTCAGATGGAAATGCAGAAATCACCCGTCTTCTGTCTCACTCACGCTGGGAGCTGTAGACCAGAGCTGTTCCTATTCGGCCATCTTGGCTCCACCCCCAAAGGCATTCTTAAGCCACAAACAATAGCGTGAGACATTTATGCCTTAAGGGCAGGTTCCTACAGCAGTTAACTAGGCAAACCTATTTCTTTAATTCGGCCCATTTTAGTTAATCTAATATTTATAGAAACAATGCTAATGACTGGCTTGCTGTTAATAAATACGTGGGTAAATGTCTGTTTAGGGGTCTCAGCTCTGAAGGCTGTGAGACCCTGATTTCCCACCTCACACCTCTATATTTCTGTGTGTGTGTGTGTCTTTAATTCCTCTAGTGCCGCTGGGTTAGGGTCTCCTCGACTGAGCTGGTGTCAGCAAGTGGCGTCCATTCGTGGGGGCTTGAATCCAGGTCGAAGAGTCGCCAGAGCGATGGTTGGAATGGAAAACTAGCTGGAGGACACCCGAGTACTCTTAAAGAAATCTGTGTGGTGAGTAAGAAGGGGAGCTCGGAAGCATCAGGCTAACAATGGGACAGGTATGGGGTCTGGTTCGTTCCACCTTGGAACTTTTTCACACTGATAACAAGGAGAACAAGAGTATAGCGAAGTAACAGAAGAGGTTACAGAGCATGTTTATTTGCTGGCTAAAGCTAAAGCTGCAAAGGAAGGAGAGGTTCATCCCTACCAGTCTGCACCCCCTCCTTATTATTTTGAAGAAAATGACCCCCCAGATCTTTCTTTTCTGGAGGACACTGGGCGAAAAATACTTGCCCCTGTGACTGTTCGAGGAGCGCCTTGAGCAACCGCTCTTAGTTCTATTCAGGCAGGAATTCAGCAAGCTAGACAAGAGGGTGATTTAGAGGCTTGGCAGTTCCCTGTTAGAATACACCCCCTAGATCAACAGGGAAATATTACAGATACATTTGAACCTTTTCCTTTTAAATTACTTAAAGAATTTAAATAAGCTATTCATACTAAAAGAGAATGTAGAAAAAATCAGCGAGTCAGGCCGTCAGATAGGGGAAAAAAGAAAACTGCTGACCCTGAAATATGTCCAAAATGTAAAAAAGGAAAACATTGGGCTAGTCAGTGTCACTCTAAGTTTGATGAAGATGGGAACCCGATTTCGGGAAATGCCATGAGGGGCCTGTCCCGGGCCTCATTCTAAACCAGGGCATTTCCAGCTCAGGCCATTCCCTCACCCCTGTACAATGTCTGTCCCCTGCCACAGCCGGTAGTGCCGCAGTAGATTTATGCTGCACAAAAGCTGTGAGCCTTTGGCCTGGGGAGCCCCCGCAAAAGGTCCCAACAGGAGTCGGTAGACCCTGGCCAGCAGGGACTATAGGATTACTTTTAGGAAGGTCTAGCGATAGTTTAAAAGGCGTACAAATACATACAAGAGTCATTGATTCCGATTACAATCAGGAAATTCAAATTGTTATATCTACTTCTGTTCCCTGGAAAGCAGAGCCAGGAGAGCGCATAGCACAGCTCCTGATTGTGCCATATGTGGGAATGGGAAAAAGTGAAATTAAACAAACAGGAAGATTTGGAAGCACAAATAAACAAGGCAAAGCAACTTATTGGGTAAATCAAATTACTGATAAACGTCCTACCTGTGAAATAACTATTCAAGGAAAGAAATGTAAAGGTTTGGTAGATACAGGAGCGGACATTTCAATCATTTCTCTACAGCACTGGCCGTCCACATGGCCAATTTAACCCACTCAATTTAATATAGTTGGAGTTGGTAAAGCCGCTGAAGTATATCAAAGTAGTTATATTTTGCATTGTGAGGGGCCTGATGGACAACCTGGGACTATTCAACCAATTATAACTTCTGTACCTATAAATTTATGGGGAAGATATTTATTACAACAATGGGGAGCACAAGTTCTAATTCCAGAACAATTATGTAGCCCTCAAAGTCAACATACAATACATGAAATGAGGTATGTTCCTGGTATGGGACTAGAAAAAAATTTGCAAGGTTTGAAAGAACCGCTTAAGCAGAAAAACAAAGTTCCCCCCAAAGATTAGGAAAAAATTTTTGATGGCAGCCGTTGTTAAGCCTCCAGAACGTATACCTTTACAATGGTTAACAGATAAGCCAATTTGGATAGAACAAGGGCCACTAAGTAAACAAAAACTGGAGGCTTTAGAGAAATTAGTTGCTGAACAATTAGAAAATGGGCACATAGCTCCAACATTTTCTCCTTGGAATTCTCCAGTTTTCGTAATTAAGAAAAAATCAGGTAAATGGAGAATGTTAACTGACTTAAGAGCCATCAATTCAGTTATACAACCTATGGGAGCATTGCAGCCAGGATTGCCTTCTCCTGCTCTAATTCCAAAAAATTGGCCTTTAATAGTCATAGATTTAAAAGACTGTTTCTTTACTATCCCTTTAGCTGAGCAAGACTGTGAACAGTTTGCATTTAGAATTCCTGCAGTAAACAACCCTGCAGCCTGCTAAGCATTTTCATTGCTTTACAGATGGGTCTAGTAACGGTAAAGCTTCTTATTCTGGCTCAAAAAGTTTTTCCAACGTCCTATACCTCAGCTTAAAAAGCGGAGCTTGTAGTGGTAATTGAGGTATTGACTGCTTTCGATATGCCTATTAATGTGATTTCTGATTCTTCATACTTGGTTCACTCCATACAGTTAATTGAAAATGCTCAGTTACGATTTCTTACAGATGAACAACTGGTGACTTTACCCAACTGCAAACAGCAGTTAGGAGTAGAATGCATCCTTTTTACATCACTCACATTGGAGCTCATACACCTCTTCCAGGACCTTTAACTAAAGGGAATCAAATGGCTGATTGCCTAGTTGCTACTGCAATATCTAATGCTAGACACTTTCACAATTTAACCCATGTTAATGCCTCTGGTCTCAAACGCAGATACAGCATTACCTGGAAAGAAGCTAAAGCTATTATCCAGCGATGCCCAACTTGCCAAATGGTACATTCCTCATCTTTTACAGGAGGAGTTAATCCTTGAGGACTGGAACCTAACTCACTTTGGCAAATGGATGTCACACATGTTCCCTCGTTTCGGAGACTAGCTTATGTACGTGTGTGTGGACACCTTTTCTCACTTTGTCTGGGCTACATGCCAAACAGGAGAGTCTTCTGCCTGTGTTAAATGTCATCTTTTGCATTGTTTTGCAGTGATGGGCATCCCAGCTTCTATTAAAACAGATAATGCCCCAGGCTATACTAGCTAAGCTCTAGCTCAATTTTTCTCTATGTGGAATATTAAACACATTACTGGTATCCCATACAATTCTGAAGGTAAAATAATAACTTGGGGTAGAGGTTATGCTTGTGTTTCTCCAGGCAAAAATCAACAGCCGATTTGGATACCATCCAGACACCTGAAACCTTATGAGCCAGATTCCGGGAGGATCCCGAGGACCCCTCAGTTGCAGCCATGTCGAGACTGATGCTGAAGAGGACCCCAACTGTCATGAGCAACACCTGTCAAACGCAGCACCCACCTGGGGACAGATCAAGAAGCTGTCACAGATGGCGGAAGAAAACCTGAGGAAAGCGGGACAACCAGTCACAATGAATAATTTAATGGTAGCTATGATAGCAGTGATCACTATTGCTGTGAGTATTTCTTCAACAAGAGCTGACACAGAGAACAATTATACTTATTGGGCATATTTATCAACCTTGGCTGGCAATAATGCCTGGATGTAATCACTCTATGACACAGTTACACATGCTTTCTGATCTCAGTATTTACCATAATAAATCTGCTCCTATAATTGAGGCATACTGCCCTCAAAAACCTATTTGTAAACAGGATTGGACCCAGTTAGAAAAAATGAACGTACTTGTTTAGGAAGATTGCTTTGCAGAACAGACGGAGGTGCTGTACAACGATTCCTATAGAATCATTATTAATTGGTCCCCTAAGGGAATGTTTAGCTTGAATTGCACCTCTCAGTCTGCGTGCCATGGCCACAGTGTGTTCAGATCTTACCACCTCTTACACACACACACACATGCACACACACAGAGTACATATAGAAATATCAGTCAAAAAGATTTTAGGATCTCATATCACAAAGCACCTTGTGGACTATAGTAAGGATCTTGACCTTGACTTTTTCTCCAAATTAAAGAAGGTGTAGGAGACTTTTGAGCAAAGAAATAACAATAAATGACTTATACTTGCAAAGGAACACTTTGGCTGCTTTGTGAAGAAGTGACTGAATGTTCCTAGGTATGAAAGCAGATCTGTTAAGAGTGTGACATATTTGGATTGCCAGGAAGATTAGTTAAAAACAAAGAGTGTGACATAAAATGTAATAATGGAAAAAAAAAGGTGAGAGCTTGTACAGAAGTGGCAATGATGAAGGCTTTAAAAAGTGGTAAGATTCGGGATCTATTTTAGAGGAAGACCTGAAAGAACTTGCTGAAAGACCTGACTTTGGTATGAAAGAGAGTAGTCAAGGATGACTGAGCCATGGAAACTGGTAGATTGGAGTTTCTATTCATTATGAAGCAAAAGACTCGGTTGAACAGATTTTGGAGGGTGGTGAAATAAAGAGTATGGGTGTGAACCTGCTAAATATGAAATGTCTATTAGGCATCTGAGGGAAAATACTGATTAGGTATTTAGATATGTAAGTCTGGAGTTCAAAGATCAGCTGAAGCAAACTAAAACATGTGATTTGTTAGTGAATATATGTTTAAATAAAAGTCCCCGGACAGGATGAGGTCTTTAAGGAACAAGTATAGATAAAGAAGTCCAGATGTGAGGACTGAGCTCTGGGACACTCCAAACTTTAACAGTCAGAAAGATGGGAACAGTTTAGAAAGAGCGACTGAAATACAGAACAGTAAGCACATGTTTCAACAGAGAATGGACAAGTACTTCTAGGAAGACTGGGAAATTGACCATTGAGTTTGTTAACGTGAAAGTCACTATTTTTATTGACAGGAAATAAAAAGGCTAGTGTAGTGGTGAACACGGGCTTCCTTGGGAGAGATCAAGAGCGAGCAGAATAAGAGGTGGAGACAGGAAGAAGAACAACTTTTTCAAGAAGTTTCGTTGTACAAGGTTGATGAGTAAAGAGGGGTAGCTTGGTGTTTGCTGGATGGAATGTGAGTCCAGAGGTGGCATTTTTTTAAGGATGAGGAAAAATAATACAGTGTTTGCATTCTCACGGTACCAAGTGATAAAGAAAGCAAAGCTGCTGCTGCAAGAGAGGATAACTGTAGGTGTGATATCCCTGTGTCCTTGCGTATGTGGGGAGGTTAGGATTGAGGACATTGGTTTTAAGGAGGAACATTGATGCAACAACCATTCTAGCAGAACAAAATCTAAGTGAACACAGATATAAGCATATGATTAAGTCAATGATGAAAAAGTGTGAAGTTCTCCTTTAGTACTTCTAATTTCTCAGTGAAGTAAGCAGATTATCAACTGACAGTGGGGAGGGAGAGGAGATTTGGAGATTTGAGGAGAAAAGAGAATCTGTAAAATAATTATCTAGGAGAGCAGCTATTGAAAGTTTTTGACAGAAACACAGAATAAGAAATATCACTATCCAGGATGTAAATTCACAACACACACACACACACACACTCACACACTCACACACCTGAAACAAGAGCTTCAGGAAATAATACCCTTACTTCACCTACTGTCACTTCAATTCTACTCTATTTTATTCACAAAACGTGTGTAGTGACTCAGTAAATATTTCATGACACACTAATGGGTTGCAAGGTACAGTTTGAAAACCATTCATCTAGAAAAATTGAAGAGATTTTGTATAGAAATATAACAGGATTCCTGAGCAGCAAAATAGGCCCACTTAAGAATAGAATGTAAAGTGAGAATGATCAACAAAATCAACAAAATCAACAAAAATCATTATGCATTCCCCCACCTCCAATTATCCCTCCTGTTGAGGTCTCTATTCTCAAATATCCTATTCTCCAGTAACTCAAATTTTAGGTCCATCACTTTTTCTCCCATACCTCATTTCTTTAGCTCCAATTGTTAAATTGATCACAAAATTGAAATGATTCTGCCTTTAAACACTTACCAGAATCTGTTTGTATTTCCATTGATTTTACCATAATTCTGGCATTTATTGCTTTTCCCTCCATCTTATGTTTTGCTTTTCTTGTCTTATTATAATAATGGCTGTCCATTATAACAAATGTATTTTTAAAAGACATGTAATTAAAGAAAATAAATATCAACCACAATCTCACTATTTAAAAGAATTTTCTAGCTTTGCTTGTTGGTATATATACTTTGTCATTTTATATACATATATAATATAATTTGTCTTATAATTGTACATATAGAATTATATAACCCCATCTTGTAATTTTCCTCATTTTTAACATAAAACATTGAGAATTTCTATCCACATCATAAGGTGTTTGTACAAAATCATATTTAACAATAGCTGCAGAATATTCTGTGTATTAATCTAAAACACTGAGTGTTTGGTGTTTTAATCTAAGCCATTTTGTTGAGCTTGTGCCGTAATATGCATGTAGCTCTCAGGTCTTGGACTGCAGGGAGCACAATTTGCCAAGAGCCTCAGCTGCTGTGCTCTGAAATTGATTCATTACTTGGTTTGCTGCAAGCCCATACTTCCCAGTCAATACCTAAATACAGGAAAGGTACTTAGGCTCATTTCTGGGAGACTTGGGATTCCTCTGACTAGTGACTTTGGCTTGAGGCCTCCCTGATCGCCTTGCAGACCTTTCCAAAGAAATATGCACAACTTCCCTTCTTCATCCCTGGGGGGATTACATTTGCATGAAGCCTGAAGGCTTTCCCTGCTTCTCCCACTTGCTGCTTTTCCATTTTCTCTCAGAGGTCTGTTTCCCCTAATTTCTTGTACACTTAATCCCATTTTGGCATCTGTGTTTCAGAAAACCCAAACTAACAGATATTTAGGTTTTCAGATTCTTATTCTGTATAACCAGACTAAGCTTCAGATTGCTAAATTTTGAGCACTGTTTTCTTCTGTTAAGAGCCTTTGAAGACCTTGCCTTTGTCCCCTGAATTAAGCCCAAACCCTTCTCACCTCTGTACTCTGCCCCAGCCCATCTTTCCAATCACCACTCAGTGTTCTAGTCTATTCCGATGCTGGACTCTCCCACTCCTCACTTCCATGCCTAAAGAAAACATCTACCTGACTAGATGCCTCCTCTATTCTGGATCCCTTCTTGACTTTTTAAACCTCGATGTTCTTTTCTGTCCATTTTAAAGACCACAGAAAGGTGTTTTATGCAGTGTTTTCACTCTTCTTGGCAGGTTAAAAGAGAGACTCGATGGTGAAGTATATAGAGTGTGGAATCAGATCTGGTTTGTTATATTACCAACATTAAAACAACAAAACACTGAGATTGCATTATGTTTGGAAAACACTGAGCTAAACAAAAATAATTAAAGCTTTTATATTTATTGTTTAATTGCAAAACTTCCCAGAGCCCTTAAAATATTAATATATACTGTGATTTTCCAAGACCAACACTGATAGTTCATGTAGCTTATCCCAAATTTGACTACGAATTCTTTTAAAAAACAATCTCCAGACAGTACTGCTTCTTGGGACACACTGGGAAAAGGCAAAAGCTGTCATGGCATTTTTGCATGTATAATTTTCACAGTACTAAATATTCTACGCTTATAGTTATTTGTATATTTTTATCCATTTTCCCACTTTAGCGTTTTGCATAAGGTATTGAATATGGCAGGCACTTGTTGAATTAAAAATCACAGAATTGAAGTGTAGGTTCATATTCTGATAATACCTGGCAACTGGAGAACGTTAGTTTGCACACTCTTTCAGTAGCTTTTTGGAGTCCTTTTCATACCATAGTTACCTGGGCTATCTTTGAGCCTGGGAAAATAAGTGCCTTGATGGTTAATAAAAAGCCCTTGTTAAACATGGGCAAAACATTTTTTTTTTTCTACAAATCACTTTATTGGAGGAATAGTATAACAGAAAAATATAAAGATGGAGGTGATTTTAAGGGCAAGAAAGCAGGAGACAGCTGACTTTGGTCTTCGGACCCACTGGCCTGGGAGGAAGGCAGCCCGTGGCTTAGTTCTGCTTGTTTTCATTTCCAAGGGTATGTGTGTCAAAAAGGTACTCCGCCAGGCCAGCATCCGGGGCCCCCATCTTCACTAAGTTGTGCACGTGGTCACCTAGTTCTTTGATAGACTTCACCTGCTCATTCAGGTAGTAGGTTTCCAGGAAATCGCACAAATGGGGGTCACCTTTGTCTGAGGCTAGAGTGTGCAATTCCAGCAACGACTGGTTCACGTTCTTTTCCAAGAGTAGAGCACACTCCATGGCATGCAGCCCGCTTTCCCAGTCGTCCTGGTCCGGCTTCTTGATGTCCTGCAGGCGGATCCGGCCTCCTCGCTGGTTCTGCAGCCTCATCAGCTTCTCCGCGTGCTCGGTCTCCTCCCGGGACTGGTGAAGGAAATACCTGGAGAAGTTGTTCAAGGCCACGTCATCCCGGGAGAAGTAATAGGCCATGGACAAGTACACGTAGGACGCATAGAGCTCGAGGTTGATCTGGCGGTTGATGGCAGCCTCGGATTCGGGGTGGAAGTTCTGGCGCACCCGAGAGGAGCCGGCGGTGGGCTCGGTAGGGTCCCGGGAGGAGGCGGCTGCGGCCAGGGGGCGGCGAGGGGCGATCGGCCTGGGGTCCGAGGGGCGCCCCGGGGCCCAACGCAGCGGAAGGGCGAAGCAGCGGCTCACCGGGCGCAGAGACGCCAGCGAAGGGCTGATGTGCCTGGAGAGGAGCCTGAAGCAGGACAGCATAGCGCCGCCTCCTTGGAAGTGGGGAAACTGAGGCCCGGCCCTCTTGGCGCGGGGTCGGGCGCTGGAGGCGTCAGATCTGATCAGAACGTGGCCCTAGGCAACGGTGACTGCATCACACACCCCTTCTCTTCCAGAGGAGCGGGGTTCCACGCGGAGGGCGCGGGGGAAGGGCCGCCGGGGGCGCTGGGGACCCGCGTGGGGCGCAGTCTAGGCGGAGGCCAGCGCGGATGCCCAGTCACGATTCCGTGAGCATTCGCCCCCACGTCGACGCGAGATTTCTGCTCTTTGGCGATTGTCACTGATTTCATCTGCGTTAAAAAGGCTGTCAGGAGAGTAGGCACTGGGACTTCCCAAAGAAGGGGCCAAGCTGTCCTCCCCCTTCTTCTCTGACCTTTTCATAAGGACCAAGAGTTGGACTGGCAACACAGTGAAAAGGGTGAACCAAAAGTCACCAATTTACCTGTGAGAATAAAGGTCCACATCCAAAGCAGGTGTACATAAATTAACTGGTTATTTAACATGTAAGTATGGAAACAATTGCCAGCATAGTGGGAACATTTTTAAGACTCTGTTTCTTTTAAAATACATGCATATTTTATTTTTAAACATAAAATGTATCTTCATTGTGAAGAAATGAGATACTGTAGGCCGGGCGCCGTGGCTCACGCCTTTGGGAGGCCAAGGAGGGCGGATCACGAGGTTAGGAGATCGAGACCATCCTGGTTAACACGGTGAAACCTCGTCTCTACTAAAAATACAAAAAATTAGCCGGGCGTGGTGGCAGGCGCCTGTAGTCCCAGCTACTCGGGAGGCTGAGGCAGGAGAATGGAGTGAACCCGGGAGGCGGAGCTTGCAGTGAGCCGAGATTGCGCCACTGCACTACAGCCTGGGCGACAAAGCAAGACTCCGTCTCAAAAAGAAAACAAAAACAAAAAAAAAAAAAAAAAGGAAAAAGAAAGAAAGAAATGAGAAATGAGATACCGTAGAAACCCTAGGAGGAATAAAATGCCTCTGAACTCAAAATACGTTACTTTCCCATCTTTTGTTAGTGCAGAGATTATATCCTCTTAAAATGGCTCTTTAAAAATTAAACTTTAAATAGCATTTAGTGTTAAAATAGTATTTATGTAATTGTTGTTGTGGGGTACTGAAAAAATAAGGGTAAGCACGCAGAAGAAAATTCAAAACAACCCTAATTCGTCTTCTGCCGAGATTACTATTGTTAAAATGTTGATGGTAATGCTCAGAGGTTTAAAAAAATGAAAAACGTGTATTACAGACACACAAAAGTGAATATAGACATATAAAACAGCTTTATATAGAGATGTATAATTGACATACAATAAACTGCAGATGCAGATAGTTCATGTAAATAGAGTCAACAGTATATGCTCCTTTTTACTTGCTTTCTTTTAGTCAGTGTAATTATTTTAGGATCCATCCATACTGTAGCTTGTTTCAGTAGTTTCTTTTATTGCTGAGTAGTATTCCATTGTATGTATATACCACAATTCGTTTAACCTTTCATCTGATGATGGACATTTTTGTTGTAATAGTTTTTGGCTATTAAAATGAAGCCGTTATAGACATTCCTGTATAAGTCTTTCTGTGGTCAGATGCTCTCATTTCTCTTGATAAAATACCTTGTAGGAAAAGCTGGATTACATGATAGGTATATGTTTAATTTTTAAAGAAATTTCCAAACTGTTTTCCAAGGTGATTATGGCATTTTACTTTCCCATCAGCAGAGTGTTAAGAGTTCAAGTTCCTTCACATTTTATGCTTACACATGGTATTGTCAGTCATTTAATTTTAATTAAAATTTAAAAATTTCTAATGACCGTGTGCTGGTGTTTCAATGTGTTTTTAATTTGCATCTCTATAATGATTACTGATGCTAAGTATGTTTGCACCTGCCTTCTGTCAACCACATATTCTTGGTGAAGTGTATATTCAAATCTTTGTCCATTCATATATTGAGCTATTTGTTTTTGTTATGGTTGTTTGATTCTTATGGTTATTATCTGTGACTTTGATATTAGCACTGCTTCTGTTCAGGTCTTCTTTATGTTATCTGTATATTACTGTGTCTATATTACTTTCCTTTATTTCCTTGGTCAGTTCAGATTATCTTTCTAGGTTAGTTGCCTTAGTTGTAAATTGAGGAAGCTACTTACTTCCCATGGGTGGTTGAAAGAATTAAATAAGAGAATGCATGCAGAGCATTTATCACAGTGCTTGACACAGGATAAGCACTTGAAATACACTTTAATAGTTTTTATTGGATAATTCCTGCTTAATTATTAAAAATTAATTATCTTAATTATTCAGTAAGCAAGTATTACTGTTATTGAATATGAAAAGACCTTTACAGCTTACAAAGGATGTTTACAGACATTATATTGTTGCTATAATATATGGGTAGTGAGGTGAAAATTCTTGTATTATATGGGAGTGTCAAACTTGTAGTTTACTAGTAAGCTCCCTGCTCTCATATAGCTTCTTAAAAGGTACTGTAAATAAAAGGGATGCTTAAGATCTAGTTGCACTTAAACTTTGCTACTAGAAGGTGATTGATATTCGCCAGGTAATTTCTCACTAGTTTTCACTTCTCCACATCCATCTTTAATTTTATTTTCCCCCAATTTTTTCTCTTCCTAAAATATAGTTCCCTAAAGAGAGGTTATGAAAATGATTGTTTAGAGTAGTATTAAATGTTGACTGCTGCTACTAGCGTTTTAGGAAAATTGATGCTCTTCATATAAACGTTTATCCCCTAAGTAATAAAATGCATAGATATAAAACAAATACATGAAATGTAATGCAGAAATGCCATTAAACACAATACACATTGAAATATTATGTTAATTTGTCAAAAACATTTCTTCTTCATATTACAAAATTTGTCATATAATTTGCTAGACTTTGAAAATGCAAGGATGTGATAGGTCTTATGTTTATCTTCTGGGCATTTTGATTTCTAGTATTTATAGTAAAATTAATGTTCTAAAAAAATACAAACCTAGATCATTGCCCACCACTCTTCTCAACTCATTTCTTTCTTAGTTGTAATGTCTTCTCTTCCTCTAGAACACCCTAAGCTTTCAGGCTTCTCTGAATTTCTCTCTGCTTCTTCACTTTCCTTTCCTCGCACCTAGAACTCATCTTTCCAACCTCCTTTCACTGTCTCATCAAATATATTACCTTTTCTGTAAAGTCTTATATAGCATCATTCAGAATTAATCATTACTTTGTATTTGGTTAAGTATTTTGCTTAACCAAAATTGTATTGTATTATGTTATAATTCCTTGTATATACGTGTGTATGTATATGTCCTTAAGGGCAGAGCCTACTATTTAGTCATTTTTAAATCCCCAGGCCCCAGCCTACAGCTTGACACATATTAAAAAATAAACACACATAAATGCTTTAAAATGTCCAAATATATTGGAATGGAAATTCTTATTTCATACAGTATACCAGTTTAGCCTAACACATTTTTATAAAGTATATCGGGAGACATCTTCACTTTAATTTAAATTACTTGAGGCTTTGCAGAAAATCTCTGTACTTGGTGGTTTCAGTCTCCAAAGGAATAACAATATTCACTCATTTCTCCTTTATAGATATATTAGACAATCATTGATGATATATGTGAAAATGCTTTGCCAATGGGAAATTAACTATATGAATGTGGATTTTTTTATTAAGGCATGTTTTGATTTATGTAATATATAGATCACATTTTATTATATTATTTACTTGAAAGCACTTTAACACTAAACATTTTTTAGAATTTAAATACCTTGAAAAATCTTTGAAGAATATGCTACTCTTTTACATTAACAGATGGGAGCAGAGTCATAAACAATGAGGAAAAAAGGTAGAAAGTAACTTGACCCCTTTATATTTGCATTTGTAATGAAGACATTTTTCTCTTTTTCTCATTTAAAAAAAATTCTC